>NC_059329.1:100322774-100624498 GCF_018350155.1 Leopardus geoffroyi
CAGTTTTTAATAGTCTCCCATGCTTTGGCTCTCTCCCACTCTAACCTCTTTTTTTTTTTTTTTTCTTCTTTTTCTTTTCCTTTTTTTTTTTTTTTCTTTTTTCCTCCCCCTCCCCCATGGGTTCCTGCCAAGTTTCTCAGGATCCACATAAGAGTGAAACCATATGGTATCTGTCTTTCTCTGTACGGCTTATTTCACTTAGCATCACACTCTCCAGTTCCACCCACGTTGCTACAAAAGGCCATATTTCATTTTTTCTCATTGCCACATAGTATTCCATTGTGTATATAAACCACAATTTCTTTATCCATTCATCAGTTGATGGACATTTAGGCTCTTTCCATAATTTGGCTATTGTTGAGAGTGCTGCTATGAACATTGGGGTACAAGTGCCCCTATGCATCAGTACTCCTGTATCCCTTGGATAAATTCCTAGCAGTGCTATTGCTGGGTCATAGGGTAGGTCTATTTTTAATTTTCTGAGGAACCTCCACACTGCTTTCCAGAGCGGCTGCACCAATTTGCATTCCCACCAACAGTGCAAGAGGGTTCCCATTTCTCCACATCCTCTCCAGCATCTATAGTCTCCTGATTTGTTCATTTTGGCCACTCTGACTGGCGTGAGGTGATACCTGAGTGTGGTTTTGATTTGTATTTCCCTGATAAGGAGCGACGCTGAACATCTTTTCATGTGCCTGTTGGCCATCCGGATGTCTTCTTTAGAGAAGTGTCTATTCATGTTTTCTGCCCATTTCTTCACTGGGTTATTTGGTTTTCGGGTGTGGAGTTTGGTGAGCTCTGTATAGATTTTGGATACTAGCCCTTTGTCCGATATGTCATTTGCAAATATCTTTTCCCATTCCGTTGGTTGCCTTTTAGTTTTGTTGGTTGTTTCCTTTGCTGTGCAGAAGCTTTTTATCTTCATAAGGTCCCAGTAATTCACTTTTGCTTTTAATTCCCTTGCCTTTGGGGATGTGTCGAGGAAGAGATTGCTACGGCTGAGGTCAGAGAGGTCTTTTCCTGCTTTCTCCTCTAAGGTTTTGATGGTTTCCTGTCTCACATTCAGGTCCTTTATCCATTTTGAGTTTATTTTTGTGTATGGTGTGAGAAAGTGGTCTAGTTTCAACCTTCTGCATGTTGCTGTCCAGTTCTCCCAGCACCATTTGTTAAAGAGGCTGTCTTTTTTCCATTGGATATTCTTTCCTGCTTTGTCAAAGATGAGTTAGCCATACGTTTGTGGGTCTAGTTCTGGGGTTTCTATTCTATTCCATTGGTCTATGTGTCTGTTTTTGTGCCAATACCATGCTGTCTTGATGATGACAGCTTTGTAGTAGAGGCTAAAGTCTGGGATTGTGATGCCTCCTGCTTTGGTCTTCTTCTTCAAAATTCCTTTGGCTTTCGGGGCCTTTTGTGGTTCCATATGAATTTTAGGATTGCTTGTTCTAGTTTTGAGAAGAATGCCGGTGCAATTTTGATTGGGATTGCATTGAATGTGTAGATAGCTTTGGGTAGTATTGACATTTTGACAATATTTATTTTTCCAATCCATGAGCAGGGAATGTCTTTCCATTTCTTTAAATCTTCTTCAATTACCTTCATAAGCTTTCTATAGTTTTCAGCATACAGATCTTTTACACCTTTGGTTAGATTTATTCCTAGGTATTTTATGCTTCTTGGTGCAGTTGTGAATGGGATCAGTTTCTTTATTTGTCTTTCTGTTGCTTCATTGTTAGTGTATAAGAATGCAACTGATTTCTGTACATTGATTTTGTATCCTGCAACTTTGCTGAATTCATGTATCAATTCTAGCAGACTTTTGGTGGAGTCTATCGGATTTTCCATGTATAATATCATGTCATCTGCAAAAAGCGAAAGCTAATCATTCACCTATTTCAGGCCTATTAGGTTTACTTAATAACTTATTCAGTAAGATTTAATGAGCATGTACTATGTGCTGTGCATTGTTCTAAGTGTGAGGGATATACAGCGATATATCAGATGGAGATATTTCTGCCTACATGGAGGTGAACATTCTGTTTTCTGGGGGTGCCTGGATGGCTCAGTTGGTTAAGTGTCTTACTCTTGATTTCTGCTCAGGTCATGATCCCACAGTTTGTGGGATTGAGCCCCGCATTGGTCTCTGTGTTGACAGTGTGGAACTTGCTTGGGATTCTCTCTCTCCCCCTTTCTCTCTGCCCCTCCCCCCTCTCAAAATAAATAAACGAACATTAAAAAAACATTCTGTTTTCTGAAACTGCTGTGGTCTGGATCAGCATTGCCAATAGAATTTTCTGTGATGATGGAAGTATTCTATATCTCTGCTGATATATGGTAGTCCCTAGCCATGTGGGTAATTAGTATTTGAGTATGCATAACATCCTGAAGAATTGAATGTTTAATTCTATTTAATTTTAACTGGCTTAAATTTAAATAGCTCCATGTTGCTGGTGGCTACCACATTGGATATCCCGGGTCCACACACTTCTGCTGCAAACTTGTGGCTATTTCTCCAGATCAGGGGCAAGATTGTTCCTGGGCCCCAGGACCCTGACAGATCTGTGGATGACTATTTTTAGGTCTTAACTCTCTGGAGCCAGCTCTTTTGACTGTATTGCAGTTACAGTTGTTTTCATACATTTATTTTTTAACTTCTTTTTTTTTTTCTTAATTTTTTTTCTTTCAACGTTTATTTATTTTTGGGACAGAGAGAGACAGAGCATGAATGGGGGAGGGGCAGCGAGAGAGGGAGACACAGAATCGGAAACAGGCTCCAGGCTCTGAGCCATCAGCCCAGAGCCCGACGCGGGGCTCGAACTCACGGACCGCGAGATCGTGACCTGGCTGAAGTCGGACGCTTAACCGACTGCGCCACCCAGGCGCCCCTATTTTTTAACTTCTAAACTGGACTTGTAATTGATTTATGTACCACAATTATAATATTAGAGAATCTGACTTGGACTATATTTATCTTCACCAATGAACTTTACGCAGTCATATGTTTTTATTATGTTAATTAGCATCTTTACATTTTAGCTTGTAGAATTCTCTTTAGTATTTCTTGTGAGGCATCTCTAGTAGTGATGAACTCCCTCAATTCTTCTCATTTGGGAAAGTCTTTCTCTGCTTTGTTTGTGAAGGGCACATTTGCTGGGGTTAGTATTCTTGGTTGACAGTTTTGTTCTTTCAACATTTGGAACATATCATCTAATAGCTCCTGGTCAGATGTGTCTTCAGGCTGTGCTCTCCAGTTGGAGGGTGGCACTGACCATGCTTGTGTTTGGGTTGGGTCTCAGGCTGCCTCATGAAACTGGGTGGGAATAGAGACTGTGCTCCATGGTCACATGAGGTTGCTGGTTGGCTGGGGCTGCAGGCTATGATCTGTGATTGCGCTGGATCCCTGCCTGGTCAAGGACACAGGCTGTGTTTAGCAGTCAGGTAGGCCTTTTTGCTGGACTCTTCTGCTAGGTGGGGTTGTAGGCTGGGGCTCTATGGTTGGGCAATGCTGTAGGCTGGGCTCTGAGGCTGCTCAGGGTTACTGTTCAGGTTCCCTGGTTGTGCAGGGCCAGAAACTACACTCAACAACTGGACAGGGCTTCTGGCTTGGCTCCCCGCCTGGGCAGACCATAGGATGTGCTCATGGCTGCCAGATGTCTATGCTCATGCTTCCCAGAGGGATGGGACTGGAGGTTATACTCAGTAGTTGGGCAGGACTATGAATTTGCTCCTTTTCTCTGTTGAGCTAAAGTATCTTATGGTTTGCCTTGCTGTCTGTTTTTATCTTATTTTATTTTTCCTTCCCTTCCCCTTTGTTCATCTGTTTTGTTTCTCAGATTCCACACATGTGTGAAGTCATGTGGTATTTGTCTCTGAGTGAGTTATTTTGCTTAACATAATACACTCTAGTTCCATCCATGTCATTGCAAATGGCAAGATTTCATTCTTTTTGATGGCTGAGTAATATTCTGTATATATATATGTATGTGTGTGTGTGTGTGTCTCCCCCACATAATCTTTATTTATTCGTCAGTTGATGGACATTTGGGCTCTTTCCATAATTTGGCTATTGTTGCTAATGCTGCTATAAACACTGGGGTACATGTACCCCTTCAAATCACTACTTTTGTATCCTTTGGATAAATATCTAGTGGTGCAATTGATGAGTCATAGGGTAGTTGTATTTTTAACTTTTTGAGGAACCTCCATACTGTTTTCCAGAGTGGCTGCACCAGTTTGCATTCCCATCAATAGTATAAGAGGTTCCCCTTTCTCTGCATCCTGGCTAGCATCTGTTGTTTCTTGAGTTGTTAATTTTAGCTATTCTAACAGGTATAAGGTGGTATTTCATCATGGTTTTGATTTATACTACCCTGATGATGAATGATGTTGAGCGTTTTTTCACGTGTCTCTTAGCCATTTGTATGTCTTCTTTGGAGAAATTTCTGTTCATGTTTTTTGCCCATTTCTTAACTGGATTATTTATTTTTTGGGTATTGAGTTTGATAAGTTCTTTATAGGTTTGGATACTAACCCCTTATCTGATATATCATTTGCAAATATCTTCTCCCATTCCATAGGTTGCCTTTTATTAATTAATTATTTATTGTTTCTAATGTTTATTTATTTATTTTGAGAGAGAGATAGAATGCATGTGAATGGGGGGGCAGAGAGAGAGAGAGAGAGAGAGAGAGAGAGAGAGAGAGAATCCCAAGAAGGCTCTGTGCTGTTGGTACAGAGCTCAACCCCATGAACCATGAGATCATGAACTGAGCCTAAATCAAGTCAGACACATAACCAACTGAGCCACCCAGGTGCCCCCTGTACGTTGGCTTTTAGATTTATTGATTGTTTCCTTCCCTGTGCAGAAGCTTTTTATCTGAGTGAAGTCCTAATAGTTCATTTTTGCTTTTGTTTCCCTTGCGTCTGGGGACATGTCTAGTAAGAAGTTGCTACGGCCAAGGTCAAAGAGTTGCTGCCTGTGTTCTCATCTAGGAGTTTGATGGTTTCCTCTCTCACATTTAGGTCTTTCATCCATTTTGAATTTGTTTTTGTGTGTGATGTAAGAAAAGAAAGTGGTCCAGTTTCATTCTTCTGCATGTCGCTATCCTGTTTTTCCAACAGCATTTGTTGAAAAGACTGTCGTTTTTTCCATTGAATATTCTTTCCTGCTTTGTCAAAGATGAGTTGACCATATAGTTGTGGGTCCATTTCTGGGCTCTCTATTCTGTTCCACTGATCTACGCCTCTGTTTTTGTGCCAGTACCATACTGTCTTGATGATTACAGCTTTGTAATACAGCTTGAAGTCCTGAATTATGATGTCTCCTGCTTTGCTTTTCTTTTTCAACATTATTTTGGCTATTCGAGGTCTTTTCTGGTTCCATACACATTTTAGAATTGTTTGTTCCAGTTCTGTGAAAGTGCTGGTGTTATTTTGATAAGGAGTGTATTGAATGTGTAGATTGCTTTGGGTAGTATAGACATTTTAAATGTTTGTTCTTCCAACCCATGAGCATGGAATATTTTTCTACTTCTTTGTGTCCTCTTCAGTTTCTTTCACAAGTGTTCAGTAGTTTTCAGAGTCCAGATTTTTCTTATGTCTTTGGTTAGTTTTATTCCTAGGTATCTTATGGTTTTTGGTGCAATTGTAAATGGGATTGATTCCTTGATATCTCTCTCTGCTGCTTCATTGTTAGTGTATATAAATTCAACAGATTTCTGTATATTGATTTTATACCCTATTGTGTTGCTGAATTCATGTATAAGTTCTAGCAATGTTTTGGTGGAGTCTTTTGGATTTTCTACATAGAGTATCATGTTTGTGGAGAGTGAAAGTTTGACTTCTTCCTTGCAGATTTGGAAGCCTTTTCTTTCTTTTTGTTTTCTGATTGCTGAGGCTAGGACTTCCAGTACTATGTTGAACAATAGTGGTGAGAGTGGACCTCCTTGTTGTGTTTCTGATCTCAGGGGGAAAGCTCTCTATTTTTCCCCATTGAGGATGATCTTAGCTGTGGGTGTTTCATGTATGGCCTTTATGATGTTGAGGTATGTTCCTTCTATCCCTACTTTCTTGAGGGTTTTTACCAAAAAAGGATTCTATATTTTGTCAAATGCTTTTTCTGCGTCTATTGAGAGGATCATATGGTTCTTATCCTTTCTTATATTAATGTGGTGTATCTTATTGATTGATTTGTGGATATTGAATCATGCTTGCAGCCCAGGAATAAATCCCACTTGATCGTGGTGAATAATTCTCTTAATGTACTATTGGATTCTATGTGTTAATGTCTTTTTGAGAATTTTTGCATCCATATTCCCCAGGGATATTGGTCTGTAATTTTCCTTTTTAGTGTGATCTTGGTCTGGTTTTGGAATCAAGATAATTCTGGCCTCATAGAATGGGTTTGGGAATTTTCCTTCCATTTCTCTCTTTTTTTTTTGAACACTTTCTGAAGAATAGGTATTAACTCTGATTTAAATGTCTGGTATAATTCCCCTGGGAAGCCACTTAGCCCTGGACACTTGTTCATTGGGAGATTTTTGAACGCAGATTCAATTTCTTTGCTGGTTATGGTTCTATTCAAAATTTCTATTTATTCCTGTTTCAGTTTTGGTAGTGTATATGATTCTAGGAATTTATCCATTTTTTTCCAGATTGCTTAATTTGTTGGCATATAAATGCTCATACTATCCTCTTCTAATTGTAATTCTATGGTGTTGGTTGTGATCTCTCCTCTTTCCTTTGTGATTTTATCTGTTTTGGGTCCTTTCTCTTTTCTTTTTGATAAGTCTGTCTAGAGGTTATCATTTTTGTTAATTCTTTCAAAGAATCAGTGCCTACTTTGTTGATCTGTTCTACTGTTTTTTTAAAAATTTCGATATCACTTATTTCTGCTTTAATCTATATTATTTACCTTCTTCTGCTGGTTTGGGGCTTTATTTGTTCTTTTTCCAGCTCCTTTAGGTGTAAGGTTAGGTTGTGTATTTGAGACTTTCCTTACTTCTTGAGTAAGGCCTGTATTGCTATATACGTCCCTCTTATGACTGCCTTTGCTGCATTCCAGAGGTTTTGTACTGTCATGTTTTCATTTTCATTTGCTTCCATATATTTTTCATTTTTTCTTTTACTTCCTTGTTGACCAGTTCATTCTTTAGTAGGATGTTCTTTAATCTCCATGTATTTGTAGTCTTTCCAATTTTTTTCTTGTGGTTGACTTCAAGTTTCATAGTGTTGTGGTCTGAAAATATGCATGGTATGTCTCAATATTTTTGTATTTGTTGAGGCTTGATTTGTGACCCAGTATGTAATCTGTTCTGGAGAATGTTCCATGTACACTTGAAAAAAAATATGTGTTCTACTGCTTTAGGATGAAATGTTCTGAATATGTCTGTTAAGTCTATCTGGTCCAGTGTGTCATTCAAAGCCATTGTTTCCTTGTTGATCTTCTGCTTAGATGATCTGTCCGTTGATGTCAGTGGGATGTTAATGTCCCCTACTATTATTGTATCATTATCAATTAATTTATTTTGTTATTAATTGATTTGTATATTTGGCTGTTTCTAGTTGGGGCATAAATAGTTACAATTGTTGCATCATCTTGTTAGATAGACCCTTTTATTATGATATAGTGCCCTTCTTCATCTCTTGTTGCAGTCTTTGGTTTAAAGTATAGTTTGTATGATATAAGTATAGCTACTCTGGCTTATTTATTTTTATTTTTTTGGTGTCTGTTAGCATGATAGATGGTCCTCCATCCCCTCACTTTCAATCTACAGGTGTCTTTGGGTCTAAAAGGAGTCTGTGATGGGCAGCATATGGGTGGGTCTTGTTTTTTCATCCATTTTAATACCCTATATCTTTTTATTGGAGCATTTAGTCCATTTACATTCAGAGTGATTATTGATAGATATGAATTTAGTGCCATTGTATTATCTGCAATGTTGCTGTTCCTGTAGATTGTTTCTGTTCCTTTCTAGTCTTTGTTGCTTTTGGTCTCTCTTTCTTTCTCAAAGAGTCCCCTTTAATATTTCTTGCAGAGCTGATTTAGTATTCACAAACGCCTTTAGTTTTTGCTTTTCTAGGAAACTCTTTTTTTTTTTTTTTTTTTTTTTTTTTTTTTTAATTTTTTTTTTTCAACGTTTATTTATTTTTGGGACAGAGAGAGACAGAGCATGAATGGGGGAGGGGCAGAGAGAGAGAGGGAGACACAGAATCAGAAACAGGCTCCAGGCTCCGAGCCATCAGCCCAGAGCCCGACGCGGGGCTCGAACTCACGGACCGCGAGATCGTGACCTGGCTGAAGTCGGACGCTTAACCGACTGCGCCACCCAGGCACCCCTCTAGGAAACTCTTTATCTCTCCTTCTGTTCTGAATGACAGCCTTGCTGGATAAAATATACTTGGCTGCATATTTTCCCCACTTAGCATGTTAAATATATCCTGCCACTCTTTTCTGGCCTGTCAAGATTCTGTGGGCAGGTCTGCTGCTAACCTTACATGTCTACCCTTGTAGATTAAGGACCTTTTGTCCCTAGCTGCTTTCAGAATTCCCTATTTTTGTATTTTGCAAGTTTTGCTGGTATGTCTTGATGTTGACCTGTTTTTGTTGATTTTGAAGGAAGTTCTCTGTGCCTCTTGGACTTGATTGAATCTTTCCTTCCCCATATTAGGGAAGTTCTCAGTTATAATTTGTTCAAGTAATCTTTCTGCCTGTTTTTCCTACTCTTCTTCTTCTGGGATTCCTATGATATGGATATTATTGAGCTTTATGGAATGACTGAGTTTCCTAAGTCTATATTTGTGATCTAATAGTTTTCTTTTCCTTTCCTTTTCACCTTCATTATTTTCTATAATTTTATCTTCTATGTCACCTATTTGTTCCTCTGCTTCTTCCATCCTCATTGTGATCACATCCAGTCTGTTTTACATCCCAGTTATAACATTTTTTATTTCAGCCTGACTAGTTTAAGGTATTTTATCTCTGAAAGGTTTCTCTGGTGTCATCTATGCTTCTTTCAAGCCCATGTAGTATTCTTATGACTGTTTTTCTAAATGATTATTCAGATAATATTGCTTATATCTGTTTTTAGTAAATCCGTGACTGTGGCTGTGATTTCTTCTTGTCTTTCTTCTGGGGAGAAGTCCTCCATCTCATCATTTTGTCTAGGTTCCTGTCTTTTGCACGTTGAAGTGTTGTTTCCTGCTCCCGAGGGTAATGCTATATTAAGAAGGGGTCATACACTGTCCAGGGCCTCGAGCTTCAAGAAGTGTTTTTGGTGTATGCTGTGTGCACACTCTGCTGTTGTGCTGTGGCTGCTCTTTCCCACAGGTCAGTCCCCTGCAGAGTTCCTCCTTGCCTACAGTGGGGACTGTTTGGACCTTTAACTAGGTGTGTTTTGATTTGTTTGTTAAAATAAGCCTGATTGAAAAAAAAAAGGGCTGGGGATGCCTGGGTAGTTCAGTCAGCTAAGCATCTGACTTTGGCTCAGATCATGATCTCATCGTTCATGAGTTCAGACCATGGAGGGGTTTTCTGCTGTCAGCACAGAGCCTGCTTCAGATCCTCTGTTCCCCTCTGTGCCCCTCCCCTGGTTGTGTATTCTGTCTCTCAAAAATAAGTAAACATTAAAAAAAAAAAGCCTGATCCAAAAAAGAGAAAAGGAAAAGGAACAAAAACCCAAGCAAACAGACAAAAAACAATAAGCCTGATTCCAAAGAAAAATGAAGAAAGAAGAAAAAAGAAGCCTGATCCAAAAAAATGAGAAAAGGTAACAGACAAACAAAAAACTCTAATGCTGATTTCAAAGGAAAAAAAAAAAAAAAAAAAAAAAAAAAGCCTGGTCCTATCTTCACCAGAAGTGAAGCTTACACTTTGGAACACTCCATGATCAGTAGATTTGGTGCATGGGTGCGGCCTATGCTGGTCCTCTGGGGGAGACGCCTGCTGTGTTGGCTCACAGTCAGACCTGCCCCCTGTCGATTACATTGTTATCACCACCATCATTATTGAAGGAGAGGGTGAGGCACTGGGGACCCTAAGTGACTTATACATGAATCCATGAATGTTAGAATTGGAAGGTACGATGGGGGTGATCTAGCTTAACTCTGTCATCTTATATAGAGGAAGAACCAGGGGAGAGCAGGAAGTGGAGAGGTGAGTGGCATACTCAGATTAGTAGTTAATCAGTTATGACCAGAGCTAGTGCCCAAGTGTCCTGACCCCTGTCCAGTCCTCACTTTCCTCTATCTTCATTCTCCTTTCCATTCTTAGTCGTTCAGTCTGGAAAAAAGTTCCCTTTATGTCCTTCCTTTAACTTTCTTCTCTTACTGCCTCATTGTTGGGTGTCAAAACTTTATAGAAATGTCGCTAATGGAAGCAGATTTTGAACCTTTCTGAAGTCAAGTTTAATTGACAGTTTCACCCGAGAGAAAAGAAATTCCATGGGGAAGTTGTTCCCTTGATTATAGTGTGTGGCTTAGTTTATTTTAAATAGTTCAAGGATCTAAGCATTTAATCAGAACCCTTCGACTCAGTGGGTGGGTATGTTTTCTACATAAAACACAGCATCTTAAATTCTCTGAGTTTGCTGATTCCTGTGGCTTTTATTTGTTTCTTAGATATTATCCAAATATCAACGCAGATCCAGATCCTCTGAACTTTGCTCTTCTGTGATTCATCATAGATGCCATCATTTGTTTTCTGAAAGCCCCCAGGAACATGGTGTTTTGTTACTGGGGACAAGACCTGATTCTCGAATTGCAGTAGCAACAACCATCCAGAGCCATCAGAAGGTAGCTTAGTGATTTCCAAGTTATTAACCTGGCAAGTATCTAGTGTGTGGCTTTGGGAAGCAATTAACCTCTGTCAGCCTCTGTTGCCTCATTTGTAAATAGAGGAGGTTTGAGTAAAAGGTCTAAATATTTTCAGCACCACTCTCAAGGGCTTAGTTGAGTGTGACCTGAACTTTGCTCACTGGACCCTTCAGTGAGAAATCAGCTAGGTGGGGAATATTAGCCAAAGCACCTTACTTTTCCAGGGACCAGGATTCCTAGAGAGGAAAATAATGCTGCACACTATCCTAGCATCTCCAACCAGATCGTCACCTTGAAAACTGTCTATTCCAACAGAGTGACTACCTTCATGCTGAGCTAGAGGCAATTGAGTACACTTGAGATCCATCTGACCCAATTCCTCGTTCCAAGGTAGAATGAAGCCACACCAGATTTTGTGACTTCAAGGTGGGTGATATGGCTGGAAATAAGGTGCAAAGTCTTTAAGCAACCATAGGATATTGGGTAAGTCAGGCTCTTTAAGCCACAGGTGTTCATTTATAAATGAGGTAGTTTGCTTTGAAGATTTTTTGGGGAAGGGGGATAATGAATTCCATTTACGTATTTATTTTTATTGTGGTGAAATTATCTAAAATGTAAAATTTGACAGTTTAATGTCCTTTACAGTTTTGGGATCTAGTTACAGAGCTACCAATATAAAGAATCTATTAATTGCTAAAAAAGAAATATGATAAGTTACTGTAAGAGCACAGAGGAATGGATACATTATTCTTACTGTAGTGAGATTCGTCTTGCAATTAGAAAGAAGGAATACTAAACACAGAGAAGGAAGAAAGGATCTCTTTGGTTTGGAAATAGCTGTGTAATAGTCATTTGGGAATGACAATAAGGGTGCAAAGCAGACAATGGCCAGTTCAAACAGGACCTGGACTCCATGCTAAGAATATTATAATTTAGGCTGTGGGCAATAGGGAGATACTGATAGATTTTTATGTAGAGAAGTATCATGACCAGATTTACACTGAAGGATAATCACCAAAGTATTTTCCAACGCTCAGGGAAGAGAAGGTACAGATGGGTTGGAGTATTGCTGAACACACCGGAACTGGGTTGGAAGGTGGATAGTGTTGGAAGAATGAGGAGAGGGTGAAGGGGAGCTCCGTGGTGGGAATAGCAGGGTGGTCTGTGGGACGGGGAGAGGGTGTGAACAGAGATGAGTCAAAGTTTGGTGGGTAAAAAGGTGATTGCTGAGGTGGCTCAGTCTGTGAAAGTCTTTAAGTCAGAGGAGTCCAGGTTTCCCCCCAGCTATTGCCATGCCTGGGGAGGATCTGAGGAAAGAAGGATCTAGGACATAATTTTCTGGCTGCAGTGTGCAGGATGGATAGGCAGGAGCATCTGAAGACGAAGAGGTGTTGGTAATTTGGGCATCTGCTGACAGTGTGTGAGAAGGGGTGGCGGGAAGAATGGAGAGAAAGGGCACACAGGGGGATGGTTTAATGAGAAATGAATGGGCTGTGATGATGACTGGTATGGGCATGAGGGAAGGCATGGGTCAAATGTGATCTCAGCTACAGCCTGAGCAGCATGGAGGGTGAGGGTGTGATCAGAGTGTCTTCCAGGTCACACTTGCCTGTAGGTCTCCTGTTTCTCCATAGTTAGTCTTATCAACTGCAACCCTAATCTCTGTTCAAATCCTTTTCTTGGGCTTGTGAGTGAGGCTGTGGTAAAAGGTGAGTCTCACACTCTTGTCTCACACTCTTGGGGAGTCTCACACTCTTGTCTTCTAACCATCCATTCACTTGATTTTCCAGGGTGCTGAGATGGTTTTAGATATTCCTAATGCTTCTAGGTGCTTGGTTTTCCCAGCACTGCACCTGTTGTCAAGGGCCCTGCACTGATGAATTTAGCAATACTGCCTATGCTTAGCATAGGTATCAATGTAATTTCTCTGCTGTACCTATATTCCTGGAAACTTTAGCTCTTGGATGGGCAGGTTTTATTTTATCTGTCTATCTATCTATCTATCTATCTATCTATCTATCTATCTATCTATTTTGCTTTGGTGGATGTCTGATCACCTTTTCCTGGCTTTTTTCCTCCTGTAGATGGACTTTAGTGTAATTATATAAATTACAAAGAAAAATTCCATTGGAAATGATTAAGATTGCTTAAATTTGTAGATAAATTTAGGGAGAGTTGAAATCTTTATGTTGAATTTTATTATTTAAACTTGAGTTTATAAAAATCACTTTGGGTGGATATATTTTGTCGTTTATACATGAATTTTTTGATGTTACGTTAGTATTTTTATGGTTTTCTCTGCATAACTTCTTTGTAAAGGGAATATTTTTCAGTTCTTTCTAACTCATAACTATATTTTGAACTTTCTTAATATTGCTATGGTTTTCAGTTTTTTCCTTTTTCTTTTTAAATGTTTATTTATTTATTTTGAGAGAGGGAGAGAGAGAGAGAGAGAGAGAGAGAGAGAGAGAGAGAGAGAGAGAGAATGTGTGCAAGTGGAGGGGAGGGGCAGGGAGAGAGGGAGAGAGAATCCAAGACAGGCTCTGTGCCTCCATGGGGCTTGAACTCACGAATCATGCGATCATTACTTGAGCCAAAATCAAGAGTTGGACGGTTAACCAACTGAGCCACCCAGGTGTCCCAACTATGCTTTTCAGATTTGTTTGTTTGTTTGTTTATGTATGTATGTATGTATTTACTTATCTATTTATTTTCCTAGGTTCCTATCTTAGGAGGTTTTGCTTCCGAGAAACAAAAACCCATCAAACTAGTTTAAGCAAAGAGGGGAATTTATTTGAGGAATAAGGGACTCAATCAGAGCCCGATGTCAAGGATCAAGGATACTCTGCATCTCTGAAATGCCACGGTCTATTTTTCTACTATTTTCTTGCTCTTGAATACTAGTTTCTCAATGTTTTCAGGTTTGATGACTTTATTTAATCTTAAACATTTTCTTTCTTTGATGAAAATGGTATCTATTTAATATTTACAACTTGATGTTCTGATATACATAATGAAATGATCACTGCAGTTAAGCTGATTAACATATTCATCTCCTCAGACACTTTTTTTTTTTTTTAAATGAGAAGTCCTGTATCTGTTCTCTTAGGATATTTCACACATCACCATGTCCTTACCTGATGATTTTCGACACACACGGCTCTGTTCCCATCTGTCTACATCACTGGCTGTTGTTTCTTTCTGTTGATTTAGGTCCTTGCTGTTTAGGTACACTTTTACTTTTTCAAAAGAGTATTTCTTGAAAATTTCAGGGATAAGGGGACATGCAAGGAGGATAAATTTTAGAGCAGAGAAACAAGATGTTCATACTATTTATCCCTTATTTCTCATGGTTCGTATGTGGTGAAAATATTCTGAATATGGCACCTTAATCTGAAGAATATTGTTTTGCATCATATGACATTGTTAGCATGAGTGTATTCTGTGATCCATACTTCTGCATAGTCTGAATAGATAGATGTAGGTGTGGAAAAGGTCCCCTGTTCCAGGGGATGACTCTTGTTATGATAGGTTGAAGACTGGTATAACTGAATGAAGAAAACTGTACTTGATCTTTTGGGAAGAGAAAAATTATCAGTGGGAAGATGTTTCCCAGGGCAGAGATGAAGGAAACAAGGAATTTGGGAGCACAAGCGTGTCACAGGGATCCCTAGAGAGCTTCACTGAAGATAGTAAAAGTGCATGCTATGAACCTGAATGGCCCCTCAAATTCACATCAACTGGTGGTGAACTCGAAAGAGCCCTGGCTGAAGTCTGAAAGCCAGAATTCACCACTTTCTGTGTGATTCTGGTTAAATAACCATCTCCCTGAGCCTTAATTTTCTATTATGCAATTGTTGTTAGGTTGCTAATATTTAATGCTGAGTGAGTACATGTGGGCTAAATGAATGGATTGGTGATTAGTGTATTGTAAAGTAGTTTACACTGTCTAACGTGCTATAAATGAGGAGAATTGGTTACCATCTATGTTTGTTTTATTGCAGGTCTCTCATTACCTGTGCCCAGAACACCTGATTAGATTCCATGGCGAGTACAAATAACGTGACCGAGTTAATTATCGTCGGTCTTTTCCAGGATCCAGAGGTGCAGAGAGGGTGCTTTGTGGTGTTTCTTCTGGTGTACCTGGCCACAGTGGTGGGCAATGGTCTCATTGTTCTGACAGTCAATGTCAGTAAGAGTCTGCGTTCCCCCATGTACTTCTTCCTTAGCTACTTGTCCCTGGTGGAGATCACTTACTCCTCCACTGTTGTCCCTAAATTCATGACAGACTTACTTGCCAAGATTAAAACCATCTCCCTGGAGGGCTGTGTGGCTCAGATATTCTTCTTCCACTTCTTTGGAGTTACTGAGATCTTCCTGCTGACGGTAATGGCCTATGACCGCTACGTGGCCATTTGCAAACCCCTTCACTACACAACTATCATGAGCCGGTCTGTGTGTCGCCTTCTGGTGGCTGGATCCTGGCTCGGGGGCTTTTTTCATTCCATGGTCCAGATTATTATCACTCTCCAGTTGTCTTTCTGTGGTCCCAATGTGATTGACCACTACTTCTGTGACCTCCATCCGTTATTCAAGCTTTCCTGCACTGACACTTCTGTGGAGGGGGTTATTGTGTTGGCCAACAGTGGATTATTTTCTATCTTCTCCTTCCTCCTCCTGGTGTCCTCCTATATTGTCATCCTGTACAACCTGAGGAACCATTCTGCAGAGGGGAGGCGCAAAGCCCTCTCCACCTGTGCCTCTCACATCACAGTGGTCCTCTTGTTCTTTGGACCTGCCATCTTCCTCTACATGCGGCCTCCCTCTACTTTCACTGAGGACAAACTGGTGGCCGTGTTCTACACAGTTGTCACCCCCATGCTGAACCCCATCATCTACACACTCAGGAATGCAGAGGTGAAAAATGCCATGAGGAAGCTGTGGGGGAAGAGAATGAATTCAGGGAGGGACTAAAAATGAAAACATGAAAAAATTATCATGTCTAGGGGGTGACCAAATATGCATTCTGATTTCAGTCAAGTCTGAGGGATTGAGGAAAAGTTAACCTGTTTGTCTATATATACATATATAGATTTATATATTTATATTTTGTATTTAGATGAGCCCCTTATATTCCATTGCAGTAATCACAGCTGCACAAATTCATTGCTGTCTGTAGTTTGGAGAATGTTTTGGAGAAGAGCTTCATCTCTTCTCTTCTTCTGTTGCCCATTGTTGGAAGCACCACAGCCTTCAGGGAGGGATTACCTAGACTGTGAATTCCCACCCTGTTGTTTTCTACCAGTGCAACCTTGGGTTCATTCACTTTGCCTCTTGGTGTTAGCATGCTGTGGGGTGTGGAAAGTCTGTGGCACTTGGACACAGAAGTTTATGTTTTGCTTTGTCCTTCTCTGATAGTGTTGTGAGATCTTGCGGGAGTCCCACGGAGGCTTTTATACTTCATTTGGTACCCCTGCTTTATTTACCTGATTCTAATGCCTGAAATTCCTCATTATGAGCCTTATTTCACAGGAATAAGATATTTTTAGAATGGAAATGTCTCTTGGATGTGAAATACAGTGAAGGTATTGTTAACCATTAATTTAGACAATTTTAGAGGACCTTTTTCTTTCTAGACAGTTGCTGTCTGGGCACTGGGGTGTTGCTTAAGCCAGATACAGCTCATTGCCTGTTTTTGTATGGCCTAAAAACCAACGTGGTTTTTATACTTAAAAAAAAATCAAAGTCGAAAAATATTTGTTGATATATGAATATTATAGGAATATAAGGTTTTAGTGTTCATAAATAGGTTACTGGGCTATGGTCATGCCAATTACTTTTTCTCTATGGTAGCCTTTGTGATATAGTAGCATGGTTGAGTGGTTGTCATGGAGACTGTATGGTCTGCAAGGCCTAAAATATGTCACTCTTTTCAGGAAAAGTTTGGCAACCCCTGACTTAAATCATATAACATGTATTGCTTACTCGACAAAAAGTTTGGGGGCCAGCAATTCTAGGGTTGTTTTCTTAATTCTGTGATGCCAGAGCACCTGGTTTGTGTGTCTTGAATTCTCTTGGCTGCCCCCCTGCCCCCTGGCAGCAGGACGGCTACAGCACATCTAGGTATTATATGCTAATGTGAGGGGAAGGAGGGGCTCTCATTTTATTTGGGAAATATTTCCAGAGACCCCTCAGAACAATTCTTACATATTTTTTTATTGGCTAGAACGGAAAATTGTCTTATTTCTTACCGCGTGTCCATGCCTAGATGCGAGGGAGGCTGGGAGAGTGAATGGTGGTAAAGAGGAATGGGATTATGTTACCAGTTTAGATTAGACACTGTGTTTCTCCTGGGCTGGGCATATCGGTGCTTGAACAAGGTCAGTGTTGTCATTAGGAAGAGATGTCTGCCATGGGGAGTGTTGGTAGATGTGATATCTGGGAGGGTAGTGCCCCTGGACATAGTGGATGGATTTGAATTGGTGCCAGAGTGACTGACCAAAATCCAGCTCAATCACTTGGTGGCTCAGCCTCAGGCACGTGACCAAAACTCTTGATCCAGGGTCCTTGGCATGCACGCGTGGGTCAAGCGCAAGAAACCTTTTCCATAATGTAACAGTTTTCCTGTGAATGCATCTGCTTTAATTTCCCTCTAGGGAATGAAGGAATGAAGCCCTGGGCTGAGTGCCTGAGGGTTGTGAATAGAAGCCAAACGATCCTACTATAGGTCAAAATAAATTCTATCATTTAAGGTCTGTATATCCTGAGATGAGTATTCCTAGTAAATAAATCGTATTTTTATGCATGGAAGAGACATTTGATAGCATATGGAGATTTGAGTGTTTGGGATACATAGTGAGGTACTAAAAACATTTTTAAATCTAACATCTTGCATTATTCTTTTTCTTCCAATTACATATCTCTGCAAGGCTGAATTTTCTCCATATGTTTCAACAAAGACAACATACCCAGCAGATTGAATACACAAGCCAATGTGAGAATTCAGCTGTATCTCTTAAGCCAAATATTAAGGGTATTTGCAAAAACTCAAACAATGCCATTTTGCATTAATTATTACCATTTGCATTAATTATTTTGTCATAATTATTTTCCACAAAAGACATTATGTGATTGTAAGCAGAAAGAAAGAAAGAAAAAGAAAGAAAGAAAAAGAAAGAAAAACCAGACCACCTGCAGGTCTTGATGGCAAGGATGAGTCTCGTTTGCATATATAGCTCTACATGCAGAGTTCTGGGCCAATTCACTGCAAATAAAGTCACCAAGCAGCAAGTTGCTAAAAATTCGCTACTTCACTAATTGGCAATTTGCTAATTCCCCAAGCATAAATTTGCTAACACTGAACTTCTGATTAATCGGACATATATATCGATTAAGCCTTTATAAAATTCATGGCACTTATGTTTTGCTGCAGCCTGTGATGAGCAATATATTTGGGGGAAATTTTTGTGTGTGTTGAATTTCAGCTTTTTTGGAAATAATAAATATCAAGAATTTTATGTATCTTTGTTTCTCTCTTCCAACTAACTGAGTTTTCAGTCTGGTCAACTGCCTTTGCTACATGTCTTCATTTTCGGTTTACCTTCTTGAGAAAGGGACACAGGTACAGGGAGCAGATGAGGGGATGTTTTCACATGTGTTAGCCAAGCCTTCCTGTTTCAGGTTGAGTTATTCACCCTAGTGTTTTACTCCTTCTTGTGTCTATGCCCTTTTCCATGTAATCTTGAAGTTCTTTCCACTACATGTGGAATGTACTTTTCTATCCCTTGACTTTGGCCTCAACCGTATGACTTGCTCTGGCTGATGGAATATGAATGGACACGACAGCTTGCTGGTTAGAGCCTAAAACTTAAGGGGCCTCATGTGTCTCTTGCCTCTTGTGTCCCTTTCGCCATCATGAGATGATGTCCCTATCACCTGGGCTGTAGAATGACACACGTGGAGCAGAACTTCATCTGCCCCCCCCGAATTGCAGCCTGACACAGAGCTGCCCAGCCAGCCTGCAGACACACTGCACTGATGTGGGAATGAATCCTCACTGTTGCACACCTACTGAGGGTTTGTGTTTATTCCGTTTCAGCAGAAACTCACTAGAGTTGAATGGCAAATACACATATCAAAGAAGAGCACAAAAGTCATGCTTACGGCACATTCTTTGTTTTCTTGAGAATGCGCATGGACACGTCCTTCCCTGCTGCCTTGGAGGTTTTACTCTTGATTTGAACTATTTGGAAATAGTGTCTGCAAATTTTTGCCAGTTTGGCATAACTCTATTTCTCAACTTCTGTTTTATGGATTTGTTGATCTAGATTCATTGAATGTTGATTTTCTGTGTGTTTTACAATTCAGATTTTCCAAGGCTGCTGCTTTTTTTTTTTTTAAAGTTTATTTATTTATTTTGGGAGAGAGAGAGAGAAAGAGGCATGAGCTGGGAGGGACAGAGAGAGAGAGAGGGAGACAGAATCCTAGGCAGGCACTACTGACAGTACGGAGCCTGACTTGGGACCATAAAATCATGACCTGAACTGAAATCAGGAGTCAGGAGCTTAACTGACTGAGCCACCCAGGCGCCTCCAGATTTTCCAAAGCTTCATTGATAGTAAATGCAGTAGAGTAGATCAGAGGTGAAGCATGTGTTTGATAAATTAGTAGTTCAGTGAATTGGTCATTTGCCTAATACCTAAATCTTTGAATTGGTTAATTATCTGAATTAGCTGTTGGTAATTCAGTTAGTGGCAAACTTCTAGATGCTGAAAGATTTTAGAATTACTCTGCTTTAGTACCTAGTGTGATGAATGAAGAGGATAGGCACTCAATAACTACTGAGTGGATAAAAGATGTCAAAGTTGTGTCAACACTATCTATCTTTATTGTTTTGGAAAGGCTTGAACTAGATGTGAGATGATTTGGAGCCAGAGAAGCTCTGTCTTGTGAATTACTTTTAGTTGCAGTATAGAAGGGATGTTAATCTATTACCTTGCAATGAAAATATAACAACTTTTCAAATGCATGAAAATACCCTAGAGCCATATTTAGGATTATTATAGAGCAATTGATATATTTTATATCTGCATGACATCTTGTGTATAATTCACAGCCCTTACATATCAATTATTTCATCAGAGTCTCTTAGTAATCCTGTGAGGTCAATGAAATCTGAATCATTCCCAGTGTACATTTTTGGAGTTTGAAACATCATTTGGATTAGGATTTATCTGCTAGGAACAGAATCTGAAACAAGGTAGAAGTCAAGAGGTAGACAATTCAGGATGGAAATGGTCTCTCTTGTTTCTCCATCCTTGAGTCATCTCGCGACCCAAGACGGCGCTGTAGATGCAGCCATAATGACAGCATTCCTGGCATCAGGAAAGAGAAAGGGACAACATAAGTGCATCATGTCCCCTTTGTTAAAGTTGCAGGGGCACCAACTGGGTGGCTCAGTTGGTTAAGCAGCTGACTTCGGCTGAGGTCATGGTTTTCACGGTTCATAGACTCGAGCCCTGCATCTGGCTCTGTGCTGACAGCTTGGATCCTGGAGCCTGCT
This sequence comes from Leopardus geoffroyi, assembly GCF_018350155.1. NCBI lineage: Eukaryota > Metazoa > Chordata > Mammalia > Carnivora > Felidae > Leopardus > Leopardus geoffroyi. Next base: position 100,343,146 of record NC_059329.1, read on the forward strand.
TCAGATTCTGTGTCTCCCTCTTCTCTCTGCCCCTCCCCAGCTCATACTCCATCTGTCTCTCTCTCTCAAAAATAAATAAACATTAAAAAAAATGAAGTTGCAAGGGAGGCTGGGTAATGTAATTTTTCATTCCACCTGGGTATGTGCCCAGATAAAAATTCAGAGTTTGTAAAACTATAGAAAGAAGAAAGAGAAAACAAATGTTGTGGGACACCAGCAATCTCTGCTTCTGAATAAATCAGGCACAAAACTTGAGCACAAACTCAAGTATACTGACACTGGGATCAGATGTTCCTTCCATTGTAGTTACCCATCCCAGCTAGTTTTTTTCTTTTTAATTGAGATATAACTTATATTCCGTGGAATGCTCAGACCTTAAGTGTACAACCCAATGAATTTTGATAGATTTATATAACTGTGTAACCTAAGTCCTAACCAAGGTGTAGAGTATTTCCATTACCCCAGAAGCTTCTTTCATGACCCCTTCCAAGCAATCTCCACTTCCCATAAGCAACTGCTGATCTAATTTCTATCATCATGGAAGTTTAGCCCCTTCTTAAACTCAGAAAGCAGAATCATAAAGCACGTACTCTACTGTGTCTGGTTTCTTTTCACTCAACATAATGTTTTTAAATAGTCATTGTGTTGTGGGTTACAGTAGTTTGTTCTTTTTGTTTGGTGAATAGTATTCCACTGTATACATATACTACAACAGAACAAAATGTATTCCCCTGTTGGCGGACATTTGATTTGATTTCTGCTTTTGGCCATTGTGAATAAAAGCTGCTATAAACATTCTTTGACATTCCCATTTTTATAAAAGCATAAACCAATAGAGCCATGTATTTATTTTTCTTGTAAAATACCTTTTTGGAAGAAGGACTATATATATATTCCTAATTCTGAATAAATCTGTACATCATTTATAATGGTCGGGTTTGATTAGAACTGGAGAGGTGAGGGATTAACCCATAGACAATGGGCGAATCTTTATCAGGTTATGAAATGAAATGAACCCCTTACAACAAATGCAATTTAGGTGAACAAACAGTTTTATACCACAAACATTTTTTTTTTTTTTCAACGTTTATTCATTTTTGGGACAGAGAGAGACAGAGCATGAACGGGGGAGGGTCAGAGAGAGGGAGACACAGAATCGGAAGCAGGCTCCAGGCTCTGAGCTGCCAGCACAGAGCCCGACGCGGGGCTCGAACTCACGGACCGCGAGATCGTGACCTGGCTGAAGTCGGACGCCCAACCGACTGCGCCACCCAGGCGCCCCATACCACAAACATTTTTAACAAATGTGTTTCTTATAACAAATATTCATAGATCACATTAAAAAATTATCTCCCTTAGATTTTTTAAACTGAATATTTCAATATGGAATATATTTTTTCTGATAAAGACTTTCACAGAAAGTCAACTTCATGATGACCCATGAGAGAATAAATACACGTTTTACTTCAATATTTGGAGCTTCATGTAATTGTTTCCTATTAGAGCCCCATTTGGAGTAAATACCTAGTGAAAATTAGGTAAATTTATTTTTTTTACATTTCCTATTGATTCCAAAGTTATGCTACCAACAAGGAAGTCTGAGGTTTTATTATCCAAGTCCTGCTTCCCATGGGGTTGTCTGCCTGATTGGGAAGGGGAAAGGTATAGCTCTTTGGGAGCAGCCTTCTCTCACTTGATCATGATGACTTCCCCTCTGGTATCTCTCACACATGGTGACCTCAAGGCTGAGATGCCAGAATTCAAGAATACCTGGGAGGCAAGTTTACTTTACTCTTGTTTTAAATCGGGTGCAATTGAGACTCTGTGGCTTAGTCTCAGCATTTCCAAGTCTGAGACCAAAGGGTGAGCAGATCCTCTGTCTGGAGTCTCCTGTAAGATATGAGCTCTGGTTGGTAGCTGGGTCTTAATTCTTTCTGAATGGCTAACTGAGGAACCTGCAGGAACTGACTCTTCTCCGGACATTATTTAAATCTCTGTGTTCAGTACAAAAGGAGGAACCTTTGGTGAGAATAGCAGAGCCACAGAAGCGTTGGGGTGAGTTTTGTTTTGTGAGCATGTGCTTCTTTGCATGTCATGATTATAATTCCACTTTGGAAGCAAAGGGAATGTTACCATGAGGTGCATGGCATTTTATGAAGTGCTTTCATATTGGTCTGGTCTTTTCGTGAGGCAATCACAGTGCTAGGTATTGGGATTCAGAGATGGAGAGGCTGTGGTCTCGGCCCTTGGAGATCTTTATTCTTTAGATATTTTCTGAATACCTACAGAGTACCAAATACTGTGCTAAAAAGGAGAGAGGCTATGGAATATCTCTACCCACTGTTAATTCCAGTTTTTATTTTATTTTTTTATTTTATTTTTTAAGGGATATTTCATTTCTATCTTTATTTTTCTTTTTTTTTCAATATATGAAGTTTATTGTCAAATTGGTTTCCATACAACACCCAGTACTCATCCCAAAAGGTGCCCTCCTCAATACCCATCACCCACCCTCCCCTTCCTCCCACCCCCCATCAACCCTCAGTTTGTTCTCAGTTTTTAAGAGTCTCTTATGCTTTGGCTCTCTTCCACTCTAACCTCTTTTTTTTTTCTCCTTCCCCTCCCCCATGGGTTCCTGTTAAGTTTCTCAGGATTCACATAAGAGTGAAACCATATGGTATCTGTCTTTCTCTGTATGGCTTATTTCACTTAGCATAACACTCTCCAGTTCCATCCATGTTGCTACAAAGGGCCATATTTCATTCTTTCTCATTGCCACATAGTACTCCATTGTGTATATAAACCACAATTTCTTTATCCATTCATCAGTTGATGGACATTTAGGCTCTTTCCATAATTTGGCTATTGTTGAGAGTGCTGCTATAAACATTGGGGTACAAGTGCCCCTATGCATCAATACTCCTAATTCCAGTTTTTAAAAAGTACTCCCTACCCCCAGTGTGGGACTAAAACTCATGACCCCAAGATCAAGAGTCACACGCTGTACTGACTAAGACAGCCAGATGCCTCCCCCTCCGCTCCCCTGTATATTCACTGAATGCTATCTCATGGCAGGTGCTTCAGTTGGCACTGGAGATGGAGTGGTGAGTAAGATACAATCTGTGCCTCCAGGAAGTTCACAATTTACTGGGGGCAGATGGTCACATAAAACAATTACATTTTAGTGTGGAAAGTGCTGTAATTTGAAAATGTCCTGTGAGAAGAGGACCACTGATTGTGAATTTGGAAGATGGATTTCCTATCTCAGAAGAATTCAAGGCAACACAGAGGATGGGAACTTAAGTTCTCTTGGGATGGGCTGGGGGTGGGATCTATCTCTAAGTCAGGTAGTATCTTCATGCTACAGTTTAGACATTGGGTCTCTGAGGGGTTAAAGAACTCTATCATCTATCTATCTATCTATCTATCTATCTATCTATCTATCTATCTATCTATCATCTATTTATCCATCCCTCCATCCACCCATCCACCCACTTATTTTTAATAACCGTTTAGACATCACATAGATACCACCTGAAGAAACCTGATGTAAACTTACGAGTCTGGACTGATAGCAGTGCTTCCTTTCATAAATGGCTTCTTGGTAAAATACCCCAGCTAGGCTGAGAGTTTGGTGCTGGCCTCTTCTCTCTTTGTCTCTGAAGGCATAAACTCTATCAGTGATTTCCTTCTGGCTCATGGTGGTCCTTCACCAGCTGAGCCTACCCCACTTGCTAGAGGAAGGAAGCTTTGTGGCATGAGTGGATGTCATGTGACTCCTAATCTCAGAACCCCAGAACCTCACTGTATGAGGGGCCGTATTGATACACACAGATCTCAGCCACTTTGAACAAAGTCCAGCATGGATGAGGACAGTGTACAAATCAGTCAGTGCACAATCTTGCTGAAGCCCTGGGGTGTTGAAAGGCTGGAATTAGAGAAGGTTGTGTCAGAGCACGAGTAGACGCTGTGGGCAGAGGGTGTTTATACTTCTCTTGCTCCTGGGGGGGGGCATATGATAGGAGGTATCAGTGAAGAGAGGAGTTGTGTATGGGTTGAGCTGGACCTTTGGAAAGGGATGAGGTCACCAAGTGACCAAGTGTAGAAGGAGGGAAAGGAGGAGAAGCAGAAATAAGAATGCTGAGTGTCAAGAGGTATATTTTCTGAAGAGTCTGAAGGGTAAGTGGAGAGGTGAGAATCATGTTCTGCAAACCAAGGATGGAAAGGGGACAAGAGGAAGTGGTATAAAGAAAAACTGCAGGCAAAAGACAACTGAAATCATTCACAGGCCATAGAGAGACCTTTAAAACAGAGACAGCAACACTGTCCTTACTGCCACCATCATCTGAGGGGACATTCATCTCCTAATAGGTGCCCCCTCCTCTGGTCTCCTCCCATTAGTCCAACCTCAATATACAAAGGGATTTTACTCTCCAGCTGATGAACATTCCTGAAGATTTCCCGTTGTCTGCAGGATAAACCCCCAAGTGCACAACAGTCCTTCAGGAACTAGTGCTAGACTCTGTCTCCAGTTTTATTTTTTATATTCTGCCCTTTACTCCAGCCACACGTGGGTGGATTTTCATGACTTTGTACACTCTTCTTTTTTGGACTGTTCTTTCCTTCCGTACATAACTAACTAAAGTCTACTCATCTTTCAATATCCAGCTCACAGATTGGCAAGGGATTAATACGTAATCCATGCACTTAATGAGTCTTTTGTATCATTTCAGATCACCCCACACAAATTACTGCCTCCTGTGGCAACTTCATGGCTCGCATACACAATGTGACTGAATTCATTTTCCTAGGACTTTCTCCCAGCCGGGAGGTGCAGAAAGTTTGTTTTGTGCTATTTCTGCTTTTGTACACAGCAGTTGTGCTGGGGAATTCCCTCATTGTGCTCACTGTCATGACCAGCAGAAGTCTTGGTTCTCCCATGTACTTCTTCCTCAGCTGCCTGTCCTTTGTGGAGATCTGCTACTCCTCTACTACAGCCCCCAAACTCATCTCAGATTTGCTGGCTGAAAGGAAAGCAATATCACTGTGGGGCTGCATGACACAGCTTTTCTTTATGCACTTCTTCGGTGGTGCTGAGATCTTCCTGCTCACTGTGATGGCCTATGACCGCTATGTGGCCATCTGTAGGCCCCTCAACTACAGGACTATCATGAACCGGCAAGTGTGTGCTGTCCTGGTGGGAGTAGCATGGGCGGGGGGCTTTGTGCATTCCTTTGCCCAAATCCTCCTGCTCTTCCACTTGCCCTTCTGTGGCCCCAATGTGATTGACCACTATTTCTGTGACCTGCTTCCCCTGCTCAAACTTGCCTGCTCTGACACCTTCCTCGTCGGTCTGCTGATTGTTGCCAACGGGGGGACCTTGTCTGTGATCAGCTTTGGGATCATCTTAGCCTCCTATGTGGTCATTTTACTCCATCTGAGGACTCGAAGCTCTGAGGGGCGGAGTAAAGCCCTCTCCACCTGTGGGTCCCACATCACCGTGGTTACCTTATTCTTTGGGCCCTGCATCTTCATCTATATGAGGCCTTCCACCACCTTGTCTGTAGACAAGATGGTGGCCGTGTTCTACACTGTCATCACACCGCTCCTCAACCCTGTCATCTACTCCCTGAGAAATGCTCAAGTGAAGAAGGCCATGAAGAAACTGTGGATCAGGACAATGAAGCGAGATGAGAAATAGAGGCTGACTCTTGGTATTGATCCTTGGGTTTAGAATGATGCTGCGTCCAAACTGAAGGGGCAGAATGGGGTGAAGGAAAGGTCACAGCACTTGTTATTTCTGGAGTAATTCTAATGGTCTCATCTCCAAACACTGTATTCAAATGACCTGTGAGATAGTTCCTCTTATGGATATATCTATAACTTGATTGCCCATTTTCTGTTAGATGTTTAGATTGTTTCTAATTTTTTTATTGCTATAAATAACACTGTGTTAAGTATTCTTGAATGGAAATCTTTATACTTCTGAAATTCCGTTTGACTCACTTGCTATAATGAATTTACTGTGTTAAAAGGGATAATGACCTTGATGTATAGTGTTAAATTGATTCTTAGAAAGATTGTAGGGGCATCTGGGTGGCTCAGTTGGCTGAGTGTCCAACTCTTGATTTAAGCTCAGATCATGTTCTCACAGTTCGTGAGTCCCAGCCCTGCCTGGGGCTCTATGCAGTCAGTACAGAGTCTGCTTGGGATTCTCTCTCTCTCTCTCTCTCTCTCTGCCCCTATCCTGCTTGCGTGTGCTCTTTTTCACTCAAAATAAATAAACTTTAAAAGGGTTGCAATAACCTTTCTTGTGAAAGTACTCTTGACAAATTAAACACTGTCATTAAGCATTTTCTTGATGGCAAACAAGATTTTACATAGTCTCAAAGTATCTCCCCATAAGATACTTCTTAATTGCAAAAGACAAACATGACTCTACAGTCGAGAAAACTGGAAGACATTCCCTTAAACATTTACTCAAGTAAACATCATCAGTATTGAGACTGGAGAGGCACAGGATAACATTGCTGTGGTATTCTTGCCACAAATACACAATCTGAGTCTAACCATGACAAAATATCAGGCAAACCCCAACTGAAAAATATTCTGCAAAATTAACAGCCTGCATTCTTCAAAATATGAATAAGAGATTACAGAAATTTTCCAGATACAGACATAGGTAATTAGATGCAACCTGTGATCCTTGATGGGATTCTGTACTGGATGAAGGTCATTAGTGAGCACAAGCTGTGTTGAGGGGACGATAGAATTGTATCAGAGTTATTTCCTGATTCTGATAATTGTAGTGTGTTTATGTCAGACAATGTCCTTGGATTGGGGAATTATTTAGTAAGGTATCTAAAGGTAAGTGGGCATTATGTCATCAACTTTGAAACATTTCAGAAAAATTTGTTTGCCTACCTGTCTATCTAGTGAGAGAATGAATGGTAAAGAAAGTGTGGCAAAATGGTAATATTTGGGAAATTTGGATTAAGTGTATACAAGAGTTCTTCGTATTATTGCAACTTTTTTGTAAATCAAATTATTTTAAAATATAAAATTAAAATTCTTTGCAAATTAGATAGCTTATGTGTGTCTATGTGTGTGTGTGTGTGTGTGTGTGTGTAGGGACTTTTTAAATGATTTTTTTCATAAGTTTATTGTTTATTTTGAGAGAGAGAGAAAAAGAGAGAGTGCACAGGGGAAGGGCAGAGAGAGAGGGAGAGAGAGAATCTCAAGCACGCTCCACACTGTCAGCACAGAGCTCCCTTGGGGCTTGATCTCATGGAAACATGATTCTGACCTGAGCTGAAATCAAAAGTTGAACGCTTAACCACTTAACCGCTTAACCAGCTGAGCCATCCGGACACCCTTCCCTTAGCATTTTGAATATACCATTCCACTCTTCCCGGGCCTGGAAGGCTTCTGCTGAGAGAGTCAGTGATGGTCTTGGAGGTCTCTTGTGTGAGAGAATTTTTTTTCTCTTGCTGCTTTTAAAATTCTATCTTTGCTTTTAAACAGTTGCATTATAATGGTCTTGGAGAAGATCAATTTTGCATTGAAATTTTGGGGTGATCTGTTAGTTTCATGAAGTTGGATGTCCAAACAACTCCCCGGATTTGGGAAGTATGCAGCCATTATTTCTTTAAATAAGATTTGTGCCCTCTTGTCTCCTTCTTGGACTGCAGTCATTCTAGACTGTTTCTTTTAATGATATCCCACTGCTCATACAGGCTTTCTACACCCTTTTATTTATTTATTTATTTATTTATTTATTTATTTATTTATTTATTTTTTCTGTGTTCTCCTTTGGATAAATTCAGAAGTCCTTTTACTCATAGATTTCTTTCTTCTGATCAATCGATTCTGATGCCAGTGTTCTCTTGCATTTTGAACTCTTCACTTGGTTAGCTTGCCTGTGCTAATCATTTCACAATGTGTATTATATACCAGAACAGCATGTTGTACATCTTGAATACACACAATTTTTACTTGTCAACCCTACTTCAATAAAGCTGGAAAAATTAAACCAAATATTAGTTATCTGTATTACTATTCTAAGCAGATGATGTGTGCGTGTGTGTGTGTGCATGTGCATACCTGTGTGGTTGTGAGGCAAGGAGGTGTGATGTAAGGTAGGAAAGAAGTGCTCTCTCTGTACAACCTTTAGGCCAGCAGAAATGCACGCACAGGCCACTATTTATGTTTCTCCATTCTGTTCCACCAGCCTCTGGGACTCCCAGAAGTTCTTCACAGGTTCTGACTGTAAGCCAGATGTGAATGATATTGAGAGTTTTCAACATTATTTTCTTCTCCAGAGGTTTTTTGGTTTTTCGTTTTGTTTTGTTTTGTTTTGTTTTGTTTTTTAGTGAGAGGTTGAGAAAGGCTGAGCCCATGACAGTAGCCAATGCCATTTAGTATGCAAATAATAAATTAGGAAGTTACTGATGTATATGCAAAAGGATTTAACATAGGTTTCTTTTTAAAAAATTTTTTAAAAATGTTTATTTATTTTGGAGACAGAGCATGAGTGGGGGAGGGGCAGAGAGAGAGGGAGACACAGAATCCGAAGCAGGCTCCAGGCTCTGAGCTGTCAGCACAGAGCCTGACGCGGGGCTCGAACTCACAAACCGTGGGATCGGGACCTGAGCCCAAGTCGGTCGCTCAACCGACTGAGCCACCCAGGTGCCCCTTTAACATAGGTTTCTTAAAACAGTGATAATTCCTGGAGCTTTAGAAAGAGGAGTTTGAGTTTTTGTGGTGTTTCAGGTGGATTATGGTTAGGAGGAAGAAAATGTATGTGTACTGCTGATTCATAATTTGTCCCAAGCCAGAATTTGTTGGAGCAGCCTTACTACCCAGAGCAGAAACAGATGGGGCACATTTCCTACTTTGGTTTCCCACTACCTGTTCGTTTCTTAATGGGGCACCAGTGGCTGGTGACATATTCTGTTTGGGCAGGAAATGTTACGTGTAGACATTTGACCCAGATGGACAGTTTATTAGTTGTGTAATTTTGAACAATTCTCCTGGTCTTTCTGAGCCTCAGTTACCTAATCTGTTGAATGGCAATAGTAGCTACTATAGTAGAGTGTTTCTTTGACTATCTGAGGTGTTAGAAAGAAAGAAAGGTTGAAAGACACAATACTGCCCAACACAAGTGTGATGTGTTGTTCCTAGGAGACTAGCCTTAGCGGTTAGGGAGCTCTAGTCTTCCTGAAGCCCTTGAACATGAAAATCATATGCTGACAATTTGTGGTAAAACACTTAGGGCTTTAAGATTGAGCAGTTGGAAGACTCTTGTGCTAGGAGTCAGGAAGGAGCTGGGTTAGCCAGTCTACCAGTGCATGGGGCAACTGCACAATAATTTTTCCTCTTTGGCTGTCTTCCCACCTTTAAAGTGAATAATGTGGACAAGGTGATCTGCCAGGCCCTTCCATGTCTAGCATTCTCTGATCAGGTGACATGTTGGAGTATGTGTGAGAAGTGGTCCAGGTCCACTGGGTTAAAGTCTCCCTGGCATCATTGGTCCCATGAGGGGTGAGGTCAGAACAGGCCACCCAAGAGCCTCTTGAGAAAGTCTGTGGTGGGGTCAGAGGGCTATTGTTGATATTGAGTTCTTCTCTGCCACTTGCTTGAGGATGCACTTGCCACTTGCTAGAGGGAAACCTCTAGGGGGCAGGACAAGAGGGGGTTAATCATGTGGGGCAAGTAGACGTACCAACCTTATAATTGGATTAATTAGAGCTATGTTCCCTAACCTCTGAAGGAAGCAATTGGGACGTTGACTTTTGCTCTTCTCAGAAACTCCCCAGACAGGAGATGCTACAAAGTTCAGGGAATTCAATTCTCTGATGGAAGTCTACATCTCCTACACCTTAAATGCTCCCAGCACACATTTTCCCCAAACCTCATTCTAGTGGATTTTAGGGTGGACTGGCCCTGTTCCATTCCCCCTGTAGCTGTTTTAGTGAGAAAGTTATCAAGTGCTGGAGGTGGTGGCGTTGATGGCACCTGGTGAGTCCATAGGGGAAGATCAGAATTTAGTGGTGCCTCTATGTGTGGAACAGATTCAGAATCAGCTCATTCACTGAACCCTTACCACAGATGGGCAGACCCTCAGGCAGAGTCTTTCACACACACATCGGCACCATGCTGGTGTTACTCTGGCGTCCACACACTTTCACGTATGGGGAGGCTTTCTTAGATTTGCTCACTCAGCTGGTGGGCAGACCTTGGACATCACCCTGTTAAAGTCTTTCCTGCCTGCTTAAATGACAGGGTGAGAACATAACTCTCTAGCATGGCTGAGAGCAGGTGTTATAGTGATTCTCACCAGAGCTGCTGGTAACATGGCCAACGTGGAATGGTTTGCCAAGCTAGTTTTTAATTCACTACTGACTCATGCATTTTTGAGAAATTTTTTTGAAAAATTCGAGGGGCCTGGCTAAGACATTCTCACATCTGGTCTTCTCTTGTAGAAATGAAGGCATTAGCCCATTTGAGCCTGGATGGAGATTAGGCTATACAGAAGCCTACCTTTTCCTGAGGACCATCTTGAGTCAAGATTTCCAAGTTTTAGATCAATGAGTGCTAATATAAACCTTTTGTTTCTCTGATCAGTTTATCTATAGAGGTTGTTAGTGAAACAAATCTGTTTTCCTTGGGTGTCTTATGGATATGAATGTCTTCTGACTACAAAAGATTGAGAAGATAAAATTAAGAATCAAGACAACAAACAGTATTCAAGGTGGGTTCATTCACTTAATCTCTGTGAGGCAGGCTTTGGAATTATTTTCAAAAAGAGACCTTATTTTTTATACTAGATATTGCTACATATCCTGTAGCCTCTGTGCTGTTACAGGACACCCACAGTGATCCCTTCGTTTTGAAATAGATGTAGTAGCAGATCGAGGATTCAGGGATCAAATAAAAACTCATATTAACATCTGAGTTCCAAGCCCTGGACAAGGTGCAATATAGGTCATAAACCTATGGGTAATCTAATCCTTGGTGACAAAGTGCCGGAGCCAAGATCTCAAGTCACCAAGGCATGTCTGGCATGAGCTTCTTTCCCCGGCAGCCCAGTTTGGCCGACTCTGGAAACATCCTCTCCCGGCCTGGGCTTCTGAGCTCTGCTCAGGCTGTCTGCACAGAAATTACATCCCAGGAAGATGGAGAACTGAGTCGGACCACGTTATTGTTCATTTTCTCGCCGGTGTATCGTTTTAGATCTTGCTCCTCAGGTTTGCTCTGCTTGTGTTATGAACAGGAATCTCCTCTCTCTGTGTGACCCCCACTCCCATTCTGGAAGCCGGCCATGGGTGGGCAGCAGGGGAGGAGCTGGTGGGTGAGAGGAGAGTGATGCAGGTGTTGGGAGGAAGCCCTGGAGCCTGGTCTAGTCCAAGCTCCGCCCAAAGGGCCGTGTGATTCTGGGTCCAGATTCCTCTTCTGTGGAAGGAGGCTTCCATGAGCTTCCTTCCAAATCAAACAGCTGATGGTGGCTCAGTGAGGGAGCTAGCAGGAGAGGCCCGACTTGACGCCTCTGGTGAGGGCTATTGTTGGAGGAAAAGTGGGAGAAAAGGATGCTGGAAAAGGCTGGTCAGAGCAATATTATTTGTCAGAATCCACAGAAGGAGGAGTTCCATGGCAGAAAGGTATAATGAGAACTCATGAAGTAAGACAGATTTATTGTGGTTTATTGTGAAGATTTGAAAAATGTTCACTGAAGTTGCTTATTGGGGCCACTGTGTTCAGGCTTCTAAGTGCGTCACTATTTAGGATTTCTGAACCACAAAACTTGGAAATGTGCAGTTACTTGCTGTTTGAGAAGAACACATTTACCTTTTGGAGTCTCTTCCTTGGCCCTGCCAGTTAAAGAGTCAGAATTAAAGTCACCCCACAGGTGACACATCACTGCACTGTCAACGGTTTACTGGTCTGATGACCTCTTTGTGAAATTGTCTCTCAGATGTTTTCCATTTCTGCTCAGAGTTTTGAAAATGTTAATTTCCTTCTCTCTCTGCCATGGTAAAGACTTAGCATTTTTTAACTTTTTAGAGAATAATTTGATGGTTATCTTGCTCTGTTACCTTCAACAACTTTGGAAAGAAAAACACAACAATTTTTTTGAAAATCTGAAATCTAACGTGGTCTCTGCCAATCCTCTGAGAGGAACTCTCTGATATGCGAACTTGGGAACGGTTGTAGAATCAGAGAACAATTACCTTCAGATCTAATTCAGAGATTATTTGGCTCGTAATAGAGCCATTTTTACCATTGGGGTGAAGCACGCCCATCTATGGTTCTTGCTCTCTGCGTAAACATCTGAGTGTGAGTATTGGCACATGGCAGGTGGATCAGGTGGATACAGAGGAGCCTGTGGGGAAGAGAGGGAACGGCACAACAGTGAGAGGATAGTCTATGCCTATTTTATTGATAAGGAAGCAGGCTCAGAGAGGTTGAGTCGCTTGTCCAAGGCCACACAGCTCATATTTGAACTGAGGTCGGTACTTTGCAAAATGTAGCTGCTTCCACACTCTTACTCCTGAAGAGTGACTTATGTTGATTGCCTACCAAGGTTGTCATATCTATCTTGCCTTACCCTATAACACGGAATGGATTTTCTACAGTAAATGTCAGAGTTTCTCAGTTATTGCATATCTTGGGAAACTAACTGGGCTCCCTAGTGGGCATAACTCAGAAGCTAAGTTACAGGGGCGGGGAACAAAGTTGCCAAGCTTCAACCATTGCCCTTGGAGGTGGGTATGGAGAAGGGGAAATGTGAGAGTCACCTGAGTTTGTTTAATTAATTAATTAATAGTGGTAAAACATAAAATAAAAATTTACCACCGAAGCCACTTTTTAAGAATACAGTTCCATGGTCTTAAAGCACATTCACATTGTTGTGCCTCCATTGATCCAACCTGAAGCTCTGTACCCATTAACTCCACATCCCCTCCCCCTCCCCCTCCCCCTGGCCACCACCCTTCTACCTTCTGTGTCTATGAACTTACTACCCTAGGGACCTCGTATAAGTGGACGCACACAGCATTTCTCTTTTTTTGTGGGAAAAGAAAAAGAAGAAGCGTTACGCCTTTTTTGTGTCAGGTTTCGTATGCCACTTAGCACATTCGGTCCTGTTTCATTACGTAGGCCACTGTTTTGTAGGCTCGTTGTAAGATGCGTAAATCAGAACCCGGCCTGCTGCAAGTCTGCACAAGCAAAGGTGGGTGTCAGGGCCTGCCTTGTGAAGCGGGGGCCCTTCCTGTATCCCCATCGCCCGCTGCACTGACGAGGTGACAAGCATACTCAGTTATATTCTGACACTCTCACGCTATCCTCATTTGCTTTTGAACTTGAGAGCTCTTTCAACCCTCAAAACAGCACCGTGGAAAGATAGTATTATTTCTGGTTTTCAGACGAACATTACAGGCTCAGAGGGCTTTTTGTATGTGTTTAATGTCAGCTAGTAAGCAGCTGTGTTAGGATTGTACTCCTCTGACTCCAAGCTCTGTGTTCCTGTCACCTGGTCACAATGCCACAGCTGCTGTCCCACACGCGGAAGGCTGGCCTGGAGGGCTTGTTTCTCCCTGCGGGAATGACCGCTTCAGAGGCCATGACCGTGGATCGTCTGTGTCTGATCCCCCTCTGTCAGTCTTCAGAGCTCTCTGCAGTGTGTCGGGCTCTTTCTAACATGCCTTCGCTTGGAGAGACAGTCCTGGTACCCACCTCAGCATCTTTCCCTGTGTGGACTCGCTGTGCTCTGAGACCCTGAGTTAGCAAGCTGGGATGATAGGCTGTTAGGAAGCGGGATTTAAGAGACTTTTGAATTGTTTCTTAGCCAGTGGCCCCAGGACTATTGAGGCAGTCTGCATGTGACACCTTGCAGACACCTCCCTTCTTTATCTCTCCCTTTATGGATGGTGGCTGAAGTTGGTGACTGTCCTTCCCCCTTTCGACTTCTTAAAAATGCCTCTTGGGGAGCCTGGTTAGTTCCACAGGTTGTGGTATCATGGAGGTTGAGAAGGTCTACTGCTCCCTGCAAAAAATTGGTTCCACATGAGGGTGTTAAGACTCGAGACAAATCTGAAATGTAAATCCTACAACGAGTATAAAGCTCACTTCAGGAGCATAAGACGTAGTGGAAGCTTAGTCTTGGAGGAATCAGATCTCAGGTCAGATACGAGCTGTGAGGCCTTCAAGTAGTGACTGAATCTCCGAGGCTCAATTTTCTTAGATATAAAATATCTTCTCATTTTTGTTGTGAGGATTCACTGATTAACATATGTGCCTGCTTTAGAGAAAAACACTTCCAGGCAGTGTTATTACAAAGTCCTATTTGGGGGCCGGTAGCAAACATTTGATGATGTTTTGTCCACTTGTCTTAAGGAGAACATGTTTCGGAGAAGCCCAAAGAGGAGAATGACAATTGTCCTCAAGGCCTGAGGAGGATGTTTCTAATCGTTGAAGGAGAGTTCTTTGATTTCTTGACTCCAGTCTGCTAGGCTTTAAAACATGGCAACTACGAACAATGTGACTGAACTCATTCTCTTGGGGTTTTCCCCCAATCAGGATGTGCAGAAGACCATTTCTGTGATGTTTCTCCTCATGTACACGGCCATTGTGCTGGGTAACGGCCTCATTGTGGTGACAATCATGGGCAACAAAGGGCTCACCTCCCCCATGTATTTCTTCCTCGGCTACTTGTCCTTTGTGGAGATCTGTTACTGCTCTGTCACAGCCCCCAAGCTCATCCTTGACTCTTTTATTGAAAGGAAAATCATTTCCCTCAAAGGCTGCATCACACAGATCTTTTTCCTCCATTTCTTTGGTGGCACTGAGATCTTTCTCCTGACAGTGATGGCCTATGACCGCTATGTGGCCATCTGCAAGCCCCTGCACTACACTGTCATCATGAACCGGCGTGCTTGTGGCCTCCTGGTGGGGGCAGCATGGGGTGGGGGCTTGCTGCATTCTGTCGGGCAAACATTCCTTATTTCCCAGCTGCCCTTCTGTGGCCCCAAGGTCCTTGACCACTACTTCTGTGATGTCCACCCTGTGCTGAAGCTGGCCTGCTCAGACACCTTCCTCATTGGTGTGCTAATCATCGCCAATGGCGGCTCCATTTCAGTGATCAGCTTCACGGTACTGCTTGCTTCCTACGTGGTCATCCTGCACGCCCTGAGCACCCAGACCTCAGAAGGTCGGCGCAAAGCTCTGTCCACCTGTGCCTCTCATGTTGCAGTTGTGGGCCTGTTCTTCATACCCTGTTCCTTTGTCTACATGAGGCCCTGTGTCACCCTCCCTGCAGACAAGATAGTCGCTGTGTTTTACACAGTGGTCACACCTCTCTTAAACCCCATCATTTACTCCTTCAGGAATGCTGAAGTGAAAAACGCCATGAGGAGACTGATAGGGAGGAAAGTGATCTGGGAAGAGAAATAGATGACTTAGTTAGGGAAAATAAAGAGGAGCAAGGGATGGGAAGTCGGGGCAGATCTCACTTTGCCTCTACCTTTAATTGATGGGCTAACCTTGGGCCTATCACCTTTTTCTTTAAATTTCAATTTCCTCATCTTTATGGGATTGGACAGGATTGAAGGAGGCTCTAGAATGAGGTCTAGCAGGGGTCTTCTAATGCTGCACTTCCACATTTCACAGTGACCTTGAGGCCGCTTGGCTGGTTTTGAGAGAATGAACCCTTCCAGAAAACCGGGGTGTTTCTGGGAATAATGAGGGGGTTGATGGAAGAGGAGGAAGGCTTCCTTGGGGATTAGTGGCCATGTGGCTTTTGTGTTGGAGGAGTCTGAACCTTTGGATTTGGAGAGGAGGAAGGTAGGCAGAGAAATAGAAGTCACTCAAGTGCTTAGAAATTCTGTTAACTCAATAAACTAAAATTTGCCCAGTGGGCTCTGGTCAGGCCAGCTGACCTAGAAGGGTCTAGTCCACAGAGCAGAAGGCATTTTGACTCTTGCCAGCAGACTCATATGAACTCACATTAGCATTAGACTCATGTTTTCGAAGAATCAAGTGGAACCACAGGAGATTTTAAGTGACTTGAAAGCCCTAGACAGTGATACCTAATTGTAGGCACAAGCTTTATTTTTCACATATCAGTAACATTTTAGTGTCTAACATTCTTTTCTGTTTACACCTGTCTGTCCTTTTTTTTTCTTGTTTTCCCCCTTATACCTTGGCTGTTTGGGCTATTCATTTTCTCTGTCTTCAGCCTCTTGACTTCTTGCACTTCTTGGCCATTCCCACCAAGCACCTTGATAACCTGCTGTCCTGTACCGCCATATTACTTTGCCATTCTCCATCCATGAGCCCCCACTCCTTCCCAGGCTCCATTCTGGGGCTGCCTGTGGATTAATGGTTTAAATGTCCTTGAGTCTTCACTGTTTGTCTTATGATATTTTAATCCTCTTGTTGTTGTTTTTTTTTTTTTTTTTAATTTTTTTTTTCAACGTTTATTTACTTTTGGGGACAGAGAGAGACAGAGCATGAACGGGGGAGGGGCAGAGAGAGAGGGAGACACAGAATCGGAAACAGGCTCCAGGCTCTGAGCCATCAGCCCAGAGCCTGACGCGGGGCTCGAACTCACGGACCGCGAGATCGTGACCTGGCTGAAGTCGGACGCTTAACCGACTGCGCCACCCAGGCGCCCCAATCCTCTTGTTTTTGAGTCAGACCATATGCCCACAAACTGTAACCCCAACAGTGACCCTTATTCACAGTAGATGATTCTCCCCCACCTGAGTGCTTTCGGATTATCCACTTGGAAGTAATTCTCTTATTTTATCTTATTTTCCCTCAAAAATTTTCAGTGACTCCTCATTGTCTTCTGAGTCAACCATGAACTCCTTCTTGACACGCAGCACCTTCAAGGCATGGCCCTCTCTTAATGTTCTTTACTTATTTTCAGTGGCACTTTGGTAGAGTTCACTGATTCCTGAACACTCATTGCCTTGTGCCTTCCACCTAAAATAGTTTTCATTTCTCTACCTGTTAACATCCCACCTACCTTCCAATACCCATCTAAAATGCTGCTTCCTTTAGGAAGCTTCCATGACGATCCTATTCAGATATGGCCTTTGCCTTTTTTTTTTTTTTTGAGTCCCCACAGCACTCAGCTAGATAGAGTCCTTTAAAGCCTTTACTACTTGTATTTCAGTGCTTAATCCCCCTCACCCGACTGTCACTCTCTTGAGACTATGGCCTGAATTGTACTTACCTTTGAATCTTTTGTAAGTGACATGTAGCAAAACTCAACAAACATTTGGTCAATTAAATTTCTGTAAGTCATCAGTGCTTCAGATGTAAAAATGGTTGTTATATTTCTCTTTCCAATTATTGAAGTGAGATAGCAATGTTATATCACCGAAGACAAATAATGACTCTTGATATCATTTCTGAGAATAATATTTATAAATAAACAAGGAACAAGTACGTATGTGTATATTTTACTATTAACCAAGAGATGTCATATATTTTATCTCATTTAATGTTAAAACACTGTGGTGAGGTGTGTATGACTCTCCTGTATTATAGATGGAGAGACTGAATCTTGGGGAGATCAATATTTTGATCAAGGCCACACAGCCTGAGTTCAAACCCTGGTCTGCCTAATTTCTGAGGCTTTGCTCTCTGTGTGCATTCCTCTGCCTCTCTTTAAAGACCACCAGAACAAAACTACATTCCAAGTCTCTGAATTCCAAATCTGAGGGCTTAAAACCTCCTTATTGTCAAGTATTTCCCCCTGGAATCCCTTCAGAGTAAATAAAAAGTGTTTTTAAAAACTATGCAGCACGAATTGCCTTGTGAGTGTTCACAGGTATTTCTGGGTCCACAGAAAACCAGTGCCTGAGATGCCGGATCTGGAAGCAGGAAGATATGATGCTTCAGTCAGTTAACGCTCCTCTTCTCTCTCATCAGGCCAAACTTAGGCATTGAGCTGCAAGAGTTACCTAATGCGTAGGGTCCAAACTCAATATGTTGGCCAAAGAGAGATTTTTTTTTTCTAGTGACGTAATGCTAAAAATGGCATCATTCTTGAGAACACCATACAGATTGGAGAATGAGAAATAGGAATCAAAAAAACTATAGGAATTGAGAACTCACAAATAAGTTTCCTAAAATTAAATCTCAGGAGAATGCTGCCCCATAGGTGACACAATGTTCACCTTGCAGTGGAAGAAACTGGAGGTCAAAGAGGGCTTTGGAAGACCAAAGCCCTTGATGTTTTGTCTACGTGAGTTGTCAACTATATTTCAGAGTCCAGAATTCTTCAGAGGTGAGTTCGGGATCTTCCTGTGCTGCTGTCTTGAACCGCCTCTCTGATTTTTAAATATTAAAACAACCTTGTTTTCCTAAGATAAACAAACCCCACTTGGTCATGATCTGTTATCCCTTGCATACATTCCTGCATTTGATTTAAATATGCTTTACTGAGGATTTTTTGCCTCTATGTTCACGAGTGATGTTTGTGATTTTCTTTTTTTAATTTTTTTTTTTTTGGCCTGGTTTTGGTGGTAGAGTTATGCTGGTGTCATAAATAACTTGGGAAGTTTTCTAATTTTGAAAACATTTCTGTAGATTTGTGTAAATTTCACAAATTTGTGAAAAAATTTGTGTAAATTTGTAAACATTTGTGTAAAACATTGTGTAAATTTGTGAAAACATTGTGTACATTTTAAGTCATTTTAAGTGACTTAAAAACACTTTTTTTAAAAGTGTTTGATGAAACTAATGAATTCATCTTGGCTTGGAACTTTTTTGGTGTGTGTAACGTATGTAAAGTGTGAATTCAATTTATTTAACAGATATAGGGCTATTCAGATTTTCTGTTGATTTTGGGTCAGTTATATAAATTATATATATATATATATATATATATATATATATATTAGGAATTTATACATTTAACCTAAGTCATAGAATTTGATGACTTTAGATCAACAAATGACATTGCTTTAAAACTTAAGGTTATTCATAATATTCTATTACCGTTTATTTTCAGCAAAATCTGTGTGCTAACCATTTTCTTCCCCAAATTAAATTTTTTTACTTTCTCTGTTTTTTGTTTTTTTTTTTTTGTTTTTTGTCTTTTTTTTTAAAAATTCTGCAGCCTATTTAGGGATTCGTTAATTTTCTTGATATGTTCAAAGAATCATTGTCTGGCTCTTATCAAAAATTCTTCTGTTTTTGTTTTCTATGTGGTTAATATCTGTTATATTTCTTCTTTCCTTCCACTTTGTATCTAAATTTGCTCATTTCTTTTCTCTCTCAAGGTATAGACTTATTCACAGATTTTATACCTTTCTTCATTAGAAAAGTTTTTTTAATGTTTATTTATTTTTGAGAGAGCGACAGAGAGACAGAGTGTGAGTGGGGAGGGACAGAGGGAGACACAGAATCTGAAGGAGGCTCCAGGCTCTGAGCTGTTAGCACAGAGTCTGATGTGGAGCTTGAACTCACGAGCTGTGAGATCATGACCTGAGCCAAAGTTGGACGCTTAACTGAGCCACCCAGGTGGCTTTTTTCATTTTTAATATTAAGAATTTAAAACTGTTAAGTTTCTTTAAGCAACGTGTCCCATAAAATTTCTCATGTATTTTCATTAATATTCAGTCAAAATGCATTCTAATTTTTAAAAGTGATTTCGTCTTTGACTAGTGGATTATTTAAAGTACGTAGTTTATTTTCCAAATAGTTATTTTTTCCTTGATATCTTGTTGTTACTTATTTCTGATTTAATTCCATTGTGAATGACATCGTTCTTTTTACATTTATTGAAGCTTGTTTCATGGCCCGACATAAGGTCTATCTTGGTAAATGTGCCATGTATGCTTCAAAGAGTATGTATTCGGTTTTAGGGTGTCATGCTCTACAAATATCAGTAAGATTAAGGTGGTTCATATGTTGTTCAGATCTATGTTTTTACTGATTTTTATTTATTTAATTTTTAATTATTATTTATTTTATTCTCAAGTTAATTAACTTCCAGTATAGTCCTGGCTTCAGGAGTAGAACCCCGTGATTGATCTGTTACATATGACACCCAGTGCTTACTTTTGTGTGTGTGTGTGTGTGTGTGTGTGTGTTTTAGAGAGAGACAGAATGATAGAAAGATCACAAGTGGGGAAGAGAGAGAAAGAGGGAGAGAGAGAGAGAGAGAGAGAGAGAAAATCTCAGGCTCAACACGGGGCTCGATCCCACAACACTGGGATCATGACTTGAGCCCAAATCAAGAGTTGGACACTCAACTGACTGAGCCACCCAGGCGCCCCTGTTTTTACTGATTTTTAAAATTGAATCCTACTCCCACTTGCTGGGGGGTGGTGGCAGTGGTATTACATCTCCAATTATTGTGGAATTGTATCCTTATTTCTTTAAGTCTGAGAAAGAAAACATTGCAGATGAGAAAATGGCATACCAGCGATGTTAAGCCACTTGTTAATGGTTATGTATCCTCCAGGTGGCAAAGGCAGTCTTTAAACAAGGCAACTTGACTCCTTGGTTCGTGCTTTTGAGCACCCCTATTACACTGCCCCTTGTCTGTGTTACCCTCCTCACAGGGTAGAAATACTTTTCAAAATGCTATGTTAACATAAGGCAAGAGTCAAAGGGCTAATTTAGGTCAAACTTGTCCCTGTTATTTAAAAAACAACAATAGAAAACATAGATCAGTTCATATTTACTACCGGCTATTTATATTTATATATTGATATGTAATATATATTATATTCAATACTTCTCTAAATAGCATAAACCATGTCCTCTATATGGTAACTACTTAATAACTACTGTTGAATGAATGAATTCAGGATGATTCACCATAAAAATCCAAAGTCAGGATGAAAACAGTGGCTCCCTTCGCTTCTAAAGTTTGTCTGAACCACTGAGTTAATGTGACAAAGGGGATGGCTGTCTCTATGGCCCACTCCTCTAATTGGGATGCAGTGCCCCTGGGGTCTCATTAGCAAGCCTCAGGTTTCTCTTGCTAACCATGAATGTGCTATGGCTTCCAAAGGAGAGGTGCTAAAGCAAAGCCAATGGCTTTGGCTGGGGTGATTCCCTATGAGCTTCCCTTAACCTTCTGTGCTTAAAAGTTTACTGCAGCCTTTCACTTACTTTGGCAGACTTCTTGACATCTACTGTTCCACCGAGGAGAGTGGAGCTCACTAAGGTCAGTTATCATGGAGTCTTGGTCATTAGGTGACTCAATGGCTGCAATAAACCTGAACTGATCAAGGATCCTTACAGAAAACAGATATCCTCACTGACTTTGCTCTCACTGTTTTGTTCTCAATGTCCAGGCGACAGTCCTGCTGCACAGTATCTGAGTATTTCTCAGACTCTGCCTTCAAATGCACCAAGTATGAGTTGATCTATCTATCTATCTATCTATCTATCTATCTATCTATCTATATCTCAGATTCTCGTGCATCCTTAGATTCCTTCTCCTTTAGCCATTTTCTTGTTTACCCTTTAGCTGAACTGCTGAGGACTGTCTTCTTTGGGTGATCAGATGCCCCCATTTCCTTAGTCAGGAGTGTTGTATAGTGACTAAGAAGGTACCTTTGAAGCCAGGCACCTTGGGTTGCATTGCTGGCTCTCCCTTACTAGTGTGGGAACATGGCCAAGTCACTCATTCACTCTAATCCCCATTTTCCTCATTTGAAAAAATAGGGACAATCATGGTAGTTTCTCAGAGTGATGCTGGGTTGAGATGTGAATGATGCCTTTAAAGTGCTCTGGGGGTGCCTGGGTGGCTCAGTCAGTTAAGCATCCAACTTCGGCTCGGGTCATGATCTCACGGCTCGTGAGTGCTGCAGCTCAGAGCCTGGAGCCTACTTGGGATTCTGTGTCTCTCTGTCTGCCTCTCCCCCCCTGTCAAAAATAAACATTAAAATTATAAAGTGCTCTGTTCGATATATACAGCCCTGTTTGATAAATGCAAGCACATGTTATACCACTATGGTTACTATTCCCTCTGCTTGTGGGCAGTTCAAGCTCAGAGAATGCCTCCACACAAATCTTATTCTGTAGAGGCTTGCTCTCTACCAGACCATGGTGGGGGGTACTTCTCACAGCATAGGAGGTGGAGGGGTCAGAATTCACAGAGCTGGCTGGCTTCCCCAGTCTTTCAAACGGGCTCTCTCGGTATGTGGTCCCCAAAGCCACTTCACTTTTTGGAAATTAGAGCAATTCCAGAGTGTGTTTCACTGAGGTGCAGTCTTGGCACCCTTTTCCTAAAGCCCAGGCCCACCTGACAAGGTGTTCTTCCCTGTAAATGAATCCTCTGATACCTGAAGCTTGAAGCACTCTTAAAAGACTTATTTACATTTTAATCTTTTAAAATAGAAATGTTTCTTGATTGCATTGCAAATTTCCTTTCTCTTTCAAGACATGTGTCTGGAAATGCATGTGGGATCATATTCAGGGCAAGGCATGGCAGACGTGTGACGTGGACCTCTATCCCCCAACAGTCCCCAGGCGAGACAGGAGAGGAATTATTAATGATGGGAAGCTACTTACTCGCTTTCTAGTTTTTTTTTTTAACTCCTCAAATACTGACTATTATTATCTTGAAGTGAATTTTTTTTTGGTGTATTTCCACTTTTCCAGTATAGAATCACAGCACTTAATTCAGCTGTTTTAGGTCCAGATGGGGAAATTGAGCACCAAGCAGAGGGAGGGTGTTGTTTGGTGAGACAGAGCTGGGACTGAAGCTGAGATCTGTCTTTTGGCTTCTAGACCAGTGCTTTTTTTATGGTGTCATGCTACCTCCTTTGGGCAAAGTTAGTCCAATGTGAATCTCTGAAGTTTTTCAGTAGTAGGAGGCTAGGGAAGGAAGGAGGGTGTAGCACACAAGCCTTGCAGGGGGAGGGGGTTGGAGGAGAGCACTGCAGGAGGGAGAGCTCTCTGGCAAGAAGATCTGAGATGTCTCCCAGACTGCGTTGTGATTCCTGTGGGTGCTTGTTGTTGGTCTTGCAACTTAAACACTAATTTTTTTGAGCTTCCTTTTTCTCAGCTCTAAAGTGAACATATTAATAGTTATCTTAAAGGGTTGTGCCGAGAATGAACTAGGAGAATGTATGAAGCTCATGGACTGAGCCTGGCCCACAGCAGCTCCTCAGTGGTGATGGTGACATGATGCAGGAGAGGGGAGCCCCTTTCACTCTCTGTCGGCCTCATTCACGTCCTCACCTACTATGAGGTCCAAGTGTGTGTTGATGGTGTAAGGATGGCATAAAGGATTCAGTAGGAGAGAGGAGGAAACGAGGACAGAAAGGAGTCCTTGGAGGAGAGGCTGAGGTGTTTGAAGATGTTCAGGTTGGAGAAGAGTAGTTGGGGTCGGGAGTTAATGACAGTTTTATGAGTGTGTTTTCTAATTTCTAAAGGAGCAAGTGACATTGTCTTCATGTTGCATGAGATTCTATCTGGACCCTAAATTTTAAGGAAAATTGTCTAGAGATTTACAGAAAAAGGTCATTTAATATAGTACAAATAGGGAATTAACACAAAAGCTTATAAATAGAGAAATGGTTAAATAAATTATGGTGGTTTTTTTATAATGCACCTTTAAAAAACATCTTTTTGTTTGTTTATTTTCGAGAGAGAGAGAGTGTGTGTGTGAGCTATGGAAGGGCATAGAGAAAGGGAGACACAGAATCCAAAGCAGGCTCTGAGCTGTCAGCACAGAGCCTGATTTGGGGCTTGAACTCGCAAACCATGAGATCATGACCATAGCCGAAGTTGGACGCTTAACCGACTGAGCCACCCAGGTGACCCTAAAAAACATCTTCTGAAGAATATCATCCTGGGGAGATGCTTTTTTTTAATATGAAATTTATTGTTAAATTGGTTTCCGTACAACACCCAGTGCTCATCCCAACAGGTGCCCTCCTTAATGCCCATCACCCCCCCCACCCTCCCACCCCCCATCGACCCTTAGTTTATTCTCAGTTTTTGAGAGTCTCTTATGTCATTTGCAAATGTCTTTTTCCCATTCCGTTGGTTGCCTTTTAGTTTTGTTGATTGTTTCCTTTGCAGTGCAGAAGCTTTTTATCTTCATGAGGTCCCAATAGTTCATTTTTGCTTTTAATTCCCTTGCCTTTGGGGATGTGTCAAGTAAGAAATGCTGCAGCTGAGGTCAGAGAGGTTTTTTCCTGCTTTCTCCTCTAGGGTTTTGATGGTTTCCTGTCTCACATTCAAGTCCTTTATCCATTTTGAGTTAATTTTTGTGAATGGTGTAAGAAAGTGGTCTAGTTTCATCCTTGGCATGTTGCTGTCCAGTTCTCCCAGCACCATTTGTTCCATTGGATATTCTTTCCTGCTTTGTCAAAGACCCATACTTTTGTGGGTCTAATTCTGGGGTTTCTATTCTATTCCATTGGTCTATGTGTCTGTTTTTGTACCAATACCATGCTGTCTTGATGATTACAGCTTTGTAGTAGAGGCTAAAGTTCTGGGATTGTGATGCTTCCTGCTTTGGTCTTCTTCTTCAAAATTACTTTGGCTATTCAGGGTCTTTTGTGGTTCCATACAAATTTTAGGATTGCTTGTTCTAGCTTCGAGAAGAATGCCGGTGCAATTTTGATTGGGATTGCATTGAATGTGTAGATAGCTTTGGGTAGTATTGACATTTTCACAATATTTATTCTTCCAATCCATGAGCAGGGAATGTCTTTCCATTTCTTTATATCTTCTTCAATTTCCTTCATAAGCTTTCTATAGTTTTCAGCATACAGATCTTTTCCATCCTTGGTTAGGTTTATTCCTAGGTATTTTATGCTTCTTGGTGCAATTGTGAATGGGATCAGTTTCTTTATTTGTCTTTCCGTTGCTTCATTATTAGTGTATAAGAATGCAACTGATTTCTGTACGTTGATTTTGTATCCTGCAACTTTGCTGAATTCATGTATCAGTTCTAGCAGACTTCTGGTGGAGTCTTTAGGGTTTTCTATGTATAATATCATGTCATCTGCAAAAAGTGAAAGCTTGACTTCATCTTTGCCAATTTTGATGCCTTTGATTTCCTTTTATTGTCTGATTGCTGATGCTAGCACTTCCAACACTATGTTAAACAACAGCGGTGAGAGTGGACATCCCTGTTGTGTTCCTGATCTCAGGGGGAAAGCTCTCAGTTTTTCCCCATTGAGGATGATATTAGCTGGGGGCTTTTCATAAATGGCTAGTATCCAAAATCTATAAAGAGCTTACCAAAGTCCACAACCGAAAAACAAATAATCCAGTGAAGAAATGGGCAGAAAACATGAATAGACACTTCTCTAAAGAAGACATCCAGATGGCCAACAGGCACATGAAAAGATGCTCAATGTTGCTCCTCATCAGGGAAATACAAATCAAAACCACACTCAGATACCACCTCACGCCAGTCAGAGTGGCTAAAATGAACAAATCAGGAGACTATAGATGCTGGCAAGGATGTGGAGAAACAGGAACCCTCTTGCACTGTTGATGGGAATGCAAATTGGTGCAGCCTCTCTGGAAAACAGTGTGGAGGTTCCTCAAAAAATTAAAAATAGACCTACCCTATGACCCAGCAGTAGCCCTTCTAGGAATTTACCCAAGGGATACAGGAGTGCTGATGCATAGGGGCACTTGTACCCCAAAGTTTATAGCAGCACTTTCAACAATAGCCAAATTATGGAAAGAGCCTAAATGTCCATCAACTGATGAATGGATAAAGAAGATGTGGTTTATATATACAATGAAATACTACTTGGCAATGAGAAACAATGAAATATGGCCATTTGTAGCAACTTGGATGGATATGGAGAGTGTTATGCTAAGTGAAATAAGTCAGGCAGAGAAAGATACCATATGTTTTCACTCATATGTGGATCCTGAGAAACTCAACAGGAGACTGGGGGGAGGAGAAGGGGGAAAAAAGTTACAGAGAGGGAAGGAGGCAAAACATAAGAGACTCTTAAATACTGTGAACCAACTGAAAGTTGATGGGGGGTGGCGAGGGGAAAGTGGGTGATGGGCATTGAGGAGGTCACCTGTTGGGATGAGCACTTGGTGTTGTACAGAAACCAATCTGACAATAAATTTCATATTAAAAAAAAAGAGTCTCTTATGGTTTTGCTCTCTCCCTCTCTAACTTTTTAAATGAAGTGTTAAGGGAAAAAAAGCTGAAAGCTGAATATAAAATTATGTATACATTTCATTCAAATTTATAAAGAATCTTTACATAATTGAGAGACATCTGGGTGGCTCAGTCGGTTAAGTGACTGACATCAGCTCAGGTCATGGTCTCACAGTTCGTGAGTTTGAGCCCCACGTTGGGCTCTGTGCTGACAGCTCAGAGCCTGGAGCCTGCTTCAGATTCTGTGTCTCCCTCTCTCTCTTTCTCTTCCCCACTTACACTCTGTCTCTCTCTCTCTCTTTCAAAAATAAATATTAAACAAAATTTTAAAAAGTTTACATAATTGAAAAAACCAGAAGAAATTCACAGTAATATTAATAAGTTCATTGTATTTTCTCTACTTTCCAAAGTATCTCTAATGAGTATAAACTTGGGCACATTATTTAATCTCTCTGAGCCTCGCTTTCCTTATTTGTAAAATGGGGCAAAGAATAGTAAATACATAAGAATGTTTTGAGGATTAAATAACAGAAGCTGTGTATTATTTTATATTTTTATAATACAAATCATGAAAGTGAAATACAGATAATGATGATGATTTTCTCTGGGAGAGTCTGGGTCGGAATAGAATCTCTTGAATAGAAGGGAAGGGAGAATAAATCTTGCCTTGGACCTCCCAAGCATGTTGCATGCTCTTTATCCTTGGAGGGACTGTCTTTAAGAGTCAGTGGCTGACCACCTTGCCCATTTGGTGTCCCTAGTTTTATGATTCTTATACTTTAATAAAAACTGTTTTGAAGTAAATGGAAATGAATATGAACCTTGGAAATATATCCTGTGGCATTGCCCTTGTAAACCAGTCTCCCACCTGAGTCTGACCAGCAACCATTGAGATCTAGTAATGCTTGATATGTAGGGAGCACCTACTAAATGCCAGGCACTATGCTAAATATTTCTACATTGTCTTACAATCGTCATCCTAGATGATATGTGTTACTGTCTGCATCTGACATATGAGGAAATTATGTTTCTTTTTGTAAACGTTTTTTTAAATATTTCATTTATTTTTAAGAGAGAGACAGAGACAGAGAGACAGAGTATGAGTGGGGGAGGACCAGAGAGAGAGGAAGACACAGAATTTGAAGCAGGCTCCAGGCTCTGAGCTGTCAGCACAGAGCCTGTCACCGGGCATGAATTCATGAACTGCGACATCATGACCTGACCCGAGGTTGGACGCTCAACTGACTGAGCCACCCAGGCTCTCTGGAAATTATATTTCTGAGAGGTCAGATAACTTGCCCAATGTCATTTGTTTATGCATCCACTTACGTATTCACTTATTTATTTGTTCTGCATGTTTTCATGATTTTCCAGGTTTGCCTTTGGTCTGTGTTACAACACTATGCACGTTCCAGGGTAGACATGCGCATGGGACCTCACAGTTTCTAGATAACAAAGTGCGTTCCACAGATGGTATTTTAGCTATGGCATAAAGAAAGGGTTATGGGTGTTAGTTATGACAATGAGTGACCTTGAGAAAAAAACTGTGCGTTTTAGACCCTGCCCATGTAAAATGAAGGAATAAATAAAATGCATTTTCAAAGGTAGTTGTATTGATTTGAGATATACAAGGAGCTAAATATGTGTCTGGCACATATTAGTGTCAGTTTATATCAGGTCAGTGAAATAAGATCACGTGCAGTTGTAAAGTCCTACACATGTATAGTTTGTTACCATAATTTTTGACCTCCATAGCTATCATTTTTTATTCACTTAATGAAAAAAATATCAATTTAGCATCTACCAAGTGCCAGGCATCTTCTAGGCTCTTGGGACATATCAGAGAACCAAACAGACAATAAACCCTGCATCATGAAACTCATGTTCCAGTAGAGGAGGCAGACAATAAAATATAAATATAATAAATAATTTGTATGGTATGTTTGATAGTAATATGTGCTATAGAAAGAAGAAAAAGGTGAACAGGATAAGGAAGATGGGGAGAGTCGAGACATTGCAATTAAAAAAATTTTTTTTAATGTTTGTTTTTTTGAGAGAGAGTGAGAAAGTGCAAGCAGGAGAGGGGCAGAAAGAGAGGGAGACACAGAATCTGAAACAGGCTCCAGGCTCTGAGCCATCAGCACAGACCCCAGCACGGGGCTCAAGCCTAAGAACTGTGAGATCATGACCTGAGCTGAAGTCAGACATTCAACTGACATTACAGTTTTTTTGTTTTTTGTTTTCAGTTCACACCATTTAATGTTTATTTATTTTTAAAAGAGAGAGCACAATTGGGGGAGGGGCAGAGAGAGAGGGAGACACAGAATCCGAAGCAGGCTCCAGGCTCTGAGCCTTCAGCACAGAACCTGATGCAGGACTCTAACCCATGAACTGCGAGAACATGACCTGAGCCGAAGTTGGACGCCCAACCGACCGAGCCACGCAGGCACCCCTGACATTACAGTTTTAAATAGAATGATCAAATAGCTGCCTTGAGAAAGTGATATGCACGAAGACTTCAGGGATATGAAGAGTTCACCAATAAATATCTAGGGAAAGAATGTTCCAGGCAGAAGGAAGCCTATAGCAAAGATCCCAAGGTGACAGTATGCCTGATGAGTTTGATGAATATTACAGAGACCAGTGTGCTTGAAGGAGGGAACAAGAGGGGAAACTGGAGGGAGATGAGGTCAGAGAGGCAGTGGGGATGGGACCATGCAGGACCCTGTGCATGAGAGGTTCTGGATTTTACTCTGAATGGAAGGGCTTGGAGAGAGTGCTCCAGCTGTCATGAGGAGAGCAGACCAGGGGTGGAGGAGAATTAAAGAAACCAGCTAGGAAGCAAGGGAGAGGTGGTTGTGGCTCAGAACAGGCAGCAAGCTGTGGACATGGTAGAGGTAAATTCTCATTACATTGTGAAGGTTATAACAAAACGAGTCTTAACTGATTAGGTGTGAGATGTGAGAAAAGAGGAATCAAGGATGACTCCAAGATTTTTAGGCTGACCATTCAGAAAGGCATAGTTGCATCAACTGAGATAGAATGTTACCAGAAGAATATGTTTTGTGGGAAGGGGCTGGAGTTCATTGTTGGACATATTGTGGTAGACCCAGCAGATATTTATTCATTCCTTTATTTTACAAGCACACACTGAAAGCGTACTATGTAAATATATTGTATACTATGTGAGGCATACTATGTGCAGCTCTTGAACACTATCTAGACATGGAATTATTGGATCAAATGTTATTTCTATTTTTAATTTTTTGAGGAATCCCCATACTTTTTCCACAGTGGCTGTACCAATTTACATTTTTACCAAGAGTCCATGAGGGTTCCTTTTTCTCCACATCCTCACCAACATTTGTTGTTTCTTATCTTTTTGATTTTAGCTATTCTAACATGTGTGAGGCGATATCTCATGGTGCTTGTGATTGCATTTCCCTGATGATTAGTGGTGTTGGGCATCTTTTCATGTATCTGATGGGTATCTGTATGTCTTCTTGGGAAAAATGTCTATTCAGGTCCTCTGCCCATTTTTTTAATTGGATTGTTTGTTTTTTTGGTGTTGAGTTGTAGAAGTTTTTTACATATTTTGGCTATTAACCCCTTTTTGGGTATATCATTTGCAAATGTCTTCTTACATTCAGTAGGTTTTTTTTTTCTTTTTTTTGTTGATGGTTTCTTTCACAGTACAAATATTTTTGTTTTTGTTTGTTTTAAGTAAGCTTCACAGCCAGTGCAGATCCCAGAGTGGGATTGAACTCATGACCTCGAGATAAAGACCTGACCTGAGATCTAGAGTTAGACACTCAACTGGCTGAGCCACCCAGGTGCCCCAGCAAATGCTTTTTATTTTGATGTAGTCCCACTAGTTTATTTTTGCTTTTCTTTCCATTGCCTTAGGAGACATATCTAGAGAAGTGTCAATGTCGGAGAAATTACTGCCTGTGTGCTCTTCTAGGATTTTTATGCTTTCAGGTCTCATGTCTAGGTCTTTAATCCATTTACAGTTTATTTTTGTGTATGGTGTTAGCAAGTAGTCCAGTTTCATTCTTTTACACATAGTTGTCCAGTTTTCCCAGTACTATTTATTGAAAAGTCTGTCTTTTCTCCATTGTATATTCTAGCCTTCTTTGTCATAGATAAATTGACCATATAAATGTGGGTTTATTTCTGGGCTCTCTGTCCTGTTCTATTGATTTCTGTGTCTGTTTCTGTGTCTGATCTCTGTGTCTGTTTCTTTCTTTTTTTTTTTTAATTTTTTTTCAACGTTTATTTATTTTTGGGACAGAGAGAGACAGAGCATGAACGGGGGGAGGAGCAGAGAGAGAGGGAGACACAGAATCGGAAACAGGCTCCAGGCTCTGAGCCATCAGCCCAGAGCCCGACGCGGGGCTCGAACTCACGGACCGCGAGATCGTGACCTGGCTGAAGTCGGACGCTTAACCGACTGCGCCACCCAGGCGCCCCCTCTGTGTCTGTTTCATAGTGTTTTGATTACTACAGCTTTGTAGTATGTATTATAATCTGGAATTGTGATACCACCAGCTTTGTTGCTCTTTCTCAGGATTGCTTTGGCTATTCAGGGTCTTTTGTGGTTCCATACAAATTTTAGCATTATTTGTTCTAGTTTTGTGAAAAATGCATTGGTATTTTGAGAGGGACTGCGTTGAATCTGTAGATTGCTTTGGGTAATATGGACACTTTACCAATATTAATTCTTCCAATCCATGAGCATGGAATATTTCTCCATTTGTTTTTGTCATCTTAAGTTTCTTTCACCAGTGTTTTATAGTTTTCAGAGTACAGGTCTTTCACTTCTTTGTTTAAGTTTATTCCTAGGTATTTTATTTTTTCAGGTGCAATTGTAAATGGCATTTTTAAAATTTCTCTTTCTGCAACTTCGTTGTTAGTGTATAGAAATGACACTGATTTCTGGGTATTAATTTTGTATCCTGCCACCTTGCTGAATTTGTTTATTACTTATAGTAGTTTTTTGGTGAAGTCTTTAGGATTTTCTATGCATAGCATCAAATAGTGCATCATAGCACTTGCAAATAGTGATAGTTTAACTTCTTCTTTACCAATGTGGATGCCTCTTATTTCTTTTTCTTTTCTAATTGCTGTGGCTAGGACTTCCCGTACTATATTGAATAAAAATGGTGAGAGTGGACATCTTTGTCTTGTTTCTGACCTTAGAGAGTAAGCTCTCAGTTTTTGACCATTGAATATGATGTTAGTTGTGGGTTTTTCATAAATGGCTTTTATTATGTTGAGGTATAATCCCTCTATCCCTATTTTGCTGAGTGTTTGTTTTTATCATGAATGATGTTGAATTTTGCCAGATGCTTTTCTGATGTCTATTGAGATGATAATATGATTTTTATCCTTTGTTTTGTTGATGTGGTGTATGATGTTGATTGTTTTGCAAATATTGAACCATCTTTGCATCCCAGGAATAAATCTCACCTGATCATGATGAATGATATTTTTAATATATTGCAGATTTGGTTTGCTAATATTTTGCCTCTGTGTTCATTAGGGATATTGGCCTGTAGTTTTCTTTTTTTGTGGTGTCTTTGTCTGGTTGTGGTATCAGGGTAATGTTGACCTCATAGTATTTGGAAGCTTTCCTTCCTCTTCTATTTTTTGAAATCGTAGGAGAATAGATATTAACTCTCTCTTTTTTTTTTATTTAAAAAAAATTTTTTTAATGTTTATTTTATTATTTTTGAGACAGAGAGAGACAGAACATGAACGGGGAAGGGGCAGAGAGAGAGAGGGAGACACAGAATCGGAAGCAGGCTCCAGGCTCTGAGCCATCAGCCCAGAGCCCGACGCGGGGCTCGAACTCACGGACTGCGAGATCGTGACCTGAGCCGAAGTCGGATGCTTAACCGACTGAGCCACCCAGGCGCCCCTTAACTCTCTTTTTAATATTTCGTAGAATTTACCTGTGAATCCATCTGACTCTGGACTTTTACTTTTTGGTAATTTTTGATTTCCAATTCAGTTTTGTTACTTACAGTTGGTCTGTTCTGATTTTTCTATTTCTTCCTGATACAGTTTTGGAAGAGTGTATGTTTCTAGGAATTTATCAATTTTTTCTAGGTTGTCCAGTTTGTTGGCATGTAGTTTTTCATAGTATTCTCTTATAATTATCTTTCTTTGGTGTCGGTTGTTACTTCTTCTCTCTTCTTTCTGATTTTATTTATTTGGGTACTTTCTCTTTTTTCTTGATGAGTCTGTCTAAGGGTTTGTCAGTTTTTTTGTTATTTCGTTTTTTTTAATCTTTCAAAGAACCAGATCTTGGTCTCACTGATCTTTTTTCTTTTTTCTTCTTGGTCTCTATGTCATTTATTTCTGCTCTGATTTTCCTTTCTTCTACTCACCTTGAGTTTTGTTTGTTCTTATTTTTCTAGTTCCCTCAGGTGTAAGGTTATTTATTTGAGGTTTTTCTTGTTTCTTGAGGTAGAGCTGTATTGCTATATACTTCCCTCTTAGAACTGCTTTCACTGTGTCCCAGAGATTTTGGACTGTTGTGGTTTCATTTTCATTTGTCTCCATGTATTTTTTAAATTTGTTCTTTGATTGCTTCAATGACCCACTGATTTTTTAGTATAATGTTGTTTAGTCCTCAGGCTTTTGTGTTTTTTCTTTTCTTGTGATATTTTAGTTTAATAAGTGTTTTGGTTGGAAAAGATGCATGGTATGATTTCAATCTGATTAAATTTATTGGCTTGTTTTATGGCCTAATATATGATTTATTCTAGAGAATGTTCCCCGTGTACTTCAAAAGATGTGTATTCTGTTGTTTTTGGATAGAACGTTCTGTATGTATCTGTTATGTCCATCTGATCCAACGTGTCAAAGACACATTTGTTTCCTTATTATCTCTCTAGATGATCTGTCCATTGATGTAAGTGAAGTATTAAAGTTCCCTATTATTATTGTATTACTGTCAATTTCTCTCCTTATATCTGTTAATATTTTCTTTATGCACTTAGGTGCTATAGTAATGGGTGTGTAGATAGTTACAATTGTTGTACCCTCTTGTTGGATTGATCCCTTTATCATTATGTAATGTTCTTCTTTTCCTCTTGTTACAGTCACTGTTTTAAAGTCTATTTTGTCTGAAAGAAGTATTGCCTCCCTGGCATTTTTTTTTTTCATTTTCATTTGCATGGTGAATATTTTTCCATCCCTTCACTTTCAGTCTGTATGCATCTTTAGGTCTGAGGTGAGTTTCTTGTAGTCAGCATATAGATGTGTCTTTTTTTTTTCTTAATCCATTCTGCCACTCTATGTCTTTTGATTGGAGCATTTAGGCCATTTACATTTAAAGTAATTATTGATAGGTATGTAATTAGTGCCATTTAAAAATTTTGTTTTCATAGCTCTTTGTTTCTTTTTTCTCTTGCTCTCTTTCTTTATGATTGATGAATACCTATGGTGTTTTGTTTGGTTTTCTTTTTCTTTATTTTTTGTGTATCTATCATAAATTTTAGGTCTTTGGTTCACATGTAACATCCTAAGAAAATAGCAGTGTATATGAATTTGACAGTCATTTAAATTCAAACACATTCTAAATTTAAAAAAATACAAAAAAAGATACAAAAAAGATAAATCTTTCTTTTTATCTTTTCTCTTTTCCCTTTTTACTTCCTTCTTCACATTTTATGTATATGTTGTCATATTTGATATCTTTTTATTCATAGTTTTTTTAATATCTAATTATGGCCATTTCTTTTCCACTTAAAGAAGCCCCTTTAACATTTCTTGTAAGGCTGGTTTAGTGGTGATAAACTCTTTATCTTTTGTTTGTCTGAGAAACTCTTTCTCTTGGGTGAGCCTGGTTTGATTTGGCTTCTTGTGGCTTTGTTTTGGAATGCTGCCAATGGGCCTCTAACTTTCCCAATGGCTGCACAGGACTGCTTCGCTGGCCTCCAGGCATCCTGCTAGAACCTAATGAACGTCCTCTAACACTAGTTACTCTTTTAAACCAAGGCTATTTTTCTGTGTCCAAGACAGAGGGATGTGTTCCCTGGTCCTCAGTACTGTCTCTTCCCATTCCCATTCAGAGCGTCAGGGGTGGAGTTCTCTTTGTTACCATGTCTCTGCCTCTATTGCTGTTCTCTTGCCATTCTCTCTATCTTTGATTCAGTGGCCGTTTAGTCAGCCCTCAGTTCTTCAGGAGGAATTGTTCTATTAATAGGTATAATTTAGTGTGTTCCATGTAGGAGGTGGGTTCAGTCTTCCTACATCATCATCTTGAACTGGAACTCTGCCTATCTTTTAAAACATTGACAGTGAGGTCCTGAAAAGTTAATTGATTAGCAAAAGTTCACAGTTAGTATATAGCATAGCTGGGACCTTGTGATATTCTGGTTTGCAATTAGAAATATGTATTTGGTCTTCGTCCCCATTTGTAGCACAGAGCTTCTTAAACCCTTGAATTTCCTGAGTAATGAGAGAGACAGAAATGTTTTTCATTATGTAAATGAGGTGACCTTTGATATGCTCCTAGGTCAACTAAGGATGGGGGCTGGTTGCCAAGAAAACCAAACTTGTGATTGCAGGGTGGGTACTTTCATTTCCACCCCTGGAGCCTGGGGGAGCAAAGAGATACTGATGGTTGAATGATGCCCAGTGGCCACTGATTTAATTAATCATGCCCAAGTAATAAAGCCTCCATAAAAACCCAAGTTTGGAGAACTTCCAGGTTAGTGAACAGGTGGAGATTTGGGGAGATTAATGCATTCAGAGAGCATGGAAGCTCCATGCTCTTACCACAAACCTTACCTTATGCATCTCTTCCATCTGGCTGTTCCTGGATTATATCCTTTTATAATAAATCTTTCATTGAATTTTGTGAGCTGTTCTAGTAAATTAATCAAACCCAAGGAGGGCGGTGGTCATTGGAGTCTCAGATCTATAGCCATTAGGTTAGGAACACAGGTGATAACTTGGGTTGCAAGTGGCATCAGAAATGGGGGGTGGTGCCAGTCTTCCAGGACTGAACCCTTAACCTGTGGGATCTGAAACGGTTCTCAGGTAGACAGTGTCAGAATTGAGTTGAATTGTAGGACACCCAGTTGGTTTCTGAGAATTGCTTGTAGGTGTGGGGAACTCTTCTCCCTCAGTTGCAGTTTTGTTTTAGATTTATTTATTTATTTATTTGTTTATTTATTTATTTATTTCTAAATTTTATTTATTTATTCATTGCTAAATCTTATTTATTTATTTCTTTATTTAAAAATTTACTACTAAGTTAGCGTATAGTATAACAATGATTTCAGAAGTAGATTCCAGTGATTCCTCCTCTATGTATAACACCCAGTGCTCATCCCAACAAGTGTCTTCCTTAGTGCCCCTTACCCATTTAGCCCTCCCCCCACCCATAACCCCTCCAGCAATCAGTTTGTTCTCTGTATTTGAGTCTCTTATGTTTTGTCCCCCTCCTTGTTTTTATATTATTCTTGCTTCCCTTCCCTAATGATCATGTTTTGTACTTAAATTCCACATACAAATGAAGTCACATGATATTTGTCTTTCTCTGACTAATTTCACTTAGCATAATACCCTCTAGTTCCATCCACGTTGTTGCAAATGGCAACGTTTCATTCTTTTTTATTACCAAGTAATATTCCATTGTATACACGTATACCACATCTTCTTTATTCATTCAGCTGTTGATGGACATTTGGGCTGTTTCCATACTGTGGCTACCATTGATAGCGCTGCTATAAACATTGGGGTGCATGTGCCTCTTTGAAACAGCACACCTGTATCCCTTGCATAAATACCTAGTAGTGCAATTGCTGGGTTGTAGGGGAGTTCTATTTTTAACTTTTTGAGGAAACTCCATACTGTTTTAGAGAGTGGCTGCACCAATTTGCATTCCCACCAGCAGTGCAAAAGAGATCCTCTTTTTCCACATCCTCGCCAACATCTGTGTTGCCTGAGTTGTTAATTTTAGCCATTTTGTTAAGTGTGAGGTGGTATCTCATTGTGGTCTCATTCCCTGATGATGAGTGAGGCTGAGCATTTTTTTCATGTGTCTCTTAGCCATTTGGATGTCTTCTTTGGAGAAGTGTTTCATGTCTTTTGCCCTTTCTTCATTGGATTATTCATTTTTTGGGTGTTGGGTTTGATAAGTTCTTAATATATTTTGGATAATAACACTTCCTCTGATATGTCATTTGCAAAATCTTCTCCCATTTGGTTGTTTGCCTTTTAGTTTTGTTGATTGTTTCCTTTGCTATGCAGAAGCTTTTTATCTTGATGAGGTCCCAGTTGTTCATTTTGCTTTTATTTCCCTTGCCTCTGGAGATGTGTTGAGTAAGAAGTTGCTGCTGCTGAGGTCTAAGGGATTGTTGCCTGCTTTCTCCTCTAGGATTTTGATGGCTTTCTGTCTTACATTTAGGTCTTTCATCCATTTTGAGTTTATTTTTGTGTATGGTGTAAGAAAGTGGTCCAGGTTAATTTTCTGCATGTGCTGTCCAGTTTTCCCAGCACCATTTGCTGAAGATACTATCTTTATTCCATTGGATATTCTTTCCTGCTTTGTCAAAGATTAGTTGGCCATAGGTTTCTGGTTCCATTTCTGGGTTCTGTATTCTGTTCCATTGATCTAAGTGTCTGTTTTTGTGCCATTAGTATACTGTCTGGATGATTACAGGTTTGTAATACATCTTGAAGTCTGGGAATGTGATGCCTCTAGCTTTGGTATTCTTTTTCAGGATTGCTTTAACTATTCGGGGTCTTTTATGGTTCCATACAAATTTTAGGATTGTTTGTTCTAGCTCTATGGAGAATGCTGGAGTTATTTTGATAGGTATTGCATTGAATATATAGATTGCTTTGGGTAGTGTAAACATTTTAACGATATTTGTTCTTCCTATCCAGAAGCATGAAATAGTTTTCCATTTTTTTTGTGTTTCCTTTAATTTCTTTCATAAGATTTCTATAGTTTTCAGTGTATAGATTTTTCACCTCTTTGGTTTTATTTATTCCTAGGTATTTTATGGGTTTTGGTGCAATTGTAAATGGGATCGATTCCTTGATTTCTCTTTCTGTTGCTTCATTATTGGTGTATAGAAATGCAACCAATCTCTGTGTATTGATTTTATATCCTTCAACTTTGCTGAATGCATGGATCAGTTCTAGCAGTTTTTTTGGTGGAATCTTTTGGGTTTTCCATATAAAGTATCATGTCATCTGTGAAGGGAGAAAATTTGACTTCCTCCTTGCTGATTTGGATGCCTTTTATTCCTTTGTTTGTCTGATTGCTGAGGCTAAGACGTCCAGTACTATGTTGAATAACAGTGGCAAGAGTGGACATCCTTGTTGTGTTCCTGACCTTAGGGGAAAAGCTGTCAGTTTTTCCCCTGTGAGGATGATAATAGTGGTGGGTCTTTAATATATAGCTTTTATGATCTTAAGGTATGATCCTTCTATCCCTACTTTCTTGAGGGTTTTTATCAAGAAAGGATGCTGTATTTTGTCAAATGCTTTCTCTGCATCTATTGAGAGGATCATGTGGTTCTTATCCTTTCTTTTATTGATATGATGTATCACATTGTTTTGCAGATATTGAACCAGCCCTGCATCCCAGGAATAAATCCCACTTGTCCATGGTGAATAATTATTTTAATGTATTGTTGGATCCGGTTAGTTAGTATCTTGTTGAGGATTTTTGCATCCATGTTCATCAGGGAAATTGGTCTGTAGTTCTCCTTTTTAGTGGGATCTTTGTCTGGTTTTGGAATCAAGGTAATGCTGGCTTCACAGAATAAGTTTGGAAGTTTTCCTTCCATTTCTATTTTTTGGAACAGCTTCAAAAGAATAGGTGTTAACTCTTCTTTAAATGTCCATCTGGCCCTGGACTCTTGTTTTTTGGGAGATTTTTGATTACTAATTTGATTTTATTTTTACTGTTTATGGGTCTGTTCAAATTTTCTATTTCTTCTTGTTTCAGTTTTGGTAGTTTATATGTTTCTAGGAATTTGTCGAATTCTTCCAGACTGCCTAATTTATTTGCATATAATTGCTCATAATATTCTCTTACTATTGTTTGTATTTCTGCAGTGTTGGTTGTGATCTCCCCTCTTTAATTCTTGATTATATTTATTTGGGTCCTTTCCATTTTCTTTTTGACCAAACTGGCTAGGGGTTTATCAATTTTGTTAATTCTTTCAAAGAACCAGATCCTGGTTTCATTGATCTGTTCTATTGTTCTTTTGATTTTGATTGCCTTGATTTCTGTTCTAATCTTTATTATTTCCTGTCTTCTGCTGGTTTTGGGTTTTATTTGCTGTTCTTTTCCCAGGTCTTTAAGGTGTAAAGTTAAGTTGTGTATCTGAGACATTTTTTCCTTGTTTAGGAAGGCCTGGATTGCTATGTTCTTCCTTCTTATGACTGCCTCCCAGAGGTTTGGGGTGTCGTGTTTTCATTTTCATTAACTTCCATGTACTTTTTAATTTACTCTTTAACTTCTTGGTTAGCCTATTTTTTCTTTAGTAGGATGGTCTTTAGTCTCCAGGTATTTGTTGTCTTTCCAAATTTTTTCTTGTGGTTGATTTCAAGTTTCATAGCATTGTGGTCTCAAAATATGCATAGTATGATCTCGATCGTTTTGTATTTGTTGAGGGCTGATTTGTGTCCCAGTATGGGATCTATTCTGGAGAACGTTCCATGTGCATTTGAAAAGAATGTGTATTGTGCTGCTTTAGGATGAAATGTTCTGAATATATCTGTTAAGTCCATCCAGTACAGTGTGTCATTCAAAGCCATCGTTTCCTTGCTGATTTTCTGTCTGTTGCTGTAAGTGGGATGTTGAAATCCCCTACTATTATGGTATTATTACCAATGAGTTTCTGTATGTTGGTGATTAATTGATTGATATATTTGGGTGTTCAAGTTTGGGACATAAATGTTTACAATTATTAGATCTTCTTGGTGGATAGACCCCTTAATTATGATATAATTCCCTTCTTCATCTCTTGTTACAGTCTTGATTTTAAAATCTAGATTGTCTGATATAAGTATGACAAATCTGGCTTTCTTTTAGGTACCATTAGCATAATCCCCATACTTTCTCCATCCCCATACTTTCATGCTGAAGGTGTCTGTAGGTCTAAAATGTGTCTGTTGTAAACAGCATATAGATGGATCTTGTTTTCTTTCTTTCTTTCTTTTTTTGGTATTTTTATTTGATTAATTTTTTTAGTTTACATCCAAGTTAATTAGCATATAGTGCAGCAATGATTTCAGGAGTAGATTCCTTAATGCCCCTTACCCATTTATCCCATCCCCCCTCCCACAGCTCCTCCAGTAATCCTCTATTTGTTTTCCATATTTAAGAGTCTCTTATGTTTGTTCTTATCCTGTTTTTATATTATTTTTGCTTCCCTCCCCTTATGTTTATCTGTTTTGTATCTTAAAGTCCTCATATGAGTGAAGTCATATGATATTTGTCTTTCTCTGATTAATTTCGCTTAGCATAATACCCTCTAGATGGATCTTGTTTTCCTATCCATTATATTACCCTGTTTCTTTTGATTGTAGCATTTAGTTCATTGATGTTTTTTTTTTTTTTCAATGTTTTATTTATTTTTGGGACAGAGAGAGACAGAGCATGACCGGGGGAGGGGCAGAGAGAGAGGGAGACACAGAATCGGAAACAGGCTCCAGGCTCTGAGCCATCAGCCCAGAGCCTGACGCGGGGCTCGAACTCCCGGACTGCGAGATCGTGACCTGGCTGAAGTCGGACGCTTAACCGACTGCGCCGCCCAGGCGCCCCAGTTCATTGATGTTTAGAGTGAGCCATGAAAGATATGAATTTAGCACCAGGGTGGCTTATAGAGTTGAAGTTTCTGGTGGTGTTCTTTGGTCCTTTCTAGTCTTTGTTGCTTTTGGTCTTTTGGTTTTGTTTCGTCTTTTCTTCCCTCAGAGAGTCCGCCTTAAAATTTCTTGCAGGGCTGGTTTAGTGGTCACAAACTCCTTTAGTTTTTGTTTGTCTGGAAAACTCTTTATCTCTCCTTCTATTTTGAATGACAGCTTTGCTGGATAAAGAATTCTTGGCTGCATATTTTTCCTCTTCAACACATTGAATACATCCTGTCACTTCTTTCTGGCTTGCCAAGTTTCTGTGGATAGGTCTGCTGTGAATCTGATCTGTTTTCCCGTATAGGTTAAGGACTTTTTTTCCCCTTGCTGCTTTCATGATTCTTTCCTTGCCTGAGTTTTTGTGAAGTTGACTTTGATATGCCTTGGTGGTGGTCAGTTTTTGTTGAATCTAATGCGAGTTCTCTGTGCGTCCTGGATTTTGATATCTGTGTCTTTCCCCAGGTTAGGAAAGTTTTCTGCTATCATTTGCTCACATAGCC
Source organism: Leopardus geoffroyi (assembly GCF_018350155.1). Taxonomy (NCBI): domain Eukaryota; kingdom Metazoa; phylum Chordata; class Mammalia; order Carnivora; family Felidae; genus Leopardus; species Leopardus geoffroyi. The sequence continues at coordinate 100,383,664 of NC_059329.1, forward strand.
CTTCTACCCCTTTTTCTCCCTCTTCATCTTCTGGGGCCCCTATGATTCGGATGTTGTTCCTTTTTAATGAGTCATTAAGTTCTCTAATTCTTATATTGTGCTCTTTTGCCTTAGTTACCATCTTTTTTTCTGCTTCATTATTCTCCTAATTTGTCCTCTATAGTGCTGATTTGCTGCTCTGCTTCATCCAGCCTTGTCACCATGGCATCCATTCACAATTGCATCTTGGTTATAGCAATTTTACTTTCATCTTGACTAGATTTTATTTCTTATATCACTGCAGAAGGGGATTCTATGCTTTTTTCACTCGAGCTAGTATTCTTATTATCAGGCTTCTAAATTCTGGTTCAGACATCTTGCTTGTATCTTTGTTGATTAAGTCCCTGGCTGTCATTTCTTCCTGTTCTTTCTTTTGGGGTGAATTCCTTCATTTCGTCATTTTGGAGGAAGAAAAATAATTAATAAAATTAAAAAAAAATTAAAATTAAAAACAACACAAAAAATCAAATACAACTTTGATTCTAGGTCCTATGCGTGCTTTGGTTGAAGCTTGGTAGAATACAGAAAAAAGGGAAAGAAAAGAAAAGGAAAAAAAAAAAAAGGAAAACATTTGATAATTTAAAAAGATGAATACAATAAAATAGAATAAAATTAAATGATGAAAGTAAAATAGAATAAAAAAGATTTACAAAAGTAAAAAAAATAGTGGAAACAAAAATATTTTTTATAAAAACAGAAAATAAAAATAAATTTTTTCTCTTTCTATATTCAGGATTAATAAAAAGTAAAAAAGTTGAATAGATGGACCAGCAAACAGAATGAAATATGGTTGAAATTATGTCATTTCCCCTAGAAATAAAACAATGAAGCACTTTATAGTCCATAAACTAAGCCGGTGGAGAGGCTTGTGCTGTTCTTCTAGAGTGTGGTTGGTGAAGTTGAATGGGGCTTGGTGTAATGGCTCCATTCTCTACTTGATGGCACTGCTTAGCTTACTGGGGTTGATCACTGTGGCCCTGTTGTGTACCTGTGTATGTGCATGCATGGGAGAGGTGAAAATGGCATCTCAGCTACCCAGTCTCTAGTATCAGAACTCTCTGCTCTTACCCACTGGCAATTGTGCAACCCTCCTTTATCTCTGGCTTCCATCCACTCCTTGCTTCCACACTGCCTGCAACTAAGCCATCAGCCTGCCAGGCAGCACCTCCTTCCCGAGTTTTATCTTAGATGGGGCTGTGTTTCCAAACCCCTCACTTCTCAGGACCCTGCAGATTTGACCTGCTCACATCCTCTGGGGGAGGGTCTTGCCAAGCAATGGCTAGGTGCCAGCTTGCCCCAGGAACGTTTGAGTGACTGCACTGGTACAGTTGCCCAGTGATTGCCACCCCACCCCAGGAAAAAGTTCATGGGATCATGTAGCAGCAGTGTTTCAGGGATTATGTTAAATCACAACACACATCTGGCGACAGGCTTCATTGGCTTTTAATGTCCGTGTTTGCACACCAGCAAACATGGCTGTTATCTGAGGTCTGCTGAGACCTTTGCCTGTTGGGAGCAGCCACAGCCTCTACCAAATGTCCTCTCAGCAGGTGAACTGCCTCTCCCCATGTGGCCTGAGGACCCCTTGGCCCATGCTGTCTGCTCCTGGGGATTTGCCCTTCCCACCAGAGCTCTTCCAGGTATCGAGCTGCAGAGTTTCAGACTCTCTGCTCCTCTGTTTATAGAGTCTTAATGGTATTTAAACCTTCTCCTTTCTCCTTTCTCTTTTCTCCCTTTCTTGTTAAGTCCCTTATGGGTGCTTCCACTCCTTCTCTTACTCTCCATCTGCTTTCAGGGTGAGTGTTTTTCCTGTACTGCTCCCCCCCAGCCCCCACCCTGTCTCGGTATTCTCTCCGCAAGCAAAAATAGCTCCCTATTCTCCATGGCTTCTCTCTCCCCAAGTTTACCTCTCTTTGTTGTGTACCTGCCAAGTTCAAGTTGTGCAGAATGTCGTGTTACTCCTCAGATCAATTTTCTAGGTGTGCAAGATGGTTTGGTGTTGATCTAGCTGCATTTCAGGGCAAAAAACTTCCATGCTCCTCTGCCATCTTGGACCCTCCCCTCAAACAGGTCCAGTGTTAGAATCATTTAGACCTGAAAACAGTTTTCTGATTCCCTGGATTGTCGAAACTTTCTTATATCACATAATTTGTGTTCTTGCAGAGCTAACTACTTTTTTTGTGCTCAGAGAAGCCATGGGAACCAAGAACAACGTGACTGAATTTGTGTTGTTCGGCCTTTTCCAGAGCAGGGAGATGCAGTATGTGTGCTTTGTGGTCTTCTCCCTCTTCCATGTACTCACTATCCTGGGGAACCTTCTGGTCATCATCACCATCAATGCAAGCAAGACCCTGAAGGCTCCCATGTATTTCTTCCTCAGCCACCTCTCTTTTGCCGACATGTGCTATCCATCTGCTACCACACCCAAGATGATCGCAGACACTTTTGTGGAGCGCAAGACCATCTCCTTCAATGGCTGCATGACCCAGCTCTTTTCTGCCCACTTCTTTGGTGGCACTGAGATATTCCTTCTCACAGCCATGGCCTATGACCGCTATGTGGCCATCTGTAGACCCCTGCACTACACAACCATCATGGGTCAGTGGAAGTGTGGCTTGCTGGCCGGGGCCTCCTGGGTGGCTGGCTTCCTGCATTCCATCCTACAGACACTCCTGACAGTCCAGCTGCCCTTTTGTGGGCCCAATGAGATTGACAACTTCTTCTGTGATGTTCATCCCTTGCTGAAGCTGGCCTGTGCAGACACCTATGTGGTGGGGCTCATTGTGGTGGCCAACAGTGGCATGATCTCTTTGGTGTCCTTTATCATCCTTATCATCTCCTATGTGGTCATCTTGTTGAACCTGAGACGCCAGTCATCTGAGGGCCGGCGCAAGGCTCTGTCCACATGTGGCTCACACATCATCACGGTCATTTTGGTCCTCGTGCCCCCCATGTTCATGTACATTCGTCCTTCCACCACCCTGGCTGCTGACAAACTTGTCATCCTCTTTAACATCGTCATGCCACCTTTGCTGAACCCTCTGATCTACACGTTGAGGAATAATGAGGTGAAAAATGCCATGAGGAAACTGTTTAGGGTACAAGGGAGTACAGGGGAGAAGTGACAGTCCAGGGAATCTCATTAAGCCTGGAACTTGGGAGACTTCCCATCTTGTAATATCTCCAATTTAATGCTTGTAATGAAAACTGTGTAATAATAATAATCCCACATATTCCTTCAACCTTTCATTCATTAAGTATTTATTGTCTGCAGTCAGTGAGGCATTGGGGATACGAATAAAAGTAAGATGTAACCTCTACCCCACAAGAGGATCACAGTCCAGGAGGCTCTTAGTGATACCGAAGGGCTCATTCAGGAAACCTGTGAGGTCTATAATTGAGGGAACCTCCAGGAAGGCTGAGTAGCTCATCTACAACCATGGAGAATACTACTACATAATTCCTTTATTGTGGTAACATAGTGCTCAATGACATTTATTCTCTCATGACCTCCAAGTCACTTTATTTGTGGTCCTTCATTTCATGCTCTCAGCAGGCAGATGAATAAATAAGTGTAGAGAGGTTATAGGATTGACCCCAAGTCACCAAATAGACCCTGAGCCAGGTAGAGACCAGAATGTAGGTCCCCTAAGACCACTTTCAGGGCACTCCTCACCTCAGAACATCTTGACAAAGACCGTGTGAAAATTAATACAGGAGGTCCTCACTGAAATGGAGTCAGGAGGCCAGCAGGGGGAGCACTCATGCCCTACCACCACGGTCCTCAAAAGCAGAGTCCACAGGAAAAGAGGACGTTAGAAGGCCATACAGCTTTACTATCCCTGCAGGAGGAAGAAAGTCCGCTCTGCTCCAGGCAGCAGCCCAGCAAATGAGAGACAGCCACAGCTGTCTCAGCCAATGAAAAGACACTATGCTGAGAACTCCCAGTTTACTCCAATGAATTTTGTGTTTAGAACAGCCACTGCCCCCCACCCCCCCTTCCTCTATAAAAGAGTGTTCCTTTCCTTAATTTCAGGGATTTGTCTGTGGTTTCCCATGGTTATCTAATTCTGGGTTGCAATTCTGTGCTATTCCCCTTTAAACCGGTTTTTGCTGGTAAGATAATGGGCAGTTTTATTTTTAAGCTTAACAACTGAGTGAATGGACACTGGGTAGGATGGACCAGGAAGTTTTGAAGGACCAAGGATTGGTGGTGACCAGTGAGGATGGAGAACAGAGCCAGGGAAGGCTAGTTGTCAGCACTTTTCTCTCTCCAGCAGAGCAGGGACTGTGGCCCCTGATGAGGGCAACAAAGACAAGAAAAATGTAGTTTAAATTAAATCTCCTTACAGCTTGCATTGCACTGATACCAGAGACCTACAGTGAATAACTGCCTCAAGGAGTTTCTTGCTGCCTTAATGTCTACATTTCATTAAAAATTAAAGGCAACCTTACCTTGACAATAGCTAAATCTTCAGGGTCTTGTAAGACCCTGCTTTCACCATACAGAAATTCCTTTGAAACTATCTCTATCCTCCTCCTTCCCTCCACAAACTTAAAAGTCTGTGAGTCACTCCTCATAACCCCAGTGCAGCTCTTTCTGCCCAGGGGTCCTGTCCCTGTGCTATAATAAAATCACCTTTTTGCACCAAAATGTCTCAAGAATTCTTTCTTAGCCGTTTGCTCATGAACCCCAGTTCGTAATTTCATCAGCTCCCATTTATCCCCCTCTGTCTTCCTTCGTTTCGCTGCTAGAGGGAAAGTTTATGCAGAATGGATTAGGAGGGCTGCACTGGACATCTTGCTTAATTAATGTTGGTTTGCAAACTGCCCTTCAGGCAGGGAGAGGCCAAAGAAAGAGGCAGCCCGTTCCAGATCAGTAGGGGCAGGTTTAATGAGCAGGTTTAATAGGAGGCTGTCTTACGTGGGACCCAGACCAGTAGATTTCCGCACCTGCTGCCAGAATCTTAAAAGGTTATACAGAGACCATTAGTCCAGATGGTTTCAATAACTCCTTACACTCTCAAGGTGAGTGCTGGGAAGCGGCTGAGGGAAGGTGGGCAGAGAGAACGTTCATTGGAGAGGGGCTGGTGGGGATCCTCCAATTCTTTGGATACAGCTTGAGGGCTAACCAGCAGTCATGACCTCTCAATGACCTCCTGCAACAATTAACCATTCACGGGTCATTCGCCCCTGTTGGGTGTCAATTTCCTCATTTCCAAATGGAGACAGTAACAATACAGCTTCCAGCGTCTTGGGAAAGTTGCTTTGTGAAGTCCTATATGAAAGTCTGTTGTGCAGAGGTCGCTCCCACACTGTTTATGCTGTGGTCCTGTTGTCCTAAAACCCTGACTACTCTCCTAAATGCCAGGTGGATTAATTCGCTTCTCAAATGTTTATCGATGACTTAACATGTGGTAAGTACATTCTTTTATTTTTATTTTTTTCCATCTGGCTTTGAGTTTATTCAATGCAGGCCACCCAGCCCTTCTTCAGAGCGGTGGCTGAATTTGGGGAACAAAACAAAGGCCTCTGAGGTGAGAGTGTGGATTAGGGTGGAGCCTGGGGTGAGGTGAAGGTGTACGGAGACTGTGGCCCTCAGCATTGGCTGTCCTCCCCGACCCCCTATTTTCAGCAGGCTGCGGTGGGTTTGGGGGGCAGGTCCACAAGGAACAGGTCCTGGGCTTTTTGCTACTTCCAGTCCCCCTTCCTTTCTGCCCTGTGTCCTTTGGAGGTTCAGAGACTAAACTTTCCACCTGGCTGGGAAGGTGGGGGAAGGACGGACGGACGGAAGGAAGGAGGAGCCCAGGCCCCAGACCATGGCCCTGGTGCCTTTCCTGGGTAGGAGCTAGAGGGACAGCAGAAAAGCAGCAGACAAAATCTTTGCATTCATGAAACTTACATTTACGTGGGTGATAAAAGTTACTGTTACTGAATTCTTTCCGTATGCCAGACACTAAGTGTTTTTAGTGAGTCTCTGTCTCCGACTGTGAACTTCACAAGAGTTTCGCAGTTTTGTTTTCTCTCCCCTCAGAGAGGGTGTCTGCAGCTGACAGGAGCTGGGTGTTCCCCCTTCCCCCGGGTTAGTGCTGGTTAACTAGTTTCCCCTGAGCGCGGGCCTTGTGAAGAATAGCAGTTCTGGTACATTTAAACACGGTTCCTTTTCTTTTCCGCTCCCTGCTGGAAGTACGAGGGGATTTTTCTCTGATATTTACTGTGGGCACCTGGTCGAGCTCCTGTAGGTAAATCTCGCAATATTGTGGGCGGGCTCCTTACTGGGTTTTCTGGGGTTTTTAAGTCCCAGACTTGTTCATGCTGAGCCACCCGCGCTTCATTGATGATAGTTCAGGTTTTCCTACCCCGGCCCTGATCCCTGCTGTGGTTTCCTCTTGTGCATCTCTGCTCTGGGAGGCTGCAACCCCTGTGTTCCTCGTCTTCTCCCTAGTCTTGGGGGCAGCGGTTTGCCCTGTGCACTCCCTCTTACGGACCCAAGAGGAGTTGTTGGCTTTTCAGTCTGTTCAGCTTTTTTTTTTTTTGCTTAGGATGGAGTGGAGACTTCCAAGCTCCTTCAGTGGGAACCGAATTGGAATCCCTGTTCTCCCTGTTTTGACTGTATTAACCACTTTCGTTGTGAGGACAATCTCATGAAGTTGACATACTCATCAGAAGTGTGATCAGGTTTGGGTGAGGATGGCCGTGTTGAAAAACTCCGTTCCGTCTGATGCCTAATCTAAGTGCAAATGTTCATCTTGACTATGAGAATAATAGCAATAAAACAGCAGTGGACCCCCCAAAAGCACAATATCCTGAGAAGTTTTCGTAGATCAGCTTTATCTGTGTTGAATAAATCACTCCTTTAAAAGTCCTTGGAAGAATAGGAACATTCCTATTTATCTTCAGGTTTGAAGATAAATGCAAGTGTAGAGAGACACAGGCCAAATTACTTATATGGAGTCACATACAAGGACTTCCAATTGCTAGTTAGTGCCCTGATCACCATAGAAAACACCATCAAATTAAGAAGATCTCATTGTTTCCCAGTTACTCCTCTTCCCTCAGTGAAACCCCATTTTAATGTTCCTAGTACAGATATTCTGGCAGTTGTAAGTAGATGAAGCTTCTTGGCTGGACCCTGAAGCCACTCGCTCTTATGCTTTCTTTAAACTCCATTTAATAACCTTTTTTTCGTCAACTTTCCTTCACCCTCCAGTACGGAGTCTCCCTGGAGGACTGCTTAATTCCAAATGTAAACAACATGTAATTTTTACTGCACATTTATTTCTTCTGCCTCATTGGAGAGAGAGTAGACAACGGATGTTGTGGGAGCTGTGGTTTTGGGGAAAGGCCCATGAACTCCTTGGAGGTTGGAAGCACCTGCAGTGAAGGCAGAAAAGGAAAGCGACTAGAAGTCAAACGCACCCCGCCCCCCGCCCTCAGGCAGATATCCTTCATGAAAGTAATTTTTGGGCACCTGGGTGGCTCCGTTGGTTGAGCATCTGACTTCAGCTTGGGTCACGATCTTGGGTTTCGTGAGCCCCACGTTAGGCTCTCTGCTGTCAGCCTGTCAGTACAGAGCCCGCTTCGGATCCTCGGTTCCCTTCTCTCTGCTCCACCCCCCCATGCTCTCTTTCTCAAAAAATAAATAAAACATTAAAAGTAGTATTTTTTTCTTACCTGCCTTTAAAAATATTTGAGACAAAGGAACGCATGACACACACATTGTAAACATAATTATTTACTGGACCTCCATGAATTTGATATCCAATCAAGCACCAAAACGATCCCAGTAATTTGTATCTGTGTGCTTCTCCTCTATTCTGTTTCTCACAAATGATAACCAATATACTGAAGATAGGCTTTCAGTTTCCTTACTTTATGAAAATATTCCAACATGTGGCTATATGCCTTAACAGTACTTATTCAGTTTCGCTTGTTTCTCATTTTATAAAAACGTTGTTATACATGTATTTTCTCCTGGACTTGCTTTTTTCCCCTCAACGTGAATGAATTTCAGAGATTCATCCGTGTTTTTGCCTGTCGCCGTATTTCACCGTTTGTCCCAGTATACAATATTCCATGGGGTGAATATGTAATATTTTCCTGTTCTGTCAATCTACCTTGGTTGTTTTCATGCTAAGAGTGCTTTTATGAGCGTTTTTGAATATGTGGAGAAGTTCACCTGTGATAGATACCTGGGGATGGAATTGCTGTGTTAAAGAGTATGCAAATGTTCAACTTTACAACGAAAATGCCAACTTGCTTTTGAAAACAAACGGTGGTGGTAGTATTCATTCCCACTAGTAATGCATAAGAGATTTTGTTGACGTACATTCTTGCCAACACGTAGTATTGCCGAGACTTCTGAATGGTTTTGCCAATCTAGAGGGTATATGTGGCATGTAATTCTAATGAGGTTATGTGGCATGTATATGTGGCATGTAATTCCAACCTCATGTAATACTAATGAGGTTGAGAATATTTTCATGGTTCTTGTCCTACCTGCTGCTTTTCTCCCCTGTGAATTGTCAATTATTATCTTTTGCTTGTTGTTATCTTGAGTTTCTTGAGTGAAAAAAAAAATGGGTTTCTAAGTGTTTTGTGTATATTTTGGCTAATGTTCTGTCAGATATGTTGATGATAAGTTTAGCTCATAACTTGTCTTTTCACTTTATGCTGTGTTAATCATTTTTGTTTTCAGTGTATAATAGTTTTAAATTTCCATTATTGTTAGTTAGTGCTTTTTGTGCCTGAAGAAATAGTTTCTTAGGTCAAGGTCAGGGTGATACTAATTGATATTCCAGAATTTTAAAGTTGTGCCTTTTTACTTAATTTCTTATTTTACTTAAAATTGATTATTGGGCATTGTGGAGGAAAGGATTCAATTTTATTTTTTCCCTTATGGGAAACCAAATATTCCATCATCATTTATTGAATAGTCCTTTTCTCTATTCGTCTACAGTGCCACTTCTGACATATATCAAGTTTCTCTATTTTCTTTCTTTTTTTTTTAATTAAAAAAATTAAAAAAAAAATTTTTTTCTAAATTTTTTAACGGTTATTTATTTTTGAGACAGAGACAGAGCATGAACAGGGGAGGGGCAGAGAGAGAGGGAGACACAGAATCTGAAACAGGCTCTGAGCCTGTCAGCACAGAGCCCGACATGGGGCTCGAACTCACGGACCGCGAGATCATGACCTGATCCGAAGTCTGACGCTCAACCGACTGAGCCACCCAGGCGCCCCAAGTTTCTGTATTTTCATGAGTCTGTTTCTGGACCAAGCCTACACTCTTTTAATTACTACAATTTATGTCTTGATATCTGGTAGGACAAGTTTCTCTAATTCTATTTTTTAAAGAATATCTTGTTCTGTGTTCACGCTCTGTCTCTCTCTCAAAAATAAATACACATTGGGGCACCTGGGTGGCTCAGTAGGTTGAGTGTCCAACTCTTGATTTCAGCTCAGGTCATGATCTCAGGGTCGTGGGATTGAGCCTCGTGTCAGGTTCCATGCGGAACATAGAGCCTGCATTCTCTCTCTCTCCCTCTGCCCTCCTCTCCTCCTTGTGCTCTCTCTAAAAAATAAAATAAAATAAATATTTGAATAAATAAACATTAAAAAAAGAATATATTGTCTGTTTTGAGTCTTTATTTTCTAGACAGTTGTAAATCTAAATTGTCACATTCCGCAAAATAACTTACTGGGATTTTGTTTTGAATTGTATTGTTCTATAGATCACTTTGGGAAGAACTTACATTGGGGTAAGTCTGATTTGCTTATGTTAATGTAAACAAAGTCTTCTGAAAAATCTAAAGGCATAGAGTTCTGTGACTAATAAGTGATTTATGAAACATTTGTTCCCAGGAAAACTGTTAAGGGAGTAGAGGAAGCAGGACAGAGAGAAATATGAACAAGGATGCAGTTTCAGGTGAATTCCAGCAGAGGGTCACTTCAGACTGATTTTGCAGAACTCTGGAGTGTAAATTATGCCTGGAGTGTGATTAGAAGCAAGTGAGTGGAGTTTTGATACTCCCAGACTGTTTAGACATTAGCTAAGGGCTTCTCTGGGTTTGGGTTGAGGCATAAATTCCCAGGTACTTATGTCTGTGTATTAATATAGGGAAAATTGACTCCAGCCCCAAGACAATATGTGTTAGTTGTTGGCAAAGTATATAAAGGGTTACGGGTTAAAAAAAAAAAAAAGGATAGAGATCTGGACAAGGTTCTGAACACACCTTGACATTCTTTGTCATGTTCTTTATTTTGGTGGTGTTTAATGTTTTAAATCAGGTTGATAAATTGCTGCACCCAGCTCCTTTGATTAGATGTATTCTTATGAACATTATGGCTTTGCTGCTATTATAAATGGCATCTTTATTTTTTCCAGATTTATTTACATGTAGTTTATGACGTGTAAATTTAAGGCATACAAGGTGTTGGTTTGATACATTTATATATTGCAAATAGATTACCACCATAGCATTAGCAAACACCTCCATCCCGTGACACATTTATCATTTCTTTTTTGTGTAAGAACATTTAAGAGTTACTCTTAGCACCTTTCAACTATATAAAACAGTATTATTAACTATATCACCATGCTCTGGGTTAGATCTCCAGAGCTTGTTAATCTTATAACTGAAAGTTTGTACCCTTTGACATTATAACTGAAAGTTTGTACCCTTTGACAATATCTCTGTTTCTTTTATCACCTCGCCCCTCATACCCACTATTTTGCTGTTTCTCTGAGTTTTCTTAGATTTACTATTTTTTTTTTTTTAGATTTTGTGTAAGTGATATGATACAGTATTTGTCTTTTACTGTATGACTTATTTCACTTAGTATAATGTACTTAAGGACAACCCATGTTGATGAAATGGTAGGATTTCATTCTTTCTCATGGCTGAATAATATTCCAGTGTGTGTATGTGAGTGTGTATGTGTGTATGTATGTATCTATATATCTGTCGCATCTTCTTTATCCAATCATCTGTTAACAACCATTAGGTTGTTTCCATATCTTGGCTATTGTGAATAATGCTACAATAAACATGGGAGTGCAGATATCTCCCTGATATACTGTTTTCCTTCCTTTGAATAAATACCCAGAAGGAGGATTGCTGGTGCATATAGGAATTCTATTTTTAATTCTTTTTAAGGAATGTTCGTACTGTTTTCCATAGTGGCTGTACCAATTCACAGTCCCACCAGCAGTGCACAAATGTTCTCTTTTCCTTACATCCTTACCAACACTTGTTATTTCTTGTCTTTTTTGATAATAGCCAGGTGTGAAGCAGTAGCTCATTGTGGTTTTTATTTGCATTTCTCTGATGATTAGTGTCATTGAGCACCTTTTCATGTACCTGTTGACTATTTGTATGTCTTCTTTGGAAAACTTTCTATTCATTATTCATTTCTCCGCCCAACATTTTATTGTGTGTGTGTGTGTGTGTGTGTGTGTGTGTGTGTGTGTTGACTATTGAGTTGAATAAGTTATTTATATATTTTGGATACTAACCCTTTATCGGGTATAGGATTTATAGCTATTTCCTCTCATTCTTTAGGTTGCTTTATCATGTTGTTGGTTTCCTTTATAGTGCATAAGATTTCAGTTTGATGTAGCCCCACTTGTTTATTTCTGCTTTTTTAAAATCGGTGTCAAATCCAAAAAAACCATAGGTCAGGACCTATGTCAAAGAGCATTCTCCCGATTTTTCTTTTAGGATTTTTATTGTTTCCAGTCTTTTGCTTTTTAAAGTTTACTTATGATTTATTTTGACAGACTGAGAGGGTGAGCAGGAGAGGGGCAGAGAGAGAGAGGGAGAGAGAATCCCAGGCAAGCTCTGCACCATCAATGCAGAGCCTGACGTGGGGCTCAAACTCACGATATGGTTTCAAGTCTTATGTTCAAATCTTTAATCCATTTGAGTTGATATATGTGTATGGTAAGAAGGGACCCAGTTTCATTCTTTTGTGTGTGGCTATCCTGATTTCCAAACACTGTTTATTGAGACTATCCTATCCCCATTGTATACTCCTGGCGACTTGTCATAAATACTATGTATGCATGAGCTCGTTCCTGGGTTCTCTATTCTATTCTATTCTATTCTATTGATTTATGTGTTTGTAATAAAGTTTGAAATAAAAATGATGCTTCCAGCTTTGTTCTTTCTGAAGATTTTTCTGGCTCTGGAGGGTTTTCTTTGTTTCTGTGCCAAATTTAGGTCAGATTTTTATATTTCTGTGCAAAATGCCATTTGAATTATGATGGGGATTTCACTGAATTTGTAGATTACTTTGGGTAGTATGGACATTTTAATAATATTCATTGTTTCAATCTATGAGAATGGAATATTTTCTAATTTATGTGTGTCTCCAGTGTTTTCATCAGTGTCTTACAGTTTTCAGTGCATAGATCTTTCCACCAACTTGGTTAAAATTGTTCCCAAGTATTGTATACCTTTAAATGCAATCATAAATGAGATTTTTTTCTTAATTTCTCTTTCAGATAGTTCCATTATTAGTATATAGATGCACAACTGAGTTTTGTATATTGATCTTTTATCTTGAAACTTTACTGAATTCATTTATTAGTTCTAACAATTGGCTATAGTGGGTTCTATTTGTTTCCATACAAATTTTAGGACTGTTTTTTATATTTCTGTGCAAAATGCCATTGGAATTATGATTGGGATTGCACTGAATCTGTGGGTTGCTTTGGGTAGTATGGACTAAGTCAACAGGACTTAATGAACATGCACTATATGCCAGAGACTGATAGACGGTGAGGAACTAGGATCTCAGTGACCTATATATGAATCCATAAATGTTCACATTGGCAGGTACCGTGTGGATAATCCAGCCTCACTCAGTCATTTTATATAGAATCAGAACATGGTTGGGGGTGGGGGGAGAGAAGTGGAGAGGTAAATGACGCGTTCAAGTTAGTTACTAGATTATTTATGATCAGAACTAGAGCCCAGCTGTCCTGGCCCCTGTGCAGTCCTCACTTTCCTCTCTCTTCATTCTCCTTTCTGTTCTCAGTAGTTCAGTCTGGAAAAAAAAATTCCCTTTATGTCCTTCCTTCAACTTTCTTCTGTTTATTATTCTTCTCTATTCTCTTTTGCACCTCATTATTTGGTGCAAAAACTTCACAGAAATCTCACTAAACTAATTGAAACAGATTTTGAACCTTTCCGAATCATAGTTTATTTGGCAGTGTTTCACCCGAGAGAAAAGAAATTCCATGGGGAAGTTGTTCCCTTGATTATAGTGTGTGGCTTAGTTTATTTTAAATAGTTCAGGGATCTAAGCATTTAGTCAGAACCCTTGGACTCAGTGGGTATGTTTTCTACATAAAACACAGCATCTTAAATTCTCTGAGTTTGCTGATTTCTGTGGCTTTTATTTGTTTCTTAGATATTATCCAAATATCAACTCAGATCCAGATCCTCTGAACTTTCCTCTTCTGTGATTCATCTTAGATGCCATCATTTGTTCTCTAAAAGCCCTCAGGAACATGGTGTTTTGTTCTAGGGGACAAGACCTGATTCTTGAATTGCTGTAGCAGCAACCACCCAGGGCCATCAGAAGGTAGCTTAGTGATTTCCAAGTTATTAGCCTGTCAAGTATCTAGTGTGTGGCTTTAGGAAGCAATTGATCTCTCTCAGTGTCTGTTGCATCATTTGTAAATAGAGGAGGTTTGATTAAAAGCTCTAAATATTTTCACCACTCTTAGGGGCTTAGTTGAGTGTGACGAACTGTGCTCGCTGGACCCTTCAGTGAGAAATCAGCTTGGTGGGGAGTATTAGCCAAAGCACCTTACTCATCCAGTGATCATGACTTCCAGAGAGGAACCTAATGCTCCATCCCACTGAACCAGATCACTGCCTTGAAAATGAGTTATTCTAACAGAGTGACTACCTTCATGCTGAGCTAGAGGCACTTGAGTACACTTGAGACCCATCTGACCCAATTCCTTGTTCCAAGGCAGAACAAAACCACACCAGGTAAGTGATATGGCTGGAAGGAAGGCACAAGGCATATGATGTTGAGCAAGTCAGTTCCTTTCTTTAAGCCACAAGTTTTAATTTTAAAGGAGGTTGTTTGGTATGGAGTACTTTTTGGGGTGTGCACCAGGGATGAGGCTATGGGTTAAATTTATTCATTTGTTTTTATTGTTAAATATATATGATATAAAATTTGATGATTTCAAAGATCTTTCCAATTTTGGGATTCTTTGAGGTCCCATTTGGGAATTATGAAGTGGGAGTGTGTGCTTAGAATGGAGGTTTTACTAGGTCATCTGAGATCAGTCACATTGGCACATCAAGCTCTTTCTTACATTGAATTCTGGGCATTGTCTGCATTCTATTCTTCTGTGGTCCAGAATCCAGGAGGTCACGTGATGTAGAGTCTGCATGCTCTTATGCTGATTTAGGCTTTTACATGTTCATCACATTTTCTTTCCATGTGTCTTGGTAAGGCAGTATTGTGGGAGAGAGGAGGTATTTCTTATCAGCTCTGTGGGAGAGATGGTGGGAATGGCTGGTGGCAGGGAGCAGAGAGAGGAATTAATGCAGAAAAGACAGAAATGACTGAAATGAAACGGTGGTTTTCAGAGAGAAAGACTATCAAGTATTTTATCTCCTTGGGATAACGCCTGGAAAAACTTGACCTAACATGATTTTTTTCTTGCCTCTAGTGATCTCTCAGATTGGTCCCATTATATTTTCCTTAGTTTCAGGAATGGATAAGAAAACAAACAGTTAAGTTCATGCCTAGATAAAAGGTATATGTTTGTGTAGGCCAACAAAAATATACCTTAGACCTCTCATGAAAGAACATATTTAGTTTTCTTTTTTTCTTTCTTTTCTTTTTTTAATTTTTTTAAATTTTTAAATTTTTAAATTTTTTTATTTTTTTCAATATATGAAGTTTATTGTCAAATTGGTTTCCATACAACACCCAGTGCTTATCCCAAAAGGTGCCCTCCTCAATACCCATCACCCACCCTCCCTTCCCTCCCACTGCCCATCAACCCTCAGTTTAGAACATATTTAATTTTAACTCTTCACTTCTGTGTTATGTACTTAGAAATTGTATAGGGCAGTGATTGTAGAGCTCTGGATCTATGGTGAGGCTACTTGGATTGGAATCCTGACTCCACCACTGTGGAGGCCAGGTAATTCATTTCTCTTTGATTCTGTTTTCTCCTATGTATAAAAGGGGGTGATATTAACCCCCAAATCATGGGTTTATTGTGAGAGTCAAATCCATAATGTATCTAGAACATTTGTAAAGTATATGGCACAAGTACTGTTGTAGTGCTCGACATCATTATTAATGAAAAATGCAGTTAATAAAAAGATTTAAGAATCTTAAACAGATATATTTGATTATTATGATGGTATATTTCTTAGCAGAAGATACAGTCCCCAAAGCTATAATTATAATGCAACCTGTTAATTTCTATAAAAGAAGTATGATAACAAACCATAGGAGCACAAAGGAGAGAATATATTATTCCTGGTGGAGTGATAGTCTTTGTGCAATTAGAAAGAAGGAACACTAAACACAGAGAAGGGAGAAAGGCACCTTGGAATAGGAAATAGGTGTGTAACAGTCATTTGGGAATGACATGGGTGCAAAAATAGGCAATGGCCAGTTCAAACAGGACCTGGACTTTATGCTAAGAATGTTATAATTTAAGCTGTGGGCAATAGGGAGATATTGGTAGATTTTGGGTAGAGAAGTAACATGACCAGATTTACACTGAAGGATAATCACCAAAGTATTTTCCAACGCTCAGGACAAGAAGGTGCAGATGGGTTGGAGTATTAAATGCAAGCTTTGTTCAACACACCAGACCGGGACTGAGTTAGAAGGTGGGTAGTGTTGGAAGGACAAGGAGAGGGCATATCTGGAAAAGGAGCCTCTGTTGCGAGAATAAGCAAGGTGGGCTATGGGACAGGGAGAGAACCTGAAAGAGGTGAGTTGAAGTTTAGGGGGTAAGAGGATGATTGCTGAGGTGGCTCAGTGTGTGAAAATCTTTAAAAGTGAATCGTAGGAGTTGAGGTTTTCCTCCAGCTATTCCCACGCAGGGGAGGATCCGAGGAAAGAAAGATCTAGGAGACAATTTTCTGGCTGCAGTGTGTGGGATGGATGGCAAGGGCATCTGGAGATGAAGAGGTATTGGTAATGTGGGCATCTGCTGAGAGAATGTGAGAAGGGGTGGCGGGAAGAATGGAGAGAAAGGGCACACAGGGGGATGGTTTAATGAGAAATTAAAGGGGTGTGATGATGACTGGTGTGGGCATGAGGGAAGGCATGGGTCAAATATGATCTCAGAGCTATAGCCTGGGCATCTTGGACGGTTTTATGAGCATTTGGTTATTAGTGAGTCTTAAAATCTTTCCATATGTATACTGATATTTTTACTTATTCTTTTGTGAATCTCTATCTTTTGCCCATTTTCTATTGCGATACAGGTATATTTCTTAGAGAAGTTCATTTTCATGTTGGGTTATTAAGCCTACAATTTTTATTGCTCTAGAACATGAATTGCTTTATTATTTTAAGGTTCAATGATTTTTATTTAGTTTTAAACTTCAACATGTGTGCTTATATGAGGAATTCTGATACACAGTACTGTGTTCTGATCTGTCCATATCACTGACTTTTGTTTTCTCTGTGGATTCTGGTACTTGATGTCCAGGTGTGTTTTTAGTTCTTAAGTATATTTCTTAAAAATTTCAGTATGAAATAAGGGTTATGGGGGAAAAGAGTGGAGATTAAATTTAGAACAGAGAATCAAGGTATCATGATTTTTCATCCATGTTTTTCATGGGTCGTATGTGGTGGAAAAAATTCCTAACATGGCACCTTAATCTAGAGACTATTTTAAATCACATGACATTGTTAGCTTGAGGCGAATATCAGATCTGTATTTATTCTGTATAGTCTAGTGTGTTTATACATATATTAGAGGTGCTCCGTAATTATCTGTGCCAGGGGAGTAGCTCATAGAGATATCTTAACTCTTGTACACTTTGCTGCTAACTATCAACATGGAACCAGAGCAGGCAGGCTGGCTAGCCATAACAATGCTCTCAGAGGGTAATCTCTTTGAATTCAGGATATCTCAGTAGTTTGAGCAGTGGGGAAATAGATGTGAAAGTCATATGAAATGATGGAGACAAACTAGTAAGTTGAATTCTGTCCAGGATTTGAGCATTTGTCATACAGTCATCGAAGCTGAAGACTAGCAGAAGATTCTGACCTCTGAATGAAGGACAGTATACTCAGGACCTTCTGGAAAGGGTAGAATTATCTGTGGGAAGATGTTTCTCAAGGCAGAAATTAAGGAAACAAGGAATTCAGGAGTAGAAGTGTCTCATGAGGATTCCCCAACAGAAGAGAGCTATTCAAATGCAATGAAGATAATAAAGGCTATGAAGTTGAATGGCTCCCCAAATTCAGAATCTCTTGTAGTGAACTAGAAAGAATACTGGCTGAAGTCTGAAAGCCTGGCTCTGAGGCCCAGAATTCACCGCTTTCTGTGTGATCCTGGGTAAATAACCATCTCCCTGAGCCATAATTTTCTAATATACGAGCTGTCATTAGATTGCCTATATTTAATGCTGAATGAGTACATATGGGCTAAATGAATGGGCAAAGTGGTTTATATTGTCTAACGTGCTATAAATGAGGTGAACTGATTGCAATCAGTGTCTGTGTTATTGCAGGTCTCTCATTACCTGTGCCCAGAACACCTGATTAGATTCCATGGCGAGTACAAATAATGTGACCGAGTTAATTATCGTCGGTCTTTTCCAGGATCCAGAAGTGCAGAGGGCATGCTTTGTGATGTTTCTTCCTGTG
Source organism: Leopardus geoffroyi (assembly GCF_018350155.1). Taxonomy (NCBI): domain Eukaryota; kingdom Metazoa; phylum Chordata; class Mammalia; order Carnivora; family Felidae; genus Leopardus; species Leopardus geoffroyi. The sequence goes on from NC_059329.1 coordinate 100,401,586, forward strand.
TACCTGGCCACAGTGGTGGGCAATGGTCTCATTGTTCTGACAGTCAATGTCAGTAAGAGTCTGCGTTCCCCCATGTACTTCTTCCTTAGCTACTTGTCCCTGGTGGAGATCACTTACTCCTCCACTGTTGTCCCTAAATTCATGACAGACTTACTTGCCAAGATTAAAACCATCTCCCTGGAGGGCTGTGTGGCTCAGATATTCTTCTTCCACTTCTTTGGAGTTACTGAGATCTTCCTGCTGACAGTAATGGCTTATGACCGCTTTGTGGCCATTTGCAAACCTCTTCGCTACACCACCATCATGAGCCAGTTTGTGTGTCGCCTTCTGGTGGCTGTTTCCTGGCTCGGGGGCATAATTCACTCCATGGTCCAGATCCTTGTTACTGTTCAACTGCCGTTCTGTGGTCCCAATGTGATTGACCACTACTTCTGTGACCTCCATCCGTTATTCAAGCTTTCCTGCACTGACACTTCTGTGGAGGGGGTTATTGTGTTGGCCAACAGTGGATTAATCTCCGTCTTCTCCTTCCTCATCTTGGTGTCCTCCTATATCGTCATCCTGTACAACCTGAGGAACCATTCTGCAGAGGGGAGGCGCAAAGCCCTCTCCACCTGTGCCTCTCACATCACAGTGGTCCTCTTGTTCTTTGGACCTGCCATCTTCCTCTACATGCGACCCTCCTCCACCTTCACTGAGGACAAACTGGTGGCCGTGTTCTACACAGTTGTCACCCCTATGCTGAACCCCATCATCTACACACTCAGAAATGCAGAGGTGAAAAATGCCATGAGGAAGCTGTGGGAGAAGAAAGTGAACTCAGAAGTGGGATAAAAATGAAAAAATGAAAAAAAATTCTTCAGAACAGGACTATGTATGCATTCTGTTTTTGGTCAAATGTAAAGAACAGAACAAAAGTTAACTTATTCATATATATATTTTTTGTGGTAGATAAATGAGCCCCTTATACTCCATGTTATCAGTTGTAGCTCTTTCATTGCTGTCTGTATTTCGGAGAATTTTCAAATTGAGTTGCATCTCTTCTCCTGTTGTCCATAGTGCAAAGTGCACAGATTTCAGGAGGCATCATCTAGACTGGAATTTCCATTTGGAATTCCCACCCCATCATCTTCTGCCTGTACAACCTTGGGTTCATGCATTTTGCCTTTTGGTGTTAGCATATGGTGTGTGGAAAGTCTGTGGACTTGGAGAATGAAGTTTATGTTTTGCTTTCCTACTGATGTGGTCTTGTGGGAGTCACAGGAAAGCATTTTTACTTCATTTGGTGTCCCTACCCCATTAATTTAATTCCAATGCCTAGAATTCCATAATAGGAGCTTTATTTCATGACAGTAGGGCATTGCTAGAATGGCAGTATCTCTTGGAGGTGAACTACAGATGCTTATATTTGTCATATCTTCTTGATGGATTGATTCCTTTATCCCTATACAATCTTTTGTCCTTTGTTACCATTTTTGGATTAAAATCTATTCTGTCTGATATAAGTATAGCTACCCCTGCTTTCTTTTGTTTTGGAATTTCTTTTCTGTTGATTTACTTTGAGCCCATATTTGCCCCTAAATCTGAAATGTGTCTCCTGTAGGCATAGTTGGGTCTCCTTTTTTCTTATTCCAATCAGTCATTATGTCCTTTTTGATTGAATTTAATCCATTAACATTTAGAATGAATTATTGATATAATTTATAGTTTATCTTGTTAATTGCTTTCGGTCTGTTTTGAATTTCCATTGTTTCTTCTGTTTCTGCCTATCTTTTTTTTTTTTTACTAAGTTTATTTACTTATTTTGAGAGAGAGAGAGAATGAGAGGGGGAAAGGGCAGAGAGAGGGGAGAGAGAGAAGGGGCTTGATGTCACAAACTGAGATCAGGACTGGAGCCAAAATCAAGAGTCAGATTCTTAAATGACTGAACCAACTAGGTGCCCCCGCTTCTGCCTACCTTTGTAAAAGGTAATTTTCTGTGGTGGTATGCCTTTGAGAATCGACTCTGCGTTTCTGCTTTGTTGTTACTATGAGGCTTACATAAAATATCTTAGAGATAAAACAATCTATTTCAAGTTGATAGCAACTTCAATTGCATATAAGATATCCACCCTTTACTCCTCTATTTTGTGTTTTTGATATCACAATTTACTTCTTTTTATATTGTGTATTCATTAACAAATTACTGTATATATTGTTATTTTAATACTTTCTTTCAACTGTTATAGTTAAGTGATTTTCACACCATTGTATTACAGAATTAGCTTTTGAAATCTGACCTTATATTTCACCTTACTATTGTGTTGTATAATTTGGTATGTTTTTGTGTCACTAATTTATATCTGTTCATTTCAGCTTGATAGTTCCTTTGAACATTTCTTGCAAGGCAAGTATTTGGGAAATATTTTGGAAAAGTCTGCCTTTATTTGTGAAGGACAACTTTGCCAGATGGAATATCCTTTGCTTTTTTTTAAAAAATTTGAATATTTGAATGTGTCCTGTTGCATTCTCCTGGTCTGTAGGGTTTCTTTGGAGAAATCTGCTGGTAGCTTGATGGACATTCCTTTGTAGGTTATAATGTTTTTCTTCCTCTGGCTGTTTTTTCTCCTCTGGCTGCTTTTAGGATTCTCTTTATCTTTGGTTTGATGTTTTCATATAATGTGTCTTAGAGAAAATCTTTTTACATTGAATTAATAGGGTGATCTGTTAGCTTCTTGTACTTGGATATTCAGGTGTCCCCAGGTTGGAGAAGTCACTTTTCTGTCTACAAAATATTCAGAAAATAAAGTTAAGAATCAAGGCAACAAGCTAGGTTCATTCACTTAATCTTTATGAGGCATGCTGTGGAATTATTTTCAAAAAGAAGAGCTTACTTATTTTGATCCCTTGGTTTTGAAATAGATGTAGTAGCAGATCGAGGATTCAGGGATCAAATAAAAACTCATATTAACATCTGAGTTCCAAGCCCTGGACAAGGTGCAATATAGGTCATAAACCTATGGGTAATCTAATCCTTGGTGACAAAGTGCCGGAGCCAAGATCTCAAGTCACCAAGGCATGTCTGGCATGAGCTTCTTTCCCCGGCAGCCCAGTTTGGCCGACTCTGGAAACATCCTCTCCCCGCCTGGGCTTCTGAGCTCTGCTCAGGCTGTCTGCACAGAAATTACATCCCAGGAAGATGGAGAACTGAGTCGGACCACGTTATTGTTCATTTTCTCGCCGGTGTATCGTTTTAGATCTTGCTCCTCAGGTTTGCTCTGCTTGTGTTATGAACAGGAATCTCCTCTCTCTGCGTGACCCCCACTCCCATTCTGGAAGCCGGCCATGGGTGGGCAGCAGGGGAGGAGCTGGTGGGTGAGAGGAGAGTGATGCAGGTGTTGGGAGGAAGCCCTGGAGCCTGGTCTAGTCCAAGCTCCGCCCAAAGGGCCGTGTGATTCTGGGTCCAGATTCCTCTTCTGTGGAAGGAGGCTTCCATGAGCTTCCTTCCAAATCAAACAGCTGATGGTGGCTCAGTGAGGGAGCTAGCAGGAGAGGCCCGACTTGACGCCTCTGGTGAGGGCTATTGTTGGAGGAAAAGTGGGAGAAAAGGATGCTGGAAAAGGCTGGTCAGAGCAATATTATTTGTCAGAATCCACAGAAGGAGGAGTTCCATGGCAGAAAGGTATAATGAGAACTCATGAGGTGGGGCAGTTTTATTGTGGGGATTTGAAAAATGTTCACTGAATTGTTTATCGGGGCCACTGTGTTTAGTATTTCTTTTTCTTGTTTTAAAGTCTTTATTTATTTTTGAAAGAGAAAAAGTGGGGGAGGAGCAGAGAGAGGGGGAGAGAATCCCAGGCAGGCTTCATGTTGTCAGCACAGAGCCCAATGTGGGGCTCAAATTCACAAACTGTGAGATTGTGACCTGAGCCAAAGCCAAGAGTTGGACACTTAACTGATTGAGCCACCCAGGCACCCCTCCCGCCCTCCCCGTTTAGAATTTCTTAACCATAAAGCCTGGAAAGGTGTGGTTATTTGATGTTTGAGAACACATACTTATCTTTCAGAGTCCCTTCCTTGGCCCTGCCAGTTAAAGAGTCAGAATTAAAGTCACCCTGCAGGTGACATGTTACTGCACTGTGAATGGTTTACTAGTCTGATGACCTCTTTATGCAATTACCTCTCGAATGTTTTCCATTTTGATTTAGAGTTCCATTTTTTTAAGTTTTTTTTTTTATTTAAATCCCAGGCAGTTAACATACAGTGTTAAATTGGTTTCAGGTGTACAATGTCGTGATGCAACACTTTGATACATCAACCAGTGCTCTTCACAAATGCCCTCCTTAATCCCCTTCGCCTATTTTGCCCATCCCTCCACCCACCTCCCCTCTGGTAAACATCAGTGTATTCTCTACAGTTAAGAGTCTGTTCCTTGGTTTGTCTCTCTCTCTTTTTTCCCTTTGCTCGTTTGTTTTATTTCTTAAACTACACATATGAGTGAAATAATATGGCATTTGTCTCTGAGTGACTTATTTTGCTTAGCATTATACTCTCCAGCTCCACTTACATCATTGCAAATAGCAAGACTTTGTTCTTTTTTATGGTTGAGTAATATTCCATTGTATAATATCCCACATCTTCTTATCCATTCATCAATCGATGGATAACTGGGACCGTTTATATAATTTGGCTGTGGTAGATAATGCTGCTATAAATATTGAGGTGCATGTATCCCTTTGAATTAGTATTCGTATGTCCTTTGGGTAAATACTTAGTAGTGTAGTTGCTGGATCGTTGGGTAGTTCTATTTTTTTTTTTTTTTGGTCTCAGACTTCTCACCTTTTATTTTTAATTTTTTAATTTAATTTTTTATTTTTTAAAATTTACATCCAAATTAGTTAGCATGTAGTGCAACAATGATTTCAGGAGTAGATTCCTTAATGCCCCTTACCCATTTAGCCCATCTCCCCTCCCACAACCCCTCCAGTAATCCTCTGTTTGTTCTCCATATTTATGAGTCTCTTATGTTTTGTCCCCCTCCCTGTTTTTATATTATTTTTGTTTCCTTTCCCTTATGTTCATCTGTTTTGTCTCTTAAGGTCCTTATATGAGTGAAGTCATTTATTATGACTTTTGTCTTTCTCTGACTGACTAATTTCACTTAGCATAATACCTTCCAGTTCCACCCACGTAATTGCAAATAGCAAGATTTCATTTTTGATTGCCGAGTAATACTCCATTGTATATATATACCACACTTTCTTTATCCATTCATTCATCGATGGACATTTGGGCTCTTTCCATACTTTGGCTATTGTTGATAGTGCTGCTATAAACATGGGGGTGGGTAGTTCTATTTTTAACCTTTTTGAGGAACCTCTGTACTATTTTCCAGAGTGGCTATGCCATGAAGTTAATAATTATAAATGGCCCATTATTGTTAGTATTTTTTGCACCTGTTTATGAAATACTGTCTTAGGTCAAGGTCATGAAGATATTAATGGATATTTTATTTCAAATGTGTAATGTGCCTTTTTCATTTAAATCCTTATTCCACTTAAAATTGATAGGGATTATGTGACGAAAGGCTTCAATTTTATTTATTTTTTCTTATATGGAACACCGAGTGTTCTATCATCATATCTATATCAAATTTCTATATTCGTATGAATCTGTTTGTGGCCAATCCTATACTCTCTTAATTACTGTAGTATGTGCCTATATATGATAGGGCACGTTTCTCTATTTTTTTTTTTTAAAGAATATCTTGTCTGTTTTGAGTCCTTTTATCTTCTAGACAGTTTTAAATCTAAATTGTTAAATTCCACAAAATAACTTACTGGGATTTTGTTTGTATTGTTCTATAGATCATGTTGGGAAGAACTTACGCTATATGAGATCATGTCATTATTTTCACTGGTATGAGATAAGCCTGATTTGGTTATGTGTTACTGTAAACCAAGTCCTCTGAAAAAATATAAAGATACAGAGTTCTGTGACAAGCGACTTATGAAACTTTTATTCCCAGGGAAACTGTTAAGGGAGTAGAGGAAGCAGAACAGGGGAGTAAAATATAAATAGAATTCAGGTGAATTCTAGCAGAGGGTCACTTCAGACTGATTTTGCAGAACTCTGGAGTGTAAATTATGCCTAGAGTTTGATTAGAAGCAAGTGAGTAGAGTTTTGATATCCAGACTATTAATATATATTTTTAAGTTTATTTATTTATTTTGAGAAGGGGAGAGAGAGAGAGAAAGAGAGAGGAAGAGAGAGAGAGAGCACACATGCAGGCAGGGAAGGGGTGGAGAGAGAGAGAGAGAGAGAGAATCCCAAGCAGGCTTTCCATTGTTGGCACAGAGCCTGACACAGGGCTCAAACTGTGAGACTATGACCTGAGCCAAAATCAAGAATCATATGCTCAACCAACTGAGCCACCCAGGCACCCCGATACTCCCAGATTCTTTAGACATTAGCTAAGGGCTTCTCTGGGTTTGGGTTGGGTATAAATTCCCAGACATTTTAATACAGGGAAAATGGACTCTAGTAGCCCAAGGGCAGCATGTGCTAGCTGTTGACAGTAAAGACACATGAAGTTCATGGGTTAAAAAAAAAAAAGAGAAAGCGATATGGACAGGGATATGGACAGACCTTGACATTCTTTGTCATGCTCTCCTTTATTTTGGTGCTCTTTATTTTTATTGTTGTTTTTAACTTGGGTGGTTTTTAAAGTGTTAGAGACCACCAGCTCCTTTGATTAAATTTATTCTAGGAAACTTATGGTTTTGTTGCTATTGTAAATAGGGTCCTTAAGAATTGCACCTTCTAGGCACCTGGGGGGGTTAGTCGCTAAGCGTCTGACTCTTGATTTCAGCTCAGGTTATGATCTCATGGTTTGTGAGATAGAGGACCGAGTTGGGTTCTGAGCTGACAGCATGAAGCCTGCTTGGCATTCTCTCACTCCTTCTCTCTGCCCCTTTCCCACTCACTATGTCTCTCTCAAAATAAATAAAAAACATTAAAAAATCTTTAAAAAAAGAATTGCATCTTCCAAATTATGTCATATAGAAATGTAATGATTTTTTGTTTTTAATTTATATTACCAAAACTTTATTATTGCTAATAATTTTTCTGTAAACACTTTAGGGTTTTCTAGTAGACAATAATATCATATGGGAACGCTACTGGTGTTCTATGTTCCTCTCTATTTTTTTGAAAACATCTCTGGGTAAGAATTATAGTGCAATGTCAGATATAAACAGTGATGATAAGATTCTTGTTTTTAATTTTAAGGGGACTATTTCCAAATTTCCCCATTACGAATGATGCTTGATATAGATATGGACCATATGTGGCTTCCACGTAGTGTAATGTTTTCAAGATTCATTTACATTGTAGCTTGTATCATTACTTCATTTCTTTCTATGGACCAATAATACAGGGTTACTGGAGGAGTTGTGGGTGGAGTTGGTGTTCCCTTGGCTACCCCAGTTCTAGGGTATGAGGTATATGGTAGGTAGGCAGTTAAAACTTCACAGCCCTATCTTACAGCAAAACAGCTGCCTCGTTCCTCACCAAGCTTTTCCCTGGTGATCATTGGGTTTTTACTAAATTCCAGGGTTCTACAAAACCAGTTTTTACCATCTCATTAGTTCTTCCTGGTGGTAGGGGGATTGAGCCCTAGAGTTCCCTGCTCTGCTATTTTCAGTGATACTACTCTTGTAATCATCATAATTCTCTAATTCAATATTATCTCCATTTTACCAGTGTGTACGCTGAGGCACAGAGAGGTTAAGTTACTGGCTCAAGATCATAGAACTATAGGGGCACTTGGGTTGCTCAGCTGGGTAAGTGTCTGACTCTTGTTTTCAGCTCAGGTCATGATATCACAGTCATGAGATCAAACCCCATGTCAGCTCCCACATTGTGCATGGAGCCTACTTAAGAGTCTCTCTATCCCTCTCCCTTTGCCCCTCTCCTGCTTTTGTGTGTTGGTTCTCTCTCTCTCTCAAAAAAAAAAAAAAAAAAAAAAAAGATCATAAAGCCATAAATAGTGGAGTCTGGGTCTAGAGGATGAAATTTCTACTATACTAATGCTAGTAGTTTCTTGATAAATATTTATGACTACAATATAGCAGGATATGGACATTAAACTTTCTTTTTGTGTGATAATGATTTTGACTCTGGTTTTTATTTGATCATGAAGGTCTACTGAGATTCAGAGGCTTCTTGAGTAGAGTAATATATAAATTTTGAAGGGAAAAAGGGAAGGAAAAAGGCCAAAAAATGAGGAGGTATGATTCAGACAATGTAATGTGTTTATCAGATCATGTAATTTTTTTTCTTTTGGGCACACAGACTATGTTTCCTAGCCCCCTTACATCCATGTGGGGTCTTATAAATAATGGGTAGAAGATGTATCCCAGTTTAGGCTTGATTCATAAAATGTCCTCAGTGATCCTTAATCTCTGTGTGGTCATTGGCTAGGTGGGTGTAGATGACCTAGAAGATGGTCCTGAAATTTCAGGAGACTGGAGGCATCACAAAATGGGAATGGGCCTGTATGCGGGGTTCATGACTTGGTGGAGAGTTGCATGTGAGACCTTCCTGATTAGGCCAATCTGTATTGGATACAGTGTGAATGACTTTTACTGGGATTATGCCACTGAGATTTGGGGCTGTTCTGTATTATTAAAGCATTACTAACCTGTGCTAATTAATACAGAGAACTAATAGATAGGGTTCCTAATGAATTTATTCAAGAAGATGAGGGATGGAAGAGGTAGGGATGGGGCCCCTATAGGGGGGCTGGATGAATGGACCATTCTCAGGAGCACTATGCAGGGGGCCAGCTGGCCAGCTGTCCTGGGTAGAGCCCCTGCCATACTGTACCTCAACCTCAGGATTGCACTGATCGCCATCCTTCTAACATTGTGGATACCTCCCCACAATGCCCCCAGCCACCTGGAGCCCAGAGGATGTACTCTGCACACAAATACTGCATTAGGGGTGGAAGAACATCACGACTTGACTTGGGGGGGTTTCTGAACTTAGGAAACTTGAGATCCCTAAGCCGGGTGAGTGGTTAGAGGAGCAGCTGCACATTATAGCATAAATGAATGTAAAATGCTGCTAATCACATCTGCTCTGTCTTCTACACGGCATTCTGATGAACGGAGATGGTAATGGATGAGAAAATCCTCTGTAAAATGGAATGCATGAATAAGAGCAAACACAATTCTTCCTATTAACGGTCTTCAACTCTAGGCTGCCCCTGAGTTATGTTGTTGGATTACTGAGAAAGCTTCCTGATCCCACATCATATTCTCAAAATGAATTGTTATATCTCCTAGCTTGACTATGCCATGAGGTAAGGAGATATGTTGTGTGTGTGTGTGTTTTCTATTTTATTTTCCTGAATCCTAAATCTCGCCATGCATAGTGTTCAGCTCAGTGGTGTTGGTTCTCTTGGATGGAAGAACGGACAGATGGACTGAAGGCCAGAGAGGTGAAGTGGTTTGACAAGCCTGTAGATTTTTTGAGCTGGATCCCACCTCTTGATTTCCATCATTCCCCACCACCCGTCCCTTTCATCGACTTCTCTGAGCTGCTATTTTCTTTCTGTGAAAATGATGCACTAGATCTATATAAACTTTTCATCCTCCTTACCAGATTTTATATTTCATGATTTCAAGAAAAATTTAATAGGTTTCCTAGAGTTTCCTTCTCACAGTTCTCTTATGCACCCTCTGGGTGATGAATGACCAGTGGGAGGAGGAAATAGACAAACGCATGAAGCAGGTGACACCATGCGCTAGCACACTAAAGTTTAGATCCAAACCTCACAGAGCTTCATTTAAGAGTTGGGATGCCGAAAACACTGTGGAGGGATGGGGGCCACTGGGTGCTGTGGGGGAAGGTTAGGGTAGGTGAAGGGAAAACTTTAGATTTTTGGAATCGCACTAAAAAAAAATGACACCTGAGTCTTTCAGCGTACTAAGAACAATGGCAGAATTCATCTTAGGCTTTTTAAGAAAAACATTTTCCTAATCATTTGATTTTTATAAGGCAAGGTTCCGAGTCTCTGGAGAGGAGGAGATTTAGGCAGAGGAGAGAACGAAGTGGCTTTACTTAGTAATGTAAATGAATATAAAACAATAAAAGGGTGACTCTCATGAGTGAAGAGTTGTAGCGATGCTGAGTTTTGCTCTCTCCAGTGGGCTTGGGACAGACATCTGGGGCTCTGAGTAGGGGGGAGGAGAAGACCTGGCAAATGGATGGACCTGAGTGGAAGCAGGACCCCAGGAGATGGAGGCAAGATGGTCCAGAGACTCCCTGGCAGGCATTTGTAAGTTGGTGGCCGCTGGGAGCATGGGTACCTGCTATTACAATTTAGGATTTTCCTTATAGCTGTACTTCCTTTATGACATCCTCAGTTTCTGTAATTCAGCCAAGCGTCCAGATGCAGAAGAGAAGGAAGGGAGACACTGCAGTGGCACAGGAGTGGTGATGAGGTGGCTGGATGCACGTGGTTAGGGAATAGTGACCTTGGCAATGATAATGATGGTGGCAATAACAGGAGTAGTGATACCAATACCTACACAGCACATGCTTGCATACTACGTGCCAGGCATTGTTCTAAGCATTTATAAGTGAACTCATTTTATCCTCGTATTGGCCTTATGAGGTAGGCACTCTTTTTTTCCAGCTCTCCTGAGAGATTATTGACATATGACATATGTAAGTTTAAGGTGTACCACGTACAGTATGTGATGATTTGATATATGTATATGTTGAGAAGTGATTACCACAATAAGATTAGTTAACACCTCCATGCCCTCACATAATGACCATTTGTGTGTGTGTGTGTGTGTGTGTGTGTGTGTGTGTGTGTGTGTATGGTGATAACACTTAAGATTTACTCTCTTGGCAACTTTGAAGTATATAATACAGTACTGTTAATCATAGTCACCATGCTGTACATTGCATGCCCAGCTGGACACTATTATTAGCTCCATTTTACAGAAGAGAAAACTGAGGTAGAGAAGACTTAGGGTTAAGTAATTTTCCCAAAGGGGAAAACCTGAGGCGGAGAACTTGAGAGGACTGACTTCCTGCTGGCACCCAAGATAGTGTGGTAACCTATTTGTCCTTGGTTACCTGTGGTAGCCAGGTATGTCCTTGGAAGGATCTGGATCCAGAGTTTCAACATTTGTGACAAACTTTGTCCACTTCTCTGTATTTCCCCACCTTGGCTCTGGGCCATGTCAGTAGACCTGGTTAGCCTCTGAGACAGGGTCTCACAGGACTACGGTGTTTAAACTCCTGGTCCAGTGCCAGCTGCTTCCAGCTGGCTGGGAGGAGAGAGTTAGTCTCTTTCAGGAGCCAACTCTCCAGCTCAGACTCTCAGGGAAGTCACTTTCAACTTGTTCCAGTTTTCAGGGCAAGAAGGACGATAGGATTTAAGTGTTCCCAATATGGTTGGGACATAGAGTTTTTGATTTCATCCAAAAGACCTGACATCAGGGCATTAGAGGATCATCTAGGGGACGGAGCAGCCATTTCACCCTGTCACCCTCCTCCCCACTCTGACCCCAGAGAGCCATCAGGGACTTAGGACCCACTTTAGGTGAGTTCAGTGCTATGGTGGTTGCAAAATGTGGCATGTCGGGATCTGCTCTTACAGGTGGAATCCAAAATTTCAACAGGCATTTCAGAAATTTTAAATCCTCCTGATTTTTTCTAGAGGAAAGGTCCAAGCAAAATAATAAATTGCACATTATTCAAGTACTTCACCTTGGCTGTACAAGTAAGTTTTCTCAGTGTTGATTTATTGTCTGATAAATTCAAATTTTCTATTGTTTTCTATGTAAAGAGACAATGAAATAACCCACTTGATTTTTGGTAATGCTCCTAATTTCATCTTTCTCTTTTCTGAATTTTGATGAAACTTTCCAAAATCCTACTTATTCTTGGTATTTGGGTCTGAATTGAGAACAAAAGCCTTACAAATAATAACAACGTACATTTTTTTCCCTGGAGCTTTATAGTGTCCACAGTCTGTTCATTTACTTTCTTATCTGACTTCTCAACACCCTTCAGATGAAGTATTGACATCACTGTTTTAGAAATGAAGAAACTGAGGCTCAATGTGGCTGAGTGGAGGAGCTGAGACCTCCACGGTTTGTTTGATGGCAATTTCAGACTCTCAGGATCCAGTAGCGTTAAGAACATGCCATCAGACCCAGAATGTCTCAATCTTGTGTCATGAGTCCCCCACCCATTTAGAATTGCAATACATTTCTTTTTTTAAATATAATTGATTGTCAAATTGGCTTCCATAGAACACCCAGTGCTCATCCCAACAAGTGCCCTCCTCAATGCCCATCACTCATTTTCCCCTCTCACGATAAATTTATTTTACGTGATTTCTTCACCTGTCTTCTGCCAACCCTTTTTATTCGTAAGACTATAAGACTGATAACATGGAGTGTTCTCAAGCTCTTTCCTAGAAAGACTCAGCTTCTTTTTAATAAAAAATATATATTCAGTCACCTTTATCCGTGAGGATCAATGGGTTTGCCTGGCAATTGTACGGCACTTTCTTCTGAGATTCTGCAGCCTTCTGCAAAAGTAACTCTTGATTTCATTTGACTTTCTCTGCTCACAAATCTCACAATAATGGTTGGGGAATGGAAGCATCAGCACTGGCCAGTGTGTTGAAATTTACAAGCCCTAATCAATAATTTAGATGTCAGGACTGGAGCTTAAATATCTAGAAGGACATTGCTGAACTTGAAATACAGGGATCCAAGGTCAGGAAGGCTGGGCTGGGGTGGGGAAAGTCATGGAGCAGAGGCATATCAGTGGCGGGGCAGGATGGGGCGGATGGTGGGGAGGCCTGAGTGCTACCAGTAAGGGGCCATGAGGTCGTGGGTGGCAAGGGGCCCAGGTGAACGTTAAGCTTATCTGTGCAGTGTGAGACTGACAGCGTGTGGTGTGAGGGAACTGTAGGTAGCATTGTGACAACTGAGGGTGGTTTCCACCCTAAATTACATTCAAGTTAGGGTGGGGCTCTTCTTCATGTTCATAGGATTCCTTGGGCAAATTTATCTGGATACCATACACTCTGTGAGAATGGGGACCACGCTTGCTTCATTTGCTTCCTCAGCCACCAGCCTAATATACCTGACGTAACACTTGTTGATTGAATGAATGAGTGCGTGGACCCTTAAGCCTGCTGTGAATCCAGGGACCTGAGGATGTACTCCAAATTTATATGGCTCACAAATAATTTGAATGTAAGAGTTCCTTCATGGGATAGTAGCTCGTCTTTGAAGGTGCATGCAGAATGTTTAGACTCCTTTCAGACTTGTCACTGCTGAGATAACTCATCTTGGAGATGCACAGGCCAGAATCAGTGGGTTGGTGGGCAGGACCTTAAAGGAGTGATCTGGACCACAGAGGTCCCTGAGGAGCATTTCTGTGGGGATAGCTGGGGAAAAAGTGAACATGGATTTTATTCTTCTAGATAACACACAGAAGAGGAAATGAAGTGTAAAGAGGTTAAAAACCAGCTCGAGTTCACATCATTAGGAAGTGTCAGATTATGGGGAGGTTGTAAAGGGAGAGCAGCGGCTCACAGATGGCAAGGGAAAAGTTACGTTTGCTAACAGGCTCAGCCAGTTACAGCTGACAGCACTGTTCCCCACCTCCAGCTCTCCTCACTTGACAGGGGAGAATACTACGGCTCAGGAAGATGATGTGAATTTCCAAAAGTCTCACAGTTACCTTATGGAAGAGTCAGCACTAGAACCCAGACTTCCCGACTCCTGTTGTGCTACTTAGGAAAGAAAGCAGCTAGAAACTCTCAGGAGGTTTGACTACTGTTCATAGAATGGCGCAATGAACAGTGTGTAGGTTTGAGGTCAGGCCTGGCTGTGGTCAAATTCTATTTTCTACCACCCACAGCCCTAGGATAGTATGTAGGAAAAGAAAGTTCACTGACATTTAATTTTATGTGCTCACATTCTGTTCTACCACTTATAGCCCTGGGATAGTATGTAGAAGAAAGTTCATTGATACTTAATTTTATCATCTATGAAGTTATTTTTCTGCCTCATGTAATGATGAAACAGTATGGTACATAGTAAAGCACTGAGTTTTACATTCAAAGGGACCAATTATAGGAACATAAAAGGTTCTCTACCAGTTCCAACAACTTCTTTGACAAGAACCCTCAAGAGCTGGCATCTAAGAGACTGAGATTGAGAAACATTGATCATCCACAAGTGACTTCTCAGTTCCCTACAAATTACTCCTCATAGCTTTAACAATTTCTGAAAGGGACAAGTATATTGGATAGTAAAACATGGGAAGTTGTTCAACATTAGCCGTGGTCAAACAAATATAAATTTTAAAAAGTCAGATGAAATTTAGCCAAAAAGAAATCCCGATATCCATTACTAGCTAGGGTGAAAGAGATAACCTCCATTTTGGTGTTAGTTATGTAAATTGGGGACTGTCTTTTTGGTGAGAGATATCAAAAGTCTTTATAATATCTATACCTCACTGTTTAGTATATACATCTGAGAAATTATCCTACGGACCTAGAGATGACTTAGTGCATGATTAAGTTTTCTGTGGTATTAGAAAAAAAAATGGACTTGTTATTAGATACATCTACTTGACAGAATAATAGGCAATCATTAAAAACAGTGCATTATAATGATATGGGAAACATTTAAGTTATATTGATCAGGATAATATATAAACATATGGTGTGATATGTGTTATGGTGTGATAATATATAAACATCTATAGATGGAAGAAAGGATAAAAGAAAAATACATTAGAGAGTTAGTAAGTTTTTCTTTTTGGATGGTACTACTCAATAATTTTTTCTCCTCCTTTAAATATTTTCTAAACTCTGTCTCATCACCATAGGTTATATTTGTAATTACTTTCCCCTCCTTTTCCTAAGAAGATCTGCTGATACCCAGCTTAGGCAAAACCCTGGAGCTAGCAACTTTGTCTTTCCTTCTGTTCCTTTTGTCTGCTCTGTGTCTGAGTAATCTGGGTTTTGAAGGACACAATGGTATAGGAGAGAAGGACAGACTGGGGAGTTAGAAGACTCCCACAGACTGGGATCTGTGTTCAGTCTCCCACAACCTAACTTCTGTGAGTTGGGTTTACTCTTTAATACCTCTAGGTCAAAATGTTAGCATCTGAAAGTCAAAGATCTTTGCACCAGCTTATATAAAAAACCCCATCCTTAATAGCTTTTTAGCAAGAAAAAAGGTACTCTATAGTTCATAAATGGATAAAATTCCTTATTTGGCTTTTGAACTCAGGTCACTTAGGATTGTGGGAATTTTCCAAATCAGAGAAGAGATTATGAAACATTTTTTTTCCCCTGCAGGAACTTTCTTTAATCCTATCTAGGCATTCAACATACGCATCATTCAGAGCAGCGGAAGGAGGACCAGATGATGCAGAAAGATGGACCAGATGACATGTTATAAGAATACTATTGGTTCTGTTAATTTACCATGTTAGAATGTAAGTAATTCTGATAAGAAGCTATTGACCTCCTTAGATCCAGGTATTGTAAGTTTCCTATATTATTTGGTTTTATTTTTTTATTCATTCAACACATAGTCATTGACTACTGTTCTAGGTCTGGCAATAATGACAATAGACACAAAGAATCTTCTTTCAAGATACTCTAAGTGTAGGGTGGGAAGGTGGAGGGAGACCAATACAACAGAGTGTGTGCAAAGAGCTGGGGTAGAGATGCAATCTGGGTGCTGTAGGAATACAGTGAAAGTCCTTATAATCTAGCCTGGGTTGGGGGAAGAGGCCATCTTCCTTGTGGAGATAATAGCTGAGCCTATTTTCGGAGGATGTATGGGAGTAAGCCAGGAAAATTGGGAAAGATTGGAGAATAGCATGTGGATGACAATGAGGTGTTAGTGAGCATGACTTGATCGGGGGATTTAGAGTAGTTTCGTATGGTTAAAGCACATGGTAGTGGACAGGGATGGATAACATGGTAGGGCAGTAAATTCCAGGGACTTGTAATGAGACTAAAATGCTTAGATTTTTATCTTGAAGGTAAAAAGGAGCCATTGGAGGATATGATCGAATGATTGAATTTTATGTGCAATACTAGATGCAGTGTGGATGATTGAGCAGGTGTCTGCATAAGATATGAGGCAGGAGAGAGGGATGACCTTGTTGGAGCAACCATCAGATTATTTTGCTAATTGATCTCAGTCTAGTGCTGAGAACTATGGTTGGGGCATGATAGGTGCTCAAAATGTTTCTGGAATAAATGAATGAATGAATGAATGAATGAATGAATGAATGAATGAATGAATAGATGAATGTTAAGGTGTTGCAGACTCTGAGTCTGGAGTTTTCTCTTGTCCAGCAAGAGAGCAGATGTAGAATTGAGAGAGAGGCTAATGTCGCGGAGTGGACAAGAACCCCGAGTAAGGGTCCTTGCTCTGTTTTTATTAGTGTCAGAAGGCTTACACACGTGATGGATGTGCAGAAAAAGACAATGAATCCATGAACATTAACTCGTGTGTTAGAGAAAGGAGGTTTCGAAGATACCTGGTGTTAGGGATGTGGGTCAATGCAAAACAAAATCCTGGCTCTGGGCAGATGGCTGTTTAAAGCAGGCACTAGGCACTGCTTACGGTTATCTTATCTTGCCTCAGGGATAAGACAGATAGAGCATGCTACCTCAGGGTCAACAAGGCACCTTTCTTTTGCTAATTAGCTCCCCTCTGGGCAGCTTCCCTCTGCTGTGGTCTATAGCCCTGTTTACCTGTTTACCTATACTGGTCCTTCCCTCCTGTGACAGCAGCTTTCTGCTTCTGTATTATGTTGGCGGTGCTTCTGCCCAGTTTTCCTAATCTTGGATGCTTTCATCTCGTGGCTTCCTAATCCTATGCCTTTGTTCTAAACTGGGGTGCATTCACCCTGTTTACCTAATCTTGGATGCTTTCATCCTAAACCTTGTTAACCCATGGGTGCAAGCTCAGGAAATTCCTAAACTTATTCCCCCCAGTAAAGAACAAGACTTGATAAGGTGTGGTGACTAATTTTGCAATTATGAGGTGGACTAGTGAAGGGAGAAGTCAAGGATGACTCACTCCCGTGTTTGTAGCGGGTGGCAGAGGAAATGCGGAAGGGGGAGCAAGAGCTGAGTTGGGCTTGAGATGAGGAAGTCGGTGCCCATGTGCATTGAGGAGTACAAATGCGAGTTGGAAGTGTAGCTCCAAAAAAGCAACTGTAAAAAAAAAAAAAAAAAAAAAAAAAATTAGAGGGATTATTTTCCCAGAAGTGGTTATTTTCAGTGAACTAAAATTTATAGTATCCTTTTATCACAAAAAAACTTCCATGAAGATATTTTCAGTCAGAAAACAGAATTCATACTTATCGGTTAAAATGCAAGAGAGGTAATATTTCGGGAGTTGTTTATTTTATCTGCTATTTAACTTTGTACTCTGTCAAAATTATTAATTAGAAATGCAGAAAATGATTTTCATTATTAACAGGTTCTTTCTGTGGGATTCAGGATTTGGGATAATGCTATTCCACAAACACTGATTTCCCCCAACTTGAAAAAATTTCTTGAAAGAGGTAGTAATACATTTTTCTTGGGAAATCTCTTTTCACCCAAGTCCTTGCTCATGGATTCATGGATAGTCCACGAAACATCACGGAATTTTTCATGCTGGGACTCTCGCAAAACCCTGAAGTGCAGAGAGTTTTGTTTGTGTTCTTTTTGATTGTCTACCTTGTCTCTGTTGGGGGCAACCTACTTATCATGATCACCATTATCTTCAGTCCCACCTTGGGCTCCCCTATGTACTTTTTCCTCTCATGTTTGTCCTTTATTGATACTTGCTATTCCTCATGTATGACCCCCAAACTCATTGCAGACTCCTTGTATGAGGGGAGAACCATCTCTTTTGAGGGCTGTCTGATTCAATTCTTTGTTGCCCATTTACTGGGAGGAACTGAAATCATTCTGCTCACGGTCATGGCCTATGACCGCTACGTGGCCATCTGCAAGCCTCTGCACTACACGACCACCATGACCAAGCATCTCTGTGCCCTGCTGGTGGGGGTGGCTTGGCTGGGGGGCTTCCTGCATTCACTGGTTCAGCTCCTCCTGGTCCTTCAGCTGCCCTTCTGTGGGCCTAACGTGATCAATCACTTTGTCTGCGACCTGTACCCCTTGCTGGAGCTCGCCTGCACCGACACATATGTCATTGGCGTCCTGGTGGTGGCCAACAGTGGTGTGATCTGCCTGTTGAACTTCCTCATGCTGGCTGCCTCCTACATTGTCATCCTGCGTTCCTTGAGGTGCCACGGTGCCGAGGGGAGGCGCAAAGCCCTCTCCACCTGTGGGGCCCACTTCACTGTTGTTGCCCTGTTCTTTGTGCCTTGTATATTTATTTACATGCGGCCATCATCTACTTTGTCCATGGACAAAATAGTGGCTGTGTTTTATTGTATTTTGACACCCATGTTCAACCCCCTGATTTATACACTGAGAAACGCAGAGGTGAAAAATGCCATGAAAAACCTATGGAAAAAATGAGCAATTGTGGATAGAAGATACAGGTACCGTAAGGAAAGAAATAACGAGTCATTCTCAGTAAAAGTTCATATTTTCATGATGAGAGCTGAGAGACTATTAAAAATTTCCAGAATAAAACTGATTTGAATGTTTGAAATTATATCTAGTCTATCCATGTCCTGTGATACTGGCCAGACAAATCATTATACACAACTTCAATTTCTTTTAAACAGTTTACACTGCATTGCTGAATGGAAACATGGAAACACCAACTGTCCCTCACCTTTGTCTGAGATGGAGCCTTCATCAGCCTGGGCTAGTAAGAGTCTGCGATGAGTAGGACCCCTTGTTGGAGTGAAAAGTATGACCCCTGGTCCTCCAACTCTGCACATCAGAACATTGATCAGAGTAGTTACTGATGGTTCACCTATGCCTGATTCTATCTACAATTTTTTTTTGAAATTTTACTGAAATGGAGTTTAATGTGATTTTTATTCCATTTAAAAACATTCTGCCGTTTTTAAAAATGTTTATTTATTTTGAGAGAGAGAGAGAGAGTTAGAACTTGAGTGGGGGAAGGGCAGAGAGAGAGGGAGACAGAAAATCCCAAGCAGGCTCTGTGCTCAAACCCATGAACCATGAGATCATGACCTGACCTGAAATCAAGAGTTGGACACTTAACCAACTGAGCCACCCATGTTCCCCCTCCCATTTTGATACACTTACAAAATTGCCAGGAGTCCACAGCAGAAAAAAGGTCAAGACCAGCTTTATCTGGCATGTTCCAGACAGAGGCTGCTCCACTGGGTGGGTCCTGGACAGAAGACCACAAGGCACAGACTGACTCTGGGGGACACTGGGAGGGGCTGAGCAGTCTTCAGTTGCCCCTGAGATGGACATTGTCCTCACAGTCTAATCTATATTCTCTATCTGCCGTGTGGATTCTTAGACAGTGGTCCAAATCTTTTATGCCATAAGTAGTTTTGAAGCGGCATCTTGGATAGTAGCAGTTGAATGTCCTTTCTCTGAGAGTCCCTGTTTGCTTCTTTGGCTCTGAGGGAAGAGCCAAAGCAGGGGCCTTCTGGGCATCATTGGGGTCCATGAAGGGATGAGTTGGTTTTGGAACGATACTGGAAATAATCTATAGCTTGGGACTATGAGAATGCAGCAAATACAATTAGGAATTAGTGAATTCAAATCCTGGAAGTGCACAGAATAGGTTTATACTAAAATGAACGTAACTATAGTATGTTGTGAAATTATGCAATAAATATCTAAACGTTGTGTACATGTGACCACACACACACACACACACACACATGTGCACGCACAAATAATTGAGCATTGGTTTGGCGCATCAGCTTAGAAGTAGGATCTCATATTCTCATAAGAAGTTGACATGGTTTTATTTTTAAAAATGAAGAAAATGTATTCACAGGGGCTGATTTACTTAGCCAAGAGTGAGCTGGAATTTAAATCCGTATCATTCTGCTTTCAAGTATGATCTTGCCAAAATGCACAGTGCTTTACTATCTACTGATCTTCCTCTGCATGTGTTATTTTGTGTTTCCTGCTTGTGAGCTTCTTGTTATCAATGTCCTTGTTGTCAATCTCTGATATGAACTTACCCGGATTTATTTAAAATCTGAAGTCACTATCCAGTATATTATCTGGGAGGCTTTGATTCTCTCTAATCCACATGGTAAAGTGCTTTCTCCTGGTCACTCGTTACTGTGGGATGTCTTTGCTTTCCATTTGTATGTCTTAGAACTTGAACCTTTTGGGTCCTCTGGTCAGGTGACCCCCATATTCTGTTTGAGGGCTGCATTTTATTGATAACTCATTGCCACTTACATTGGGTACATGTGGGAAGAGCTCCAAGAGAACCTCTTCTCTTGTTGGTCAGACAAGTGGGCTAGAGAGTGAAGGGGTGAATACTTTCCTTTTCTTCTTCTTTTTTGTTTTTTGTTTTTTGTCTTCTGTTTTTTAATCTTCTAGACCCCAGACAATCCGATGGCAGAGAAGCAGTAACAAGGGTCATAATGGTGGTGTGACAGGTGCCTTAAACTCTCAGGGAGTGAAACTTTTTATTTGGCCATTGGAGCTGTGATCTCAAGTGCCTGGAACAAATCCTTTTTATTCTCTCTGTCCTCCTGAATCTTGGCCATTGACACAGACTCCATTGTGGGAAGTGTGTAGCACGGAGAAAAAAAAAAAAACTAAAGCCAAATTTCCAGGGCCAAAGGCACCAGGGAGATGAAGGAGAGGAAGGGCCCAAGACAGTCCTCTCATTAAGTTGTGTATGAATTCCAGGGCTCTCCGCCTTGAAGCTGCAAACGCGTGGATCTGAACTCAAGCAGCATACCAAGGTCTTTGAGACCAGCATTACAGGACAGACCACTACTCGAGTCCCAGACTGGCCACTGGGTGGCGTATATGTGGGACAGAGCTGAAGAACACTGCAACAGATTTGGTAACTGAACTGACATTGGAACCACAGCCCACAGAAGATGGGTTAGAAATTGGGACCTGAAACTAGCAAGGTTAACTGCCTGCTAAAATTAAAAAATCCAACATTCTCAATTTAAAAAAGATAGAGTATCATTACATGAGATTCAAAATATCCAGGATACAAGCTGAATTTGCCCAGTATATGGAGAACAGAAATCTCAACCTGCCAAGGGAAAAATACGACCAGCAGAGGCAATGATACAGATGTTGGAATTTTCAATGACTTTAACCATTATAATCATGACCTATAAGTAAGGGCAGGCATACTGGAAACAGATGGAAAGATAGAAAGTGTCAGCAAAGAAATGGATATTATAAAAAAGAATGAAATTGAAAATGGAGAACCAAAAGATTCAGTGGCTAGAATAAAAAAAATCTCTGGCTGGGCTCAGTGGCACAGTAGAAATATAAAAGAAAGGTGAACTTGAAGGTAGATTGACAGAAATTATCTAGTCTGAACCACAGAGAGAAAAAAAAAAAGATAAAAAATATTGGATAGAGTCTCAGGGCTTGTGAGACAATACCAAAATGTCTAACATCCATATTATTAGAGTCTCAGAAAAAGAGGAGAGACAATATGGTTTAGAAATACATTTAAAAAAAATTTGGTGACATATATAAACTGATAGGTTCAGGAAGCTCAGCAAGTCTGAAACTGGACGACCTTAAAGAAAACCACCTGAGGGATGCCTGGGTGGCTTAGTCGGCTAAGCCGACTAACACAGCTTAGAAGTAGGATCTCATATTCTCTCATATTCTCATAAGAAGTTGAGCTTGTGTTCATGAGTTTGAGTCCCGAGTCGGGCTCTATGCTGACAGCTCAGAGCCTGGAGCCTACTTCGGATTCTGTGTCTCCCTCTCTCTCTCTGCCCCTCCCCTGCGTATTCTCTCTCTCTCTCTCTCTCTCTGAAAAATAAATATTAAAAAAAAAATGAAATCCACCTGAGACACATCATAATCAAACAAAAAACCAAGACAAAGAAAATCTTTACATTATAAAGTGGAATACCTATGTAACCGTGAAGCAGTTCAGAAGTAGATTTTTAACTCTCCAGGATCCCTTATGTCTCTTTCCAATCCTACCTCTTTCTCTTCCCTTGAAGGTCAACACTAATGTGACTTTTATGATAAAACTTCTTTTCCTTTTTTAAAAAATTTTTTTAAATGTTTATTTATTTTTGAGACAGAGAGAGACAGAGCATGAATGGGGGAGGGGCAGCGAGAGAGGGAGACACAGAATCGGAAACAGGCTCCAGGCTCTGAGCCATCAGCCCAGAGCCTGATGCGGGGCTCGAACTCCCGGACCGCGAGATCGTGACCTGGCTGAAGTCGGACGCTTAACCGACTGCGCCACCCAGGCGCCTCTTCTTTGCTTTTCTTTATACTTTTTACATTTACCACCTATGTACCTGTCTCTAGATTGGCCTATTTGACATTTTAAATAAATGCAATCATACCGAATATAATCTTTTGTGTCTAAATTCTTTGGCTCACCATTGTGTTTGTGAGATTCCTGTTCTTATATCTGCCGTTCACCTACTTTCATTCTGTTAGTCCATTGTATAAATATACCAACCTTTTTTTATGCATTCTGTTAATTATGGACATTTGAGTTGTTAACACTTTTATGCTGTTACCAATAGGTCTCTTGACATTCTCGGTGATGTATCTTCCGGCGTACGGCTACATAACTTTCTCTTGGGTTTATACCTAGGAATAGGGCTTCTGGGTCATAGGTTATGTGTATATTTATGTTTATTCAACGTATACTTTGGAAAACTATTATACATGTTCACCAGCAGCATACGAGAGATACTGTTCCTCCATATTGACAACAAACACTCAGTATTGACTGTCCTTTTAATTTTAGGCACGTAGGGGAAGCATTGCAGTGGTATTTTATTGTGCTTCTGTGTCTTATTTGTCAGGTGATAAAAGAGGGGAACCCTACTCCCTAAGATGTTTACTGACCACTGGATAGCTTCTTTGCAAAAGTGCTGTTCCAGTCTCATGTGGTTTCTTTTATCTTATTGATTTGTAAGAGGTCTTTATATGTTCCACATCAGTCCTAGTTCTCTGAGAAGCAGAAGCTAAGACAGTAGTCGATGTGCAAGAGATTTACTGGGTGAAACACTGGTGAGGGAAAGTGGGAGGGGCCGTCCAGAATGATGCAGCTCCTGCTGCTGTGAAGGAGAGCAGAGGAAAGGAAGGAAAGAAGTTCATGGACTGCAATGTAGCTCTAAGAGACAAGACCCAGGGAGTTCTTGACTTAAAACAAGAGTAGAGATTGGAAGCTGGGGAAGGGAGTTTTGAAGAAAGTGAAGGTTTTATTAAAAATTTTTTTAATGTTTATTTTTGAGAGAGAGAGACAGAGGTTGAGCAGGGGAGGGGAAGAGAGAGAGGGAGACACAGAATCTGAAGCAGGCCCCAGGCTCTGAGCTGTCAGCACAGAGCCCAACGCGGGGCTTGAACCCACGAACCCTGAGATCATGACCTGAGCTGAAGTTGGATACTTAACCGACTGAGCCACCCAGGTGCCCCTTGTTTTATCTATTTAAAGTTTATTTATTTATTTTGAGAGAGGGAGAGAGTGTGTGTGCATGTGTGGCCCCCCCCCCCCCCCCACCATGAACAGGGGGAGAGAGGGAGAGATAATCCCAAGCAGCCTCCACACTGTCAGCAATGAGGTTGTTGCAGGGCTCAAACTCATGAATCACGAGATCATGACCTGAGCTGAGATCAAGGGTCAGATACTTAACCCACTGGGCCACCCGGGTGCCCCAAAGGTGAAGGTTTTAAATGGTCCTTGAGGAGAATTGGAAAAATGTGTCGATTACAGAAATAGAGTAGGATCCCTGGGTGATGTTGATGAGGCTTTCGAAGGTGGTGACATGGATTTATAGTGAACTAAATTCTCCCTGCGTTGTGACTCTTGATAGAAACTTTCAGGAAACTGGTTGGGGGAAGGCTTAGAATAGGATTCATTCAGCCCTGGGCAATTGCTGAGCACATGCCAAGCAGGCAAGGGTGCTGGGAAGGTAAACGTTTACAAAATGTTATGGAGGAAAACTTGCCCCACACGTCAGTAAGTATTCTACACATGCATCTCTGTCAGTATTTATCAGCATTAAAAATATATAAAATGAACCCAAAAGTTCCATTTATTTGATTTTGATTTGGTGATTCTATTTGTTTACGCCCCTGCTTTGTTTTGGAGGAGGCTACTGCTCCATGTAAATATAAGTTCCATGCTGCCAAGGACTGTGTCTGTCTCACTCACCAGGGTACTCCTGACATTTAGCAAAGTACTATCTTTTATTAAGTGGGCCTGGAAAAAAATCCTTACTGAATGATTGAAATGGCAGAGGTACAATTCTGATTCATGTCATTTTGGTCTTTTGGCACACCACGCAGGAGAGGAATGGATGAAGGACAGTGATACTCTTCTCTCAGATTTAAGGGAGGAGATGAAAGGCCCCCCCTTCTGAGCACAGAAGATGCTCAGTAAATGCTGTTGGTTCTTGTTGGTGTTGTTCAGCCAGCAATTTCTCTAAAGACGCTGACCCTCCAGTGTCAGTTCCTGAAATATCCTAACTCCCCTTTCCTCCTGACAATTTATAGTTTCTCTGTTGAGACACTAGAAGGATACTGGGCACTTGTAAGAGGCACAATAGAAGCCACTTCCTTGTGAGACCGAAATTGTAGTCAGGGGACTAATTAAATGATGGTGTCAACGTTGTTCTGATCTGTGAAGGAGGCACAAACTCCAGTGAGTGATCCCCATGAGGCAGAATTAGTCTCCCCTAGAGAGGCAGAAAGCACATGGCACTGACTGTCCCTGTGCTGTCACTCCCAATTCCCTTATAAAAACCCTGTCCAGTGGAAGGAAAAAGCTTTTCTCGGAGACTGTGCTGGTGAATATCCTTAGCAGAAAGCAGAGCTAATGAACTGGTTACTCTGTCTAAAGAAGGCAGACAATGGAAAGTGGTGGTTGCATTGGAAAGGGCATAGGCTGGGGTGATGTGTGACCTGGGTTCCAGCCACACCTCTGTCACGGGTCACCCATGTGACCTTGGCTCAGTGCATCTATATCTAAGATCTCTCTGAGTCTGAAATCCACCGTCTTTTTTTTTTTTTTTTAATTTTTTTTCCACGTTTTTATTTATTTTTGGGACAGAGAGAGACAGAGCATGAACGGGGGAGGGGCAGAGAGAGAGGGAGACACAGAATCGGAAATAGGCTCCAGGCTCTGAGCCCTCAGCCCAGAGCCTGACGCGGGGCTCGAACTCACGGACCGCGAGATCGTGACCTGGCTGAAGTCGGACGCTTAACCGACTGCGCCACCCAGGCGCCCCTGAAATCCACCGTCTTTAAAATAGAGAATTGGAAATGATGATTTTAAGTCCCGTCAGGTTCTTAAGCAGACAAAAGGGAAATGGATGACAAAAAATTCCAGCTTCTTGTAAATGAATGACCATCATTTGTGTTTTCACTTCATACTATTCTAAGAAACCTTCAGGGGCGCCTGGGTGGCTCAGTTGGTTGAGTGTCTGACTTTGGCTCAGGTCATGATGTCACAGCTTGTGAGTTCAAGCCCCGCATCTGGCTCTATGCTGTCAGCTCAGAGCCAGCTTCAGATCCTCTGCCTTTCCCCCTGCCCCACCCCCCGCATCTCAAAAATAAATAAACATTAAAAAAAAAAAAAAAAAAAGAAACCTTCAGCTCAGATGAGTTTCGGTAATTGATAGCACCTGCTTCGTCTGTGCTTTGCCTCAATGTATAAAACATTCTAATCTCATCCAGCAGTTTAATCACATGAAACAGTGAAATTTGGGATGATACATTGGAGCTGATCTGGATGATCCTTTAAGAACTCTTCCCGATCCACCTTTCTGTGATGTTAGGAGGTAAAAACAAAGCACAACACAACACCTGGAGACCTGTTGTTGTCCTCAGATCCAGTCAATGTAAGTTTTCTGTAATCTGGTTTTGAAAACGAAAGAAAAATGCAACTCAGAACTGTGGTGGGATAATTTTACTAAAATTCTCATTACTTTCCACACAATAATTTTGTTTCTCATGGACAACTCAAACAGGAGACTTTTTTTTTTTTCTGGCTAGCTTTTTAACAAATAATTTATTTTGTATTCCCACAAACTGCAGAGATGAATCAGCTTAACTTTTTTATTTTTGGGCTGAATTCTGTGCTATTCATACCAATTTGCATTTTCTCTATTGTGTTCTGTATGGGGATCAGTTCTGTATGGGGATTCGCTCATTTTTTAAATATTTATAGTATTATAGTTTTGAATATAATTAGCTATATTCAATACAACTAATTTAGTTTTGAACGTATCCACTTAGGTCCTTGGGTATTTAAGCCACATAATGAGTTTGTTGTCCATGGTGTTAATGATGGTGATTTTAGAGATGCCATTTTTGAATGTATATTGCATCCAGGCTCTGTACAAACACCCGGCATGCCCTGTTATCATTTACTGCTCTCTGCAACCTCAAGGTATAGCAGTTATTTTGTTTTCATTTTATTTTTATCTATTTATTAAATTTTTAAAATGTTTATTTTTTTTAACGTTTTATTTATTTTTGAGACAGGGAGAGACAGAGCATGAACAGGGGAGGGTCAGAGAGAGGGAGACACAGAATCTGAAACAGGCTCCAGGCTCTGAGCGGTCAGCACAGAGCCCGACACAGGGCTCGAACTCACGGACCGCGAGATCATGACCTGAGCCGAAGTCGGCCGCTCAACCGACTGAGCCACCCAGGCGCCCCTAAAATGTTTATTTTTAAGAGAGAGAGAGAGAGCGAGCGAGCGCCTGAGTGGAGGAGGGGCAGAGAGAGAGGGAGACAGTGAATCCAAAGCAAACTCCAGGCTCTGAGCTGTCAGCACAGAGCCTGACGCGGGCTTCGAACCCGCAAACTGTGAGATCATCACCTGAGCCAAAGTTGGACACTTAACTCACTGAGCTACCCAGGCGCTCCCATTTTCATTTTATAAATGAGAAGATTGAGGCTTTGAGAAGTTGTTCACAGAGGAAGGCAGAGGAAGGATTCACACCCAGATAAGCCTCCGTGACAGTATAGTGCGGTGAAGCCCACAGCATCTGTATAGCAAGACTGCCTGGGTGCAAGGCCCAGCTCGGCCACCTCCTAGCTGAGCATGCTTCTGTGGGTTGCTCATATGTGTTTCACTTTCTTCCTCTGCAAAAGGGGGATGAAAACAGCAGTCTACTTCAAAGGGATAATGTGAGGATTAAACGAGCTGATATACGTAAAGCACTTAGGAACGTGCTTGGCAAAAACTGCATGCGACCCAGGGATTTGCTCTTATCACCCCAGTCTGTGTTCTTGGCCATCACGTTTTACTCTGAAAAGGTCCCCATTTGACTCGTCACTTACAGAAGCAACTTTGCCTTCTTGAACTAAAACTGGGAGAGAGAAAAGGAGGGGGCAGCTTCCAGATCAACCCAGGAATCTACTCCCCAGTATTTCTTATATCTCGTATATCTGGGTGTCTCTTCCTCTGACACTTAAACCTTCTCCCTTAATTCTTATCATACCGAACATCAGGTTTCCAGCAAGTTGGAAGATTTAGCTACTTTAAGGAGGCCTATGTTTCCAGGAGAGTAATAGATTGCTGGTGGGTAGGCTTAGTGTCAGTTTTTTGTTTAAAAATTTTTATAAATGTTTATTTTTGAGAAAGAGAGAGAGAGAGAGAGAGAGAGAGAGAGAGAGAGAGAGAATAAGTGGGGGGTGAGGGGCAGAGAGAGAGGGAGACACAGAATCCGAAGCAGGCTCCAGGATCTGAGCTGTCAGCACAGAGCCCTATGCGGGGCTCAAACCCACGAACCATGAGATCATGACCTAAGGCAAAGTTGGATGCTTAACTGACTGAGCCACCCAGGTGCCCCAGGTTTTTGTTTAAAACCAGGGTAGGCATAGGCATTTTCTTACTACCACTAAGAGAAGAAAGGGTGAGTAGGAATATTCTACCTTGTAGCTGGTTAAGAGGGAGCATCTGTTCTTCCTGCCCCTGGAGCTTCCTTTAATGAATAGGCAGATACTCATTACTTAATAGAATCTTCCACAGATGCTCAACAAACTTTTACTTTAAAGGAAGTCCTTCCTACAGATGCGGAAGGACTAGTAGCTTTTAACTAGAAGGATTTCACTGAGCCCAGGGAAAGCAAAACCAGAAGCATATAAAACGTGTAAAGCAAGGGGGCAAGAGTAATTTAAGTTTGGCCTCCTGGACATGATGCTGCCCACAGCATGGGTTCTGAGTGGGAGGGGGTGAGCCGGGAAAGAACCAGGAAGTTGGGGAGGTCTTCAGCTGCAGCCAATCAGCTTGTCTCAGATTTGCTTCTGCTTTACATCGGGTTGTGTTGCCATCAGAAACACTGACAGAAAGTGTAGCAAGCTTCATTGAAAAGTTCAAGAAGAAAGACTGAATTCAAAGGATGTGGACTAAACATGCAGAGTTTTCAGGAGATCCTAAATGTTCATGGTTTTCTCAGGTGCCATTGCATCTATGTGGAACCATCCTGAAAATTGTCAGAGGCATACTCTAGTGGAAAATCAAGGTCTGCCAAATGTTCAGTTTTAGCAGTAATGAAACTAATATTTAGTTGTTTTCACTAAGAACTTAGAAATCTACTGCCCAGTGATGCAAAAGTCAACAATAGACATATGCTCATATTTTGTGGTTAACAAAGTGAATTGATACAAAAATATTGGAATGGAAAGAGTTAAGAGGGACAAAAGGAAGCGAGTGTGTCTGAAGAAAATCTGGCAGCACCTTCCCCCACCCTGTAATTAGTTCTCTTATGGTTGTGTTTTTCTCTTGACTTTATAGGCAATACCGTACCTGCATTCTCATTGTCCTTGGGCTATATGGAAATGCCACACAATATCACAGAGTTTTTCATGCTGGGACTCTCACAGAAGCCAGAGATACAGAGAGTCCTCTTTGTGGTTTTTTTGATCATCTATGTGGTCACCGTGTGTGACAACATGCTCATTGTGGTCACCATTACCTCCAGTCCCACCCTGGCTTCCCCCATGTATTTTTTCTTGGCCAATTTGTCCTTTATTGATACCTGTTATTCTTCCTCTATGGCCCCTAAACTCATTGCGGACTCCTTGTGTGAGGGGAGAGCCATCTCTTTTGAGGGTTGCATGGCTCAGCTCTTTGGGGCCCATTTCTTGGGAGGTGTTGAGATTATTCTGCTCACGGTCATGGCCTATGACCGCTACGTGGCCATCTGCGAGCCTCTGCACTACACGACCACCATGACCAAGCATCTCTGTGCCCTGCTGGTGGGGGTGGCTTGGCTGGGGGGCTTCCTGCATTCACTGGTTCAGCTCCTCCTGGTCCTTCAGCTGCCCTTCTGTGGGCCTAACGTGATCAATCACTTTGTCTGCGACCTGTACCCCTTGCTGGAGCTCGCCTGCACCGACACATATGTCATTGGCGTCCTGGTGGTGGCCAACAGTGGTGTGATCTGCCTGTTGAACTTCCTCATGCTGGCTGCCTCCTACATTGTCATCCTGCGTTCCTTGAGGTGCCACGGTGCCGAGGGGAGGCGCAAAGCCCTCTCCACCTGTGGGGCCCACTTCACTGTTGTTGCCCTGTTCTTTGTGCCTTGTATATTTACTTATATGCGGCCATCATCTACTTTGTCCATGGACAAAAACATGGCAGTATTTTATGGTATTCTGACACCTATGCTGAATCCACTCATTTACACCCTGAGAAATGAAGACGTAAAAAATGCCATGAGAAAGCTCTTCATTCAGTAAGAAACTACATGTATGTAATGAGTGGTAAAGCAGGAAGTAGAAATGACTTTATTTCTGTAAGTGTAACCAACCAAAACTCGTTCTGACTACTGAATATCACCTTATTCCGTTATGTCTATCTGTTCATCTTCATAGGCTTTTAGGGTTTAGTCTTTTTACTTGAATTGCATAGTTTGGTTATAAAACAACGGTATAAGACGTATGTGGCATGAATCATTATTATCCCTGTTTTAGAAATGAAGAAACTTTGTCTCTTGGTGTGATTGGTTAATCAAGGTTATCTGGCTGTGAAGTACCTAAGCCAATACCCCAAATTGGTTGTTTTTGGTCCATCATTCAGCTCTTTCACTAGCGATCCACGGTATATCATTCCAGTCTGTGTGATAATGGAGCTGCAGAAACGTGAGGCAAAATACAACGTAAGGCAAATAACTTCTTGCTTAGCTGTGGCTAGTAGTCTGTATGCATCCAGGCAGGCTTCTCGTCCTTCTTATTACCCTGTATGACATCCCTGGCATAGCTGCTGTTCTAGAAGACCTTCGCTCTGGAGACAGATCAACCTGAGTTTCTGTCCTATTTCCCGTGCTTACTTGTGGCACGACCTTGAGAAAGTGACTAAACACCTAGCAGCCTCTGATGCCTGTCTTTAAAATAAAGATACAGATAATACATATCTAAAGTGTTACTGTGAGAATTAAATTAGAAAATCGATGTCAAATTCAGAATCCAGTTTCTGGCACATATTCCCACAACGTTTTATTTTATATGTTCCTCAACCTTTCCCTAATCTTCCATACAGAGGCTGCCTTCCTTCACTTTTCTATCTCTACTAGGTGTGAAAATAATGCTGTGCTTAGAGTAGATGACTTTGTTTTTGGCCAGTGATTATTTTTCCTAACTCCCTGTTTCAGATTCCAAGGGATGCTGGGGTTCTGGAATCTGAAATGTACATCCGTGTTTGCTCTGTTCTTTTCCTAGTTTTATGAACTCTGACGAGACCCTTTCTCAGGCTTCATTCTTTTTTTTTTTTTTTTTCTTAACATTTATTTACTTTTTTTTTCTTTTTTTTTTTTAATATATGAAATTTATTGTCAAATTGGTTTCCATACAACACCCAGTGCTCATCCCAAAAGGTGCCCTCCTCAATACCCACCACCCACCCTCCCCTCCCTCCCACCCCCATCAACCCCCAGTTTGTTCTCAGTTTTTAACAGTCTCTTATGCTTTGGCTCTCTCCCACTCTAACCTCTTTTTTTTTTTTCTTTTTTCCTCCCCCTCCCCCATGGGTTCCTGTCAAGTTTCTCAGGATCCACATAAGAGTGAAACCATATGGTATCTGTCTTTCTCTGTATGGCTTATTTCACTTAGCATCACACTCTCCAGTTCCATCCACGTTGCTACAAAAGGCCACATTTCATTTTTTCTCATTGCCACGTAGTATTCCATTGTGTATATAAACCACAATTTCTTTATCCATTCATCAGTTGATGGACATTTAGGCTCTTTCCATAATTTGGCTATTGTTGAGAGTGCTGCTATGAACATTGGGGTACAAGTGCCCCTATGCATCAGTACTCCTGTATCCCTTGGATAAATTCCTAGCAGTGCTATTGCTGGGTCATAGGGTAGGTCTATTTTTAATTTTCTGAGGAACCTCCACACTGTTTTCCAGAGCGGCTGCACCAATTTGCATTCCCACCAACAGTGCAAGAGGGTTCCCGTTTCTCCACATCCTCTCCAGCATCTAGAGTCTCCTGATTTGTTCATTTTGGCCACTCTGACTGGCGTGAGGTGATACCTGAGTGTGGTTTTGATTTGTATTTCCCTGATAAGGAGTGACGCTGAACATCTTTTCAAGTGCCTGTTGGCCATCCGGATGTCTTCTTTAGAGAAGTGTCTATTCATGTTTTCTGCCCATTTCTTCACTGGGTTATTTGTTTTTCGGGTGTGGAGTTTGGTGAGCTCTTTATAGATTTTGGATACTAGCCCTTTGTCCGATATGTCATTTGCAAATATCTTTTCCCATTCCGTTGGTTGCCTTTTAGTTTTGTTGGTTGTTTCCTTTGCTGTGCAGAAGCTTTTTATCTTCATAAGGTCCCAGTAACTCACTTTTGCTTTTAATTCCCTTGCCTTTGGTGATGTGTCGAGTAAGAGATTGCTGCGGCTGAGGTCAGAGAGGTCTTTTCCTGCTTTCTCCTCTAAGGTTTTGATGGTTTCCTGTCTCACATTCAGGTCCTTAATCCATTTTGAGTTTATTTTTGTGAATGGTGTGAGAAAGTGGTCTAGTTTCAACCTTCTGCATGTTGCTGTCCAGTTCTCCCAGCACCATTTGTTAAAGAGACTGTCTTTTTTCCATTGGATGTTCTTTCCTGCTTTGTCAAAGATGAGTTGGCCATACGTTTGTGGGTCTAGTTCTGGGGTTTCTATTCTATTCCATTGGTCTATGTGTCTGTTTTTGTGCCAATACCATGCTGTCTTGATGATTACAGCTTTGTAGTAGAGGCTAAAGTCTGGGATTGTGATGCCTCCTGCTTTGGTCTTCTTCTTCAAAATTCCTTTGGCTATTCGGGGCCTTTTGTGGTTCCATATGAATTTTAGGATTGCTTGTTCTAGTTTCGAGAAGAATGCCGGTGCAATTTTGATTGGGATTGCATTGAATGTGTAGATAGCTTTGGATAGTATTGACATTTTCACAATATTTATTCTTCCAATCCATGAGCAGGGAATGTCTTTCCATTTCTTTAAATCTTCTTCAATTTCCTTCATAAGCTTTCTATAGTTTTCAGCATACAGATCCTTTACATCTTTGGTTAGATTTATTCCTAGGTATTTTATGCTTCTTGGTGCAATTGTGAATGGGATCAGTTTCTTTATTTGTCTTTCTGTTGCTTCTTTGTTAGTGTATAAGAATGCAACTGATTTCTGTACATTGATTTTGTATCCTGCAACTTTGCTGAATTCATGTATCAATTCTAGCAGACTTTTGGTGGAGTCTATCGGATTTTCCATGTATAATATCATGTCATCTGCAAAGAGCGAAAGCTTGACTTCATCTTTGCCAATTTTGATGCCTTTGATTTCCTTTTGTTGTCTGATTGCTGATGCTAGAACTTCCAGCACTATGTTAAACAACAGCGGTGAGAGTGGGCATCCCTGTCGTGTTCCTGATCTCAGGGAAAAAGCTCTCAGTTTTTCCCCGTTGAGGATGATGTTAGCTGTGGGCTTTTCATAAATGGCTTTTATGATCTTTAAGTATGTTCCTTCTATCCCGACTTTCTCAAGGGTTTTTATTAAGAAAGGGTGCTGGATTTTGTCAAAGGCCTTTTCTGCATCGATTGACAGGATCATATGGTTCTCTTTTTTTTTTGTTAATATGATGTATCACGTTGATTAATTTGCGAATGTTGAACCAGCCCTGCATCCCCGGAATGAATCCCACTTGATCATGGTGAATAATTCTTTTTATATGCCGTTGAATTCGATTTGCTAGTATCTTATTGAGAATTTTTGCATCCATATTCATCAGGGATATTGGCCAGTAGTTCTCTTTTTTTACTGGGTCTCTGTCTGGTTTAGGAATCAAAGTAATACTGGCTTCATAGAATGAGTCTGGAAGTTTTCCTTCCCTTTCTATTTCTTGGAATAGCTTGAGAAGGATAGGTATTATCTCTGCTTTAAACGTCTGGTAGAACTCCCCTGGGAAGCCATCTGGTCCTGGACTCTTATTTGTTGGGAGATTTTTGATAACCGATTCAATTTCTTCGCTGGTTATGGGTCTGTTCAAGCTTTCTATTTCCTCCTGATTGAGTTTTGGAAGAGTGTGGGTGTTCAGGAATTTGTCCATTTCTTCCAGGTTGTCCAATTTGTTGGCATATAATTTTTCATAGTATTCCCTGATAATTGTTTGTATCTCTGAGGGATTGGTTGTAATCATTCCATTTTCATTCATGATTTTATCTATTTGGGTCATCTCCCTTTTCTTTTTGAGAAGCCTGGCTAGAGGTTTGTCAATTTTGTTTATTTTTTCAAAAAACCAACTCTTGGTTTCGTTGATCTGCTCTACAGTTTTTTTTAGATTCTATATTGTTTATTTCTGCTCTGATCTTTATTATTTCTCTTCTTCTGCTGGGTTTAGGCTGCCTTTGCTGTTCTGCTTCTATTTCCTTTAGGTGTGCTGTTAGATTTTGTATTTGGGATTTTTCTTGTTTCTTGAGATAGGCCTGGATTGCAATGTATTTTCCTCTTAGGACTGCCTTCGCTGCATCCCAAAGCGTTTGGATTGTTGTATTTTCATTTTCGTTCGTTTCCATATATTTTTTAATTTCTTCTCTAATTGCCTGGTTGACCCACTCATTCGTTAGTAGGGTGTTCTTTAACCTCCATGCTTTTGGAGGTTTTCCAGACTTTTTTCTGTGGTTGATTTCAAGCTTCATAGCATTGTGGTCTGAAAGTATGCATGGTATAATTTCAATTCTGGTAAACTTATGAAGGGCTGTCTTGTGACCCAGTATATGATCTATCTTGGAGAATGTTCCATGTGCACTCGAGAAGAAAGTATATTCTGTTGCTTTGGGATGCAGAGTTCTAAATATATCTGTCAAGTCCATCTGATCCAATGTCTCATTCAGGGCCCTTGTTTCTTTATTGATCGTGTGTCTAGATGATCTATCCATTTCAGTAAGTGGGGTGTTAAAGTCCCCTGTAATTACCACATTCTTATCAATAAGGTTGCTTATGTTTATGAGTAGTTGTTTTATATATTTGGGGGCTCCGGTATTCGGCGCATAGACATTTATAATTGTTAGCTCTTCCTGATGGATAGACCCTGTAACTATTATATAATGTCCTTCTTCATCTCTTGTTACAGCCTTTAATTTAAAGTCTAGTTTGTCTGATATAAGTATGGCTACTCCAGCTTTCTTTTGGCTTCCAGTAGCATGATAAATAGTTCTCCATCCCCTCACTCTCAATCTAAAGGTGTCCTCAGGTCTAAAATGAGTCTCTTGTAGACAGCAAATAGATGGGTCTTGTTTTTTTATCCATTCTGATACCCTATGTCTTCTGGTTGGCGCATTTAATCCATTTACATTCAGTGTTATTATAGAAAGATACGGGTTTAGAGTCATTGTGATGTCTGTATGTTTTATGCTTGTAGTGATGTCTCTGGTACTTTGTCTCACAGGGTCCCCCTTAGGATCTCTTGTAGGGCTGGTTTAGTGGTGACAAATTCCTTCAGTTTTTGTTTGTTTGGGAAGACCTTTATCTCTCCTTCTATTCTAAATGACAGACTTGCTGGATAAAGGATTCTCGGCTGCATATTTTTTCTGTCTAGCACACTGAAGATATTGTGCCAATTCTTTCTGGCCTGCCAAGTTTCAAAAGAGAGATCAATCACGAGTCTTATAGGTCTCCCTTTATATGTGAGGGCACGTTTACCCCTTGCTGCTTTCAGAATTTTCTCTTTATCCTTGTATTTTGCCAGTTTCACTATGATATGTCGTGCAGAAGATCGATTCAAGTTCCGTCTGAAGGGAGTTCTCTGTGCCTCTTGGATTTCAATGCCTTTTTCCTTCCCCAGTTCAGGGAAGTTCTCAGCTATTATTTCTTCAAGTACCCCTTCAGCACCTTTCCCTCTCTCTTCCTCCTCTGGGATACCAATTATGCGTATATTATTTCTTTTTAGTGTATCACTTAGTTCTCTAATTTTCCCCTCATACTCCTGGATTTTTTTATCTCTCTTTTTCTCAGCTTCCTCTTTTTCCATAATTTTATCTTCTAGTTCACCTATTCTCTCCTCTGCCTCTTCAATCCGAGCTGTGGTGGTTTCCATTTTGTTTTGCATTTCATTTAAAGCGTTTTTCAGCTCCTCGTGACTGTTCCTTAGTCCCTTGATCTCTGTAGCAAGAGATTCTCTGCTGTCCTCTATACTGTTTTCAAGCCCGGCGATTAATTTTATGACTATTATTCTAAATTCACTTTCTGTTATATTATTTAAATCCTTTTTGATCAGCTCAGGCTTCATTCTTTAAGAGTGTAGGCTCTCATAATTTGCAAAAAGCTTTTGTTTCACAGTATGTAATTCACCATGTTGCAACATACCCACTTTTTATGCTTGTACCAAGAAAGAAACTAGAAGTTAATATGCAAGTTTGTCTACTACAAGTATTCACAGTTAGTCTCCAAGAACTGATTCAGGAGCTCATTAGAAAATAGATATTGCTTTACCCTCAAACCTCTATGTCTCGCAAAAATAACAGTTGCCGAGTTCTTAGGGAAAATAAATGTTGCCTTCTTTCATTTTGTCGCATTCTGATAGTCTAGTTAAAAAATGAGGTATAAGGAGGGGTACCTGGGTGGCTCAGGTCTGACTTTGGCTCAGGTCATGATTTCGTGGTTTGTGGGTTTGAGCCCCGCATTGGGTTCT
This sequence comes from Leopardus geoffroyi, assembly GCF_018350155.1. Lineage (NCBI taxonomy): Eukaryota > Metazoa > Chordata > Mammalia > Carnivora > Felidae > Leopardus > Leopardus geoffroyi. The sequence goes on from NC_059329.1 coordinate 100,437,918, forward strand.
ATGCTGACAGCACAAAGCTCAGAGCCTGTTTCAGATTCTGTGTCTCCCTCTCTCTCTGCCCCTCTCCTGCTCATGCTCTGTCTCTCTCTGTCTCTCAACAATAAATAAATGTTAAAAAAAATTTAAAAAACTAGGTATAACGAGACCTTGAATTTTATACCTATTCATTTCTGCTGTTAAGATAATAAAAGTATGATTGAGCCTGTATTCCAATTAGCTAATAAATATGAAACCATGGTGAGGGTCACTAAAAACTGCCTATTGTTTTCTCAAATTTGCCACAATTTTGTCTCAAGGAGACTTTCTAGAAAAGCATGCTTACTTCAGTTGAAATTTGATAAGCACCTTTTAGTACAGTTACCAACCAGCATAATGAACTGATCCAAGTGCTCCCCCCACTTTTTTTAATCCCTTGTTTTTATTGCCTGAGTCATGATTAATAGTGGCCCAACCAACTTACAAGTGCTGCTTATTTTTGAAAACATTTCAACTTGCTAGAATAAACACATGAGTAAATATCACCAGAAGTTTTCTATATGATTTCAAAATTATTACTAATCTTGTTCACAAAGGTAGCAGTGTCTCCATCTTGGAGTCTATGATAAAACCTCTTTCTCCCCTAATACATATTTATTTTAAAATTCAGAATGTAGGAGGGGTGCCTGGGTGGCGCAGTCGGTTAAGCGTCCGACTTCAGCCAGGTCACGATCTTGTGGTCCGTGAGTTCGAGCCCCGCGTCGGGCTCTGGGCTGGCTCAGAGCCTGGAGCCTGTTTCCAATTCTGTGTCTCCCTCTCTCTCTGCCCTTCCCCCGTTCATGCTGTGTCTCTCTCTGTCCCAAAAATAAATAAACGTTGAAAAAAAAATTAAAAAAAAAAATTCAGAATGTAGGAAAACAAAGGTGAACAATACACACATGTGCGCGCGCACACACACACACACACACACACACACACACGTGCATGTGTAAATCCACCTATAAGACATTACCCAGTGAGAGTTGCCATCAGTGTTTTGCTAGATATCCTGGTTATCAGCTTTTCCTCCTCCTCCACCTCCTCCCTCCAGTCTTCTGTTAACTTGGTTAAGCCTCTGCCATCCTAAAGGGTACCCTCTGGGGCTAAATGATTTCTTTGTTCACTTATAAGGCATCTTAACAAAATTTTTGGATCCTTAGTTTCCATGAACAAGAATAAGCATTTTAATCCTTAGTGTATGCCCTTGTGAAAGTACCATGTGCGTGAAGACCACAGCACCTCACAGGTTGATAGCCGTCTAATAAATGATGGTGCCCCCGCCAACGGGCAGCAGAAGAAGAAAGGCTGGAGCTAGCATAAGCTTCCAAATTTTAAGTACTGTTGAAAATATCCATGTGGTGTCAAAACAGAACTGCATGTGAGATTTTATTCCACAGCTTATTGTTAGTACTGGCAAGCTACTTAAAAAAGTAGTATTTTGGGGGCGCCTGGGTGGCTCAGTCGGTTGAGTGTCCGACTTTGGCTCAGGTCATGATCTCAGAGTCTGTGAGTTCGAGCCCCGCATCGGGCTCTGTGCTGATGGCTCAGAGCCTGGAGCCTGCTTCCGATTCTGTGTCTCCCTCTCTCTCTGCCCCTTCCCTGCTTATGCTCTGTCTCTCTCTGTCTCAAAAATAAATAAAAACATTAAGAAAAAAAAAAGTAGTATTTTGGGGCCCTTGGTTGGTTGAGCGTTCACTCTTGATTTTGGCTCCAACCCATTGTTTCCTAATTCATGAAACAGGGAAATCAGGTCATGATCTCATGGTTTGTGAGTTCAAGCCCTGCCACAGAGCCTGCCTGGGATTCTCTTTAATTCTCTCTCTCTCTCCCTTCCCCTGCCTCTTGCACGCACACACTCTCTCTCTCTCAAAATAAAATAAAAATAACAATCATAATAAAAAGTAAAAAGTAACAGGTAAAATTAATTAAAAAATAGTTTGTCACCTCTTGAACTTTCTTCCCTCAGTGAAGTTTTTCTTTTTTAATAGATGACAGCAGGATGAGTACATATTCATATCAAACATATTTACTATTTTTTATTTATTAGAGGAAAGTACTACTATATAAGCCACAAGCCACTCCTTTATGTACAGACTATTGCAGATGGAGGAAAAAATAATTGCAAAGAAATTTCCTGTTATGTGGGAATCAAAACACACATGCGGTTACAAATTATTGACCAGTGCCTAGCAGGTTCTTTGTGGACTCGTACATTTTCAGCCTGGCCTATCTATGAAGGCAAGTCCACCTTCAAATGAGTTCAAACAATGGAGGCCAAATGGTTTCAAGAAGAAAATTCCAAATATTAGAATAAAAATTTTAGTTTGTTGTCTGGTTATGTTAAAGAGATACAAAATGGCTTTGGTAACACACAGAGGCTGTGGGTCAGACAGGCTTAGGTGTGAATTCTGATTCAAGCAAATTTTAGCTAATTGATCTTGAGCTATATAATTACCCTCTCCAACCCATTGTTTCCTAATTCATGAAACAGGGAAATCATTGCCGTTACTGGGCTGGAGTGAGAATTGAATAACCAAATGTGAATACAAAACACTTTGCACCTAGTAAGCAGTCAAAATGGAAAAGTCTGTCACAGTTATATACTAGAATTGTTCTATTGCTGTTCACACCATCCTGTGGGTAGGGTCACCATTGTGTTCAAATAATGAAATGTTTCAAACAGAGGTAAGTCCCACAATTTGAGGGCTAAAATAAATTAACGAAAGAAAGAATGGCAGAAATTTGTTGCCTCCAAAACATAAAATGAGTCCTTAGGTCAGGATGTTATTCACAGAAGGTGCTCAACAAACATAAGCTGTCATCACCATCATCCTCATGAGAATCGTCATCCTTATTTTTACTTGTTCCTATTCCATGCCATCTTTCTTGGGAATGACAGCTAGATCTTTAAAAGAGAAGTTTGACATTTTAAACATACCTATTGCTTGCATATATTTACAGGTTGGTCACTCACAGGAAACTATGGCAAAACATCTGTTTTTTATAATTTACTATTGAAGAATAACTGAAATACAATGTTATATTAGTTTCAGGTATACAACAGGGATCCAACAGTTCTGTACATTACTCAGTGCTCACCACAGTAAGCGTGGTCACCATCTGTCACCATACAACAGTATTGCAATAGTATTGATTATATTCCTATGCTGTACTTTTCATCCCCTTGACTTATTTATAACTGGAGGTTTGTACCTTTTATCTCCTGTACCTATATCACCCTTCCCCCACCCATCTCCCTTCTGGCAACTACCACTTTGTTTTCTTAAGAGTCTGGTTGTTTTGGGGCACTTGGGTGGCTCAGTTGGTTAAGCGTCTGACTCTTGATTTCAGCTCTGGTCATGATCTCACAGTTTGTGGGTTTGAGCCCCGTATCAGGCTCTGCAGTGACAGTGGGGAGCCTGCTTGGGATTCCTTGTCTCCCTCTCTTTCTGCCCCTCTCTCACTCACGCATGCTCTCTCTCAAAAATAAATAAATTTTTAAAAAAGAGTCCGCTTGTTTGTTTTGGAAAAACATTTTTTAAAGGCCTGCATATAGAGTGAGATCTGACCTGATATAAAGTTCTGAGAACATGAGAAATGTCAGCATCACACGATATTCGAATCCCTGATTGTGAAATCACCTTCTGAGGTCAAGTTTCTGAGCTCTTCCTTGGGCATCGCAAGCTCTGTACAGAGATAGGTCTGTTGGTCACTGCCGCTGGGTTCTCTCCCTTCTCCGTTTTTTCAGAGCACAGGGTCCCTCATTAGTGAGAGCATTTGGAATAAGTTCTGCTCAGGCATCTCACAATCACTCCAACCGGCTCCCCTATTTGTAACCGCAGAGATGTTTCAGGGCATTTTTATTCCAGAATAGGGAGTCGGTGGTGGGCTAGCTTCTAGTGTCCAGAGATCCTCACAGGTCCCGTCAGTTTCCTTGCTGGGATGGTAACTCACCATTATGCTGTCCCTACTCATAAGTGGATGCCATTTATGACTTATTTTGAAGTAACGTGGGGCTGGGGCTGAAGTACAGATGTTTGGTCCTCCTGTGATCATGGTTGGTGAATGAAAGTGGCGGTGTTCTTGGGCTCTGGTGAGCAACTGTAGTCCCTGGCACACTTTCTGTGCTGGTGACATCTCTGAAGGCTGTAACCGTGTCTGAGCAATTTCACTAATGTTCAGATGACTCTTTTTTTTTTTCAACCGGAATCATTTAATGCTTACAATTTAAGAAAGTATGTAATGTTTTTTGTCCATTTTACAGGCCAAAAAAATCAGTAGAGAGATGAAGTAACTTGCTTACATTTACAAGGCTAATTAACGCAGCAGACAAGATGAGAAATCAAGCCTATTTGATCTAAAGCTCCTAATCTTTGATTTCAAAGCATCTGACTATTTCTGAATCTCTCTTAGAATTTCATTATGTACATGTTATGAATTCTTTTCTATAATCTGGATCTGTGGTCATTGTTGTTCTGTTTTGCTACACAAAGTTGGTTCATATATCACTGGTAATGTCCTGCCACAGCTGTTCAAAGTCATCGTTTCCTTTGTCCACATCTAAAAGACAAATTTAGGGGCACCTGGGTGGCTCAGTCAGTTAAGTGTCTGACTTTGGCTCAGGTCATGATCTCAGAGTTCATGGGTTCGAGCCCCGCGTCGGGCTCTGTACTGACAGCTCCGAGCCTGGATCCTACTTCAGATTCTCTATCTCCCTCTTTCTCTTCCCTTCCTTCACTGGTGCTCTCTCTCAAAAATAAATAAACATTAAAAAAAACATGACTTTAATGTACAGGCAATTTCTGCCTTAACTCTACAGACTTGATCAATTATATTTCTTTTGCACCAGCCAATTTTTCCTCCAATTGTTTCTGCAGACAATTGTATATTACAGAAAGTGGTGGCAATGTAATTTCTCAAAAGGTACCTTTGTGTGCCAGTATTCTCTTCTTGGGATTGTGATAAGCAAAGAGATTTTTATCGCTGTGGTGAGAGAACATTTCTGAACCTCTTAAATTTACTAAGAGAAGAAAAAGTATACTTGGATGAAAGTACTTGAAGACTCCCTGCTGTTGAATACTTTTTTTCACATGCAGTTTCTTTTTGTCTTTTAAACTAAAACTTCATTCTAGCTGTAGCACTGGGTGTAAAGAGTGTTCAGGACTATTGACACTGATCTGTTTCACACCTCCAATCAGGGCAACATTATGACTTCTGTGGCCTGCTGGTAATTTTGTCCTCATGAGTCCTCCTCCATTAACAATATTAAAAATTATATTTTATAACTGCATTGATATAAAGATGACTATAGTCCAAGTTGGATTTGGATTACATTCATTGTTTTCTTATTTTAAAAGAAATTAAACATTTCAAGGGCTCCTAAAATTATTGTAGGCCCTAGGCACCATGCCTACTGTGTCTTAATGGGTATGTCAACCCTGCCCATGACATACGTGCTCCTGAAGAAATCTGATCCAGGCAGCAAAATTGACTGTCCCGAGTTTGATCAGGGAAATAAATTCTATTTATTTAAGAAAGGGAATAAATGTCTATAAATCACTACTAGATATTTTTAGGTAAAGACTCTAATCACAAAATTCATTTATCACTGTTTTTCATTATTTGCCCCCAGAGTTTCTTCATGACATTTTTCACTTCTGCATTTCTGAGGGTGTAGATTAAAGGGTTCAGCATGGGAGAGACTATCGTACAAAACACAGTCACAGCTTTGTCAGTGGGGAAGGAGGTCATGGGTCTCAGGTACAGGAATGAACAAGGTACAAAGAATAAAATGACAACGGTGACATGAGAGGCACAGGTAGACAGGGCTTTGCGACGCCCTTCAGAGCTATGAGTCCTCAGTGAGTGCAGGATGACAACATAAGAAGCAACCAGCATAGAAAAGATGAGCAAACACAGTGATCCACTGTTGGCAGTAATCAGGGGCCCCAAAGTGCGAGTGTCTGTACAGGCTAGCTCCAGGAGAGGTATTAAATCACACATAAAATGGTCAATAACATTGGGGCCACAGAATGGTAACTGGGCCATGAACAAAATCTGGATTCCTCCATGAAGAAAGCCTAAAATCCCAGCCATTCCCACGAAGAAACCACAGACAGGTCGGCTCACGATGGTCATGTAATGCAAGGGCTTACAGATGGCTACATAGCGGTCATAGGCCATGACAATTAACAAGATGATCTCAGCTCCAGCGAAGAAATGTTCTGCAAAGAGCTGAGTCATGCAGCCATTGAAGGAGATGGTGTTCTTCTCAGAGATCAGGTCATAGATCATTTTGGGTGCTATGGAAGAAGAGTAGAAACCATCTATAATAGACAAGTAGGACAGGAAAAAGTACATGGGAGAACCCAGGGCTGGGCTGATAAAGATGGTGACGGAGATGAGCAGGTTACCTGCCAGTGTGATCAAGTAGGTGATTAACAACACAGCAAATAAGAATTTCTGCAGTTCTGGATTCTGGGTCAAGCCCAGCAAAATGAATTCTGTTACATTGCTCATCCTTTCCATGGATTCAGCTTGGGTTGTGAGTACATGGTCCATCTGGAGAGATCACAGAATTTCTGAGTAATATTTTCAATTCAACACTAAAAGTTTCCATCACCTCTGTAGTCCTGGCCTCTGGGATTGATGGAACCACAGCTTCCACTCACCTCTGCCACTTTGGAGACAGTTATAAAGAAGACTAGAAAGAGGTTAGATTTCTCTTATTCATATAAATTGAATATTAACAATATGTTACAAACACCAGAATAAAAGCAAAGTGTTAATATGTATGTTGACTTATGATGGACTTCCAAACTCTCTTTCTGGCTCTAAACCCTCACAGGTGGCTTTCTTTTGCTGTTTTTGGGACAAAGTTTGTCAATAACAATTATTTTGTAGTTTTATTTGCCCACTGGCATGAATATTTATAGGTATATGGACACAATATTCTTTAAAAAGTCAACTGTATATCAGATAGGAAAGTGCCAAGCCTTATTATATCTATACCAGCAGTGTTCTTTGAGGTATGATTCCTTTCTGTCAAATGAATGCACGTACACACAGAGAGCTGCAGATGGGGTTTTCCCTCTTCAAAATGCCAAGGAACTGTCTTCATAACAGCTCATTGAGCAGCATTTACTCAGTAGCCCTGGATGTTGTGTCTGGCTCCAAATAGCTATTACACAGTCACTCTTCCCACATCTTTGGATATAAACATACAATTGGTACAAAGTTCCCTTAAAAGTTCCCAATATTTCTTAAATGGATTTTCTGTGTAACTGGTCTTTCATTACATAAAAAAATGAGGCTCTGGATTAGATACATAATACCACTCACATTTTACAAATGGAATTAGATGAGTCATAAAGTTTCCCTGGATTTCCTATTGATGAGACGGAAATGTTAAGGTCGTCTAAGATAATACAATTTTTTTCTTTTGGCATAAGTTTAATCAATTAAGATAAATTTGAAATTTTCACTGCTAATTGGTGGAAAAAGTGGAATATATACAAGAATATATTCTTTTTTTAAAAAAATGATCTGTACATGGATTTTCAAAAGTGATTACATGTTACAAAAGATCACAGGATATCTTATTCCTTCTTCCCCTCTTTTTCTCCTTTCTCAAATCCCTGCCAAAAAACATAACATATTTTTCCTCAAAACTTTCTGGACACAGAAATCAGCATCATGATCATTCAGCTTCAATAAAGGTGAGGAAGGATATCTTTATCTTTAGTTTTACAGAACGCTGTCTCTTTAGTTGTTTCGTCTCTACCCATGGCTCCTATAGGTGGTAACTATGTGCTTAATCATAATTTAATTCACAAATTCTAACCTCAATGTGGCAACATGGAAGTCATGAAAAGGGGAAACAATTTCAAATAATCACATATAAAACCTACCGAAGCAATCTATTTCTACATACACGTTGACCACAATGTTGTTACAGTGACCTTAGGAGTTCTCAAAAGCGCCTCGTCTGGCAGCATCACAGATCGTGTTTTCTACTGCTATTTTCATGTCATCAAGCTCAAATTCATTTTTAGAGAATAAGATTACCTTCAATTCAAAGAATCTAATTGTAAAACCTATTCAGTGAAAATAATTTGGCTTAATTAAGTTAACTCTCAAAATTTGGGGGAAAAGATTTAGTTATTACTGACCTGGATCTAGTTGATTGTGAATTCCAGTTTTTAGATTGAACTCAGTCATTGTTTTCTTCCCCTGGGGGCATAGCCCCCCAGCTGCAAATACACTCTATAAACTAACAAGTGGGACACTGGAATTCTCTCTCTAGACAGCTCTTCCAGTCTTGGACATTTTCATTTATTTTCGTTCCCATTATCAATCTGAATTTACTCAGAAAATGAGCTGTTTGAGTTAGGAAACTGCAGTGGTTCTAGATTTAATTTCTATTCACTTTCTTGGCCTCCTGTGGAAGTATAAACACATCTCCAAAATACATAAATTTTTCAGATCTCAGAACTGTATTCGATCTATATTAAAAACAATGGGAACAATGAAAAATTCTTCAAATCAGAAAAAGCGAGTATATGAAACTATAAAATGTATAAGTGCATCAGATCCAGTTGATTGGATGTTGTTTTTTTCCCAAATCCTGCCAAATTTATGTTTCCCAAGAAGTCCATGAACAGTGTGGTGAGAATTCTTTCTATTCCTGATTTAAGCTCTCCTTTTAACCCTAAGTGTGGGAACAGTGTCTCCCATATAGACCTTAAGTCTATTAGTTAACGTGCTTGGCTGTTGTCATTTACTTAAATCTCCTGTAATTCTTCATCGACTCTAGAGAAATATTTAAATAGACATTCACAAAGGGCAGGATTTGGTAAGGCATTGACCTCTCAAGTCCTCAGAGGATTCGTAATTGTTCCTGTTGGAATCTTTGCTGGAAGCAAAGCATCCACAAACATCATTAGAGGCCAGTTTATTTTTGTATTTTTGTTTTATTTTATTTTTTCTCCAACTTTTTATTTAAATTCTAGTTAGTTAACATACAGTGCAGTATTGGTTTCAGGAGTAGAATCCAGTGACTTATCACATATAACACCCAGTGCTCATCATAACAAGTGCCCTCCTTACTACACATCACCCATCAAGCCTATCCTCCACCCACCTCCCTCCAGCAAGTCTCAGTTTGTTCTTGTATTTTCGATCTTTAAGGGTCTCTCACAGTTTGTTTACCTCTCTTCCCCCCACCACCATATGTTCATCTGTTTCTTAAATTCCACATATGAGTGAAATCATATGGTATCTTTCTTTCTCTGACTTACTAATTTCGCTCAGCATAATACACTCGAGTTCCCTCTACACCACTGCAAATGGCAAGGTTTCATTCTTTTTGACGGCTGAGTAATACTCCATTATATATGTGTGTGTGTGTGTGTGTGTGTGTGTGTGTGTATTTGTGTGTGTTTATATATATATTTGTGTGTGGGGCGCCTGGGTGGCTCAGTCGGTTAAGCGGCCGACTTAGGCTCAGGTCATCATCTCGTGGTCCGTGAGTTCGAGCCCTGCGTCGGGCTCTGTGCTGACAGCTCAGAGCCTGGAGCCTGTTTCAGATTCTGTGTCTCCCTCTCTCTCTGTCCCTTCCCCATTCATGCTCTGTCTCTCTCTGTCTCAAAAATAAATAAACGTTAAAAAAATATATATATATATTTGTGTGTGTGTGTGTGTGTGTGTGTATATGTATATATATACACACACACATATATGTATATATATATATGGTGTATATATATGCCATATCTTCTTTATCCACTCATCAGTTGATGGACATTTGGGCTCTATCCATAGCTTTGCTATTGTTGATAATGCTGCTATAACCATAGTGTTTCTGGCTGTAGTTTAGGACGAGAGTGATAAGGTAAGTTGGAAAGCTTCATGATAAAACTTTGTTGTTCATTTTGATATTGGTGAGCCTGGCACAGGATAGGGGATGGCTTTAGGCACAGATCAGAGTTCAGAGAATGGATTTCTCTCTGAAAACCTGACTGTTCTAACTAATATGGTTGTCTTAACAATGGAAATACCAATTTTCAAGGTTATGTGCCATGTTACCCTGGGAAACTGTGCCATTTTTAATTCTCAGCTACCAAAGATTGGGTAAAGATTGTCATGATGAGTTCAGGGGAATATAGGTTTTCTCTCTACCCCACACAGAAGGAATTGTGGAGATTTACAGTAAAGTATAGTGCCTCCACATGGTAGCCATTGAAAAAATCACACTTAGCCAAACATTATGTATAAAGACATTCAGAAGTAAAGGTTAGAAACACTATAAAAAGGAGGCTCCACTCTAATCTCTCCCTCAGCTTCTGAGGTATTAAAGAGTTGGCTGAAATCCTGCACAGAATCACCTTTAAAAAAAAATCAACCTTTACCTTCAAAGCAAGCTGATATGCTCCTGAAGTCCAGAACCAAAAAGGGAAGCAGTGCCTTTAGCTCTGTCCTCAGCAGCTACTTTTGTTCCTTTGTTTCCTGCCAACCTCACTCACAGTCTGTCCCTCTCCCTTGTTTTTTTTTTAATTGTGGTAAAATATACATAATATAAAAGTTGCCGTTTTAACCATTTTCAAATGTACAGTTCAGTGGCAGTAAGTACATTCACACTGTTGTGCAAACATCACCATCAACCATCTCCAGAACTTTTTCATCTTCCCACACTAAAAATCCATCTCCATTGATCAACCACTGCTCATTTCTTCCTTCCCTCAGCCCCTGGAAAAACGCTGTCTGCTTTCTGCTTCTATGAGTTGAACTATTTTAGATATTTCATGTAAATGGAATTAGGCAGTGTTCTATCACTGGTTTAGTTTACTTAGACTAATAACCTCAAGTTTCATCCTCAAGTTTCATCTGTCACAAATGACAGAATTTTGTTCCTTTTTAAGGCTGAAGAGTATTCTATGCAGTATATCTATACTACATTTCTTTTTTTTTTTTTTAAACATTTTTTTTTTCAGCGTTTATTTATTTTTGGGACAGAGAGAGACAGAGCATGAACGGGGGAGGGGCAGAGAGAGAGGGAGACACAGAATCGGAAACAGGCTCCAGGCTCTGAGCCATCAGCCCAGAGCCTGATGCGGGGCTCGAACTCACGGACCGCAAGATCGTGACCTGGCTGAAGTCGGATGCTTAACCGACTGCGCCACCCAGGCGCCCCTTTACTACATTTCTTTTTTTTAAAGCATTGCCTCTGTTGATGGACATTTAGGTTGTTTCCACATCTTAGCTGTTGTGAACAATGCTGAAATGGACGTTGGGGTGCAAATAATTTCTTGAGATCCTGATTTCAGTATTTTTGGATAAATACCCAGAAGTGGGATTGCTGGATTATATGGTATTCTATTTTTAATTTTGTGAGAAACCTCCATACTGTTTTCCATAGTGACTCTGGCAATTTATATTCCTGTCAGCGAACAGAGGCTTTCTTTTCTTCATATCCTTGCCAATACTTGTTATCTCTTGTCTTTTTGACAATAGCCATTTTAACAGGTGTGAAATGATATATCATTGTGATTTTGATTTGCTTTTCCCTGATGGTTAGCAATGTTGAGCATCTTTTCATTTGCTTATTGGCCATTTTTACAAATTCTTTGTGGTAATGTATATTCAAGTTCTTTGCCTTTTTAAAAATTGGGATATTTTTGCTTTTGAGTTGTACAAATTCTTTGTATATATTTGACATTAACCCCTTATTAAATATATGGTTTGCAAATAATTTTTCCCTTACGTGGGTTGCCTTTTTACTTTTTTGTTTCCTTTGTTGTACAGAAGATTTTTAGTCTGCTGTGATCCCATTTGTCTATTTTTTGCCTTTGTTGTCTGTTCTTTTGGTGTCATACCCAATAAATCATTGCCCGTCCCATGTTACAAAGATTTTCTGCTGTGTTTTCTTCTAAGAGTTTTATAGTTTTCGGTCTTTTGTTTTAAGTCCATTTTGAGCTGACTTTTGTGAAGGTGTAAGATAAAGATTCAATTTCATTCTTTTGAAAGTGGTTATCCAGTTTCCCCAGCACCATTTATTAGGAAAACTATTCTTCCCCCATTGTGTATTCTTGGCACCCATGTCGAAGATCAGTTGACCATGTGTATATGCATGGGTTTATTTGTAGGTTCTCTAGTCTATTCCATTGGTCTATATGTCTTTATGCCAGTACCATACTATTTTAATTACTATAGCTTTGTAATATAGTTTATAATCAGGAAGTGTTGTGCTTCTGGCTTTGTTCTTCTTCTTTCTTTGTCTACTGTGGTTCCATATGAATTTTAAGATTGTTTTCTCTATTTCTGTGAAAAATTCCATTGGGATTTTGATAGAGATTGCACCAATGCTTGATTGCTTTGGGTAGTATGGCATTTTGATGACACTGAATCTTATAATCCATGAACACAGGATGTCTTTCCGTTTATTTGCCTTTTTTTTGGTTTTTACTTTCTTTCGTAAATGTTTTGTGGTTTTCAGTTTACAAATTTTAATCTTTTTCGTTAAGTTTATTCCCAAGTATTTTATTCTTTTTGATACATTTGTAAATGGAACTGTTTTTTTTTTTTTTTGAGTTTCCTTTTTGGATAATTCATTCTTAGTTTATAGAAACAACTGATTTTTGTATGTTGATTTCATATTCTGAGACTTTACTGAGTTTGTTAAATAGTTCTAACAGTTTTTGAGTGTGTGTGTGTGTGTGTGTGTGTAATATTTAGGCTTTTCTACATATAAGATCATGTCATCTAAAATTAGAAATAATTTTACTTCTTCCTTTCCAAATTGGATACCTTCTATTTCTTTTTCTTTCCTAATTGCTCTGGCTAGGACTTTCAGTATTATGTTGAATAAAATTGGTGAGAGGGAGTCCTTTTTTGTTCCCAGTGTTAGAGGAAAATCTTTTAGTTGTTCACTTGTTGAAGAAAGAAGTTGTTCACTTGTTGAGTATGATGTTTCCTGTGGGCTTGTCATATATAGCCTTTATTATGTTGAGATAATTTCTTTTTAATCTTGGTTTATTGAGACTTTTATAATAAAAGGGGATTAATTTTGTCAGATGCTTTTTTTTTGTTGCATCTGTTAACATCATATAATTTTTATCCTTCATTCTGTTAATGTGCTGTGTGTCATTGATTGATTCTTGCACGCTGAATCATTCTTGCATTCCAGGAATAAACCCCATTTGGTTATAGTATATGGTTTCTTTAATGTGCTTTTGAATTCAGTTTGCTAGTATTTGTTTAAGATTTTTTCATTTATGTTCATCAGGGATATTGCCTATAGTTTACTTTTCTCGTGGTATCTTTGGCTTTGGTAACAGAGTAAATCTGGCTTTATAAAACAAGTATAGACATGTTTTTGGGGTGCCTGGGTGGCTCAGTCAGTTAAGTGTCCAACTCTTGATTTTGGCTCAGGTCATGATCTCATGATTTGTGGGTTTGAGCCCCACTTAAGGCTCTGAACTCAGTGCAGAGCTTGTTTGGGATCCAGTCTCTCTCCCTCTGTCTCTCTCTCTGCCCTCCCCTGCTTGTGTGTGCATGTGCACTCTCTCTCTCTCAAAATAAATAAATAAATGTAAAAATTAGAAGTGTTTTTTCATTCTCAAATTTTTGGAAGTATTTCAGGATTGGTATTTTTCTTCTTTAAATGTTGATTGTAGATTTCATCAGTGAAGCCCTCTGTTTTGGGGCTTTTTTTTTTTTTCCTTAGGAGGTTTCTAATTATGGATTTGTTTTCCTTGCTCATTATTTGTCTGGTCAATTTACCTATTTCTTTATGCTTTAGATTTGGTAGATTGTATGTGCCCAGAATTTATATATTTCTTCTAGGTTATCCAATTTATTAGTGTATAACTTTGTATGAGTCTTTTATAATTCTTTTATTTCTGTGACATGAGTTCTAATGTTCCCTCTTTCATTTCAGATTTTATTTATTTGAATTTTTTCTCAGTCTGGCTAAAGTTTGTCAATATTTTTTTGCTTTAAAAAAACAAATCTTCGTTTCATTGATTTTTTCTATTGTTTTTTTAGTCTTTATTTCATTTATTTCTGCTGTAATCTTATTTATTCCTTCCTTTGCTAATTTTGGGCTCAGTTATTCTTCTTTTTCTCATTTCTTGAAGTATAATGTTAAATTGCTTATTTGAGATCTTTTTAAATGTAGGTGTTCATTGCTATAAAGTTCCCTTTTAGCGTTGCTTTCGCTGCATCCCATAGGTTTTGGTGTATAGTTAAACATTTTTGTTTGTTTTGAAATGTTTCTGAATCCCCTTTTGGTTTCTTCTTTGACCCATCAGTGGTACATAAATATGTTGTTTAATTTCCACGTATTTGCAAATTTTCCAGTTTTCTTTCTGCTTTTGATATCTAGTGTTACTTCATTGTGTTCAGAAAAGACACTTTGTATGATTTCAATATTCTTAAGTTTTTCAAGACTTGTTTTGTGACCTAATATATGATCTAGGCTGCATAACCTTCCATGTGCACTTGAGAAGAATGTATATTCTACTGCTATTGGATGCAGTGTTCTATATGTCAGTTAGATCTATTTGGTTAATAGTGATGTTCATATCCACTGTGTCCTTATTGATTTTCTGTCTATATGTTCTATCCATCATTGAAAGTGGAATATTGAGGTCTCTTACTATTATTTTATTGTCTATTTCTGTCTTTAGATCTGTCGATATTTGCTTAATACATTTAAGTACTCTGATGTTGGGTGAAATCTATCTATCTATCTATCTATATACAGATATATATATTTCTAATTATTATATCTTCCTGGTAAATTGACCCTTTATCATTATATAAAGTCCTTCCTTACGAGTTTGTGTTTTAAAGTCTATTTTGTCTGACATAAGTATAGTCCCTGCCCTCTTTAGGTTGACATTTGAATGGAATATCTTTTTCCATCACTTCACTTTGAACCTACGTGGTCCTTAAATCTTAAGTGAGTCTCTTGTAGACAGCATATAGCTGGATTAAAAAAAAAAACATTTAATCACTCTATGTCTTTTGATTGGGGAGTTTAACCCATTTACATATAAAGTAATTATTTATAGGTAAGGACTTATTCTTGCCATCCTGTTTTGTGTCTTATAGTTCTTTCCCTCTTTTTATTTTTTACTGCCTTCCTTTGTATTTTGTTGATTTTTTGATGTTGATGCTTTGATGATTTTCTCTTTTCTTTTGCAGGGCTTCTGTCCTGGGCCAGAGCTGGATCTCCTTTTATTTCAATTCTTTCTCTTAGAATGGCACTGTGTCTGTATCTCAAATTACTTCCCATTGCACTGGTCTGCAGTTAGCCTGAAGGTTGCCATTCAAATTTGAATGTACAGACTTTCTGTCTTAATCCAATTACTCAGTTATTATTAACTCCTTTTTGTACCAGATACTTATGTTCCTATCAGCTAAGGCATAAATCCATATAATAATAGCTACTGCAGAAGTGAAGTGATGTATAGTACATCTTTGACCGAAAAAAATGCTCCACCTTCTGCCTGGGAATCATGTGCAAAATTGCTCTATGGCTGTACCTCGCAGAATTTTATCCCTTTTTGTCTTTAGGCAGAGAAAATAATTTATTCTAAGAGGAGCCCAGATCATAATGTAAATGGTACCTCTGGAATTGCACAACAGGGCAGCATTAATTTGGGGATGAGTCCTGCCTTGATAACTCTCTTGTTCCTCAAAATCTGTTCATTTCTGGTTGATCTTTATTTCTTATGATAACGAATCTACTTTGGCTACGTGGTTGGGATTGAAACTATGCATTTTCAGCAAAATAATTCGCCATTAGGCTTTTTGTTTAAATATTTTAATTGTCCTGTTGGCTATATAATCTGTATCCAAAGCTTTACAGAGAATTGTTCCACTGAATACATAAACTCCGAGATTTTCTATACATTGTGACATTTTTATGTTGTTCAGCAGTGTCCCTTTGATCAATAATTTGTTAATGCAGAGAGGTTTCTAAATGGAGGAGACTTTCGTCATCATTTAATTCAATATCGCTGTTTTATGAAAGAAGAACCATTAAAGATTAGAGGAAACAAGGGGAGCAAAATATACTTAAGCTCGTATATTTTGATTTCAAGACCATTATCCTTTCTATTAGTCATACTTGTTCTTAATATACGAATAAATTTTGTTTTTTCCCTTCTCTAGTCACATGAATTGTTACCCAAGGTTACCGTATGGCTCCAGAGTTTCCTCATGGCGTGTTTTACCTCCGAATTTCTGAGGGTGTAGATTAAGGGGTTTAACATAGGTGTTATCATAGTATAAAACACGGCCGCTGTTTTGTCAATGGGGAAAGTGATCATGGGCCGCAGGTACACAAATATACAGGGTACAAAGAACAGGACGACTACAGTAACATGGGAGGCACAGGTGGAGAGAGCCTTACGCTGTCCTTCAGGGCTGTGGGTTCTCAGGGAGTAAAGGATGAGGAGGTAGGAGGTGATAAGAATAGAAAAAATGAGCAGACACATCAGCCCGCTGTTGGCGGCAACAAGAAGTCCAAAGATGTGGGTGTCAGAGCAGGAGAGTTTCAGCAGAGGGAAAAGGTCACAGATGAAATGGTCAATGACGTTGGGGCCACAGAAGGGCAGCCAGACTATGAAAAGAATTTGAATCAGAGCGTGAAGAAATCCCCCGGCCCAGGCCGTGGCCACCAGGAGGCCACACGCTCGCCTGTTCATTGTGATCGTGTAGTGCAGGGGCTTGCAGATGGCCACGTAGCGGTCATAAGCCATGACCGTGAGCAGGATGATCTCGACTCCCCCAAAGAAATGCTCTGCAAAGAGCTGAGTCATGCACCCACCGAAGGAGATAGTTTTCTTTTCGGCGAGTAAGTCAAATATCATTTTGGGAGCCATGGCAGAAGAGCAGCAGCTGTCTATGAAGGACAAGAAAGACAGAAAAAAATACATGGGGGAGCCCAGGGCTCGGCTGGTGGTGATTGTCACGACAATGAGTAGGTTGCCTGCCATGGTGAGAAAGTAGATGACTATAAACACAGCGAACAAGAGTTTCTGGGCGTCTGGGTTCTGTGTCAGGCCAAGCAGGATGAATTCCGTCACGTTGTTCATTCGCCCCCCTGAATCTACGTCGGCGTCTGGATGATTGATCTGTCTGTGAATAGCACAGGGACTGCAATTGTGGCAGATGCATTTTGACCAAGCAAATCATTTCTTTCAGGAGTGTTTTCTGTCAGACTGATGGAAACCCCAAGCAGATGAACTCAGATTTAAAGTTGGACCTTATTGCCAGTTACCTAAGGAACTCGTAGCCTCTTCACCCTCTCACGTCCACAGACACACAGACACTTGAGCCCACACATTCACGGATACACTCGTCCACTTTCACAAGTACGCTTTTATGACTGCAGGCCCCTTCCTGTAACTGTAGGCGGGCGGATATTCCCTGAACGACTGCCATAGTATTTTCTCCCACAGAAAAACAGGAATGAAAGGAGGGCCTGTGAGGAGCAGGAGGCTTGAATTCACGAGAGGCTGCTGCCCTGTGTCTTTTCTCTTGTCACCTGTGCTGATGAGGCTAAGTGGCAGTTTCTGTTTGGTATTTTATTTTTAATTTTTTTTTAACGTTTATTTATTTTTGAGACAGAGCATGAACAGGGGAGGGGCAGAGAGAGAGAGGGAGACACAGAATCTGAAACGGGCTCCAGGCTCTGAGCTGTCAGCACATAGCCCGACGCGGGGCTCGAACTCACGGATCCTGAGATCGTGACCTGAGCCGAAGTCGGACGCTTAACCGACTGAGCCACCCAGGCGCCCCTGTTTGGTATTTTTTACTTGTTTCAGGTCGACTAGAAAACATCAGGCAAATTCAATCTGAAATTAAGAATGATGTAGTGACATCTCAGAAAAAAAAAAAAAAACAAAACTGAACTCAGTCAATGTTTGAGGCTTCAGTAAGATTTGTGGCCGTTAGATTTGTGAGCTTATATTACTTTGAAACTGAATTGTCTAAGAATATCATCAAACCGGAAAAAAGGAAGAATATCCTGAAGAGGATGAAACAGCCAGCCTGATGCAATGCAAAATTCTCCAGATTTATTTGAAACTTTGGAATTCACTGGAGAATTTATGTTTAGTTTTCAAGGATATTTTGCATATGAAAACTCTGTTTAAAGAAGACTATGAAAAATTCTCTGGATGCATTCAGAAAACATACTTTAAAGGTGAGGAAGCAAAAGCACCATAATTTGTTGGGCAGAGTACGTTTGTTATAGTCACGTAGACTAGTTCTTTGTTCTGCTTTCACGGATTAGCTGCCATGTAATGATATGTACACACCATAGTCTTACTGCGTCTAAACGTTCTCATATATGAAATAGGAAAAATAATGAATAACATAGAGGAATTGAAAAATATCATTATTATATAGACCAAAGTTTTATCCCAAAGGTAAAACACACAGCTTTCCACACAATCCAAATTCTTGAAAGGAGAATAAAAATGAATCATTATTCTTATCCTTGAAAGATTTGATTGTTATAATATTAAGAAAGAACATAAACGAAGAGAAAAATGAATTAAATATTCAAGAAGTTAAAAAATAACCAATTAATTCAGAAAAAGTTGAATGTAGCAATCAGTATATCAGGCAATAGAAAAATATTAGACTTGATAAATACATTAAAAAGTTATTAAAGAGTCTCTTATGGTTTGCTTCTCTCTCTCTCTCTTTTTTTTTTTTAATTAAAAAAAATTTTTTTAACGTTTATTTATTTTTGAGACAGAGAGAGACAAAGCATGAACGGGGGAGGGTCAGAGAGAGGGAGACACAGAATCCAAAGCAGGCTCCAGGCTCTGAGCTGTCAGCACAGAGCCCAACGCGGGGCTCGAACCCACGGACCGTGAGATGATGACCTGAGCCGAAGTCGGCCGCTCAACCGACTGAGCCACCCAGGCGCCCCTCTCTCTCTCTTCTTAAAATTTTTTTAATGTTTATTTATTTTTGAGAGAGAGAAAGAGAGTGGGGTAGGGGCAGAAAGAGAGGGAGACACAGAATACGAAGCAGGCTCCAGGCTGTGAGCTGTCAGCACAGAGCCCGACATGGGGCTTGAACTTATGAACTGAGAGATCATGACCTGAGTCGAAGTCAGTCGCTTAACCAAATGGGCCACCCAGGCACCCCATCTCTCTTAAATACAGAGAACAAAATGAAGGTTGCTGGAAGAGAGGGGGGTGGGGGATGGGCTAAATGGGTGATGGACATTAAGGAGGGCACTTGTTGGGATGAGCACTGGATGTTATATGTAAGTGATGAATCACTAAATTCTACTCCTGAAATCATTGCTACACTATATGTTAACTAACTTGGATTTAAATAAAATTTAAAAATTTTAAAAAAAAGGAAAAAGAATTTTTTAGTATTTCAAAAATATAAATATAACTAAGCACAAATATAACTGATGATGGGATAAGCTTAATAAGAAGCAAGTATGGTCAAATTGCAAAAGAACATTATTTTTAAAGAATATTTAAAAGAATATAGTTCATAAAATATTTTTCAACAACTGGATAAGTATTTTTCAAAATACAATAAGTCTCTTCATGCCATCACTGAAAAGAAAAAACAAGAAAGAAAAAAAGAAAAAAAAAAGAATAGAGTGTCTTAAAGCCTTCAAATAAAATATAGATTTGTTTGAAAACAGAAAAACAAATACATACCTAATCTCTGGATGGGAAAGAGCGTGTTAAGCAAAATGCAGTGGTATGAGATACAGGACAAAACTAATTGATTCAATTCCATAAAGATCCGGAACACATTGGAAAAATACTTGCAACAAGTATAACAAGTAATATAATTATGATATTAAATATAATAATGATATCTTATATCAAAATAAATAACAATTTCATATAATGAAATGGTTTTTACAGAAAGGTGTACTCCTAGCATTATAAAAATAAGGGCAAAACTAATAAAAAGAAACCTCCCAGGAAAAAACATTAGACATCTAAAACAATGCTCTGTTGGACAAGCCATCAAAGAAATAGCATTTAAAAACGGAAATATTTTCAACTGGCAAATTGGCAAAGATTTATGACTGCTATATTACCCAGTGCTGATGGCTGTGTGGTGATCTGAAATGTTCTGGAAAGAAGTTTGACTTTATAGGATAAGGGTTTTATAATTGGTCATGTTCCTTGGTCCAGTACGCCTTAGGCTTGGGAATCTACTCTAGTTAAAAAATACGGACAAACATGCATACATTGTTGTATTCCACAATTTTTATGATAATGAATAATTAAAAATCTAAATGTATACAAGAGGAACAATGACAGGAATTATATTTATGAAATATCAGGTGGGCAGTGAAGTTATTTGCCAGAAGAATTAATAGTTTGGAAAGCGGGGCGCCTGGCTGGCTCAGTCGGTTAAACGTCCTACTCTTGATTTCAGCTCAGGTCATGATCTCACGGTTCGTGAGCTCAGGCCCCACAACAGGGTTTGCACTGATGGTGTGAAGTCTGCTTGTGATTCTTTCTCCCTCTCTCTCTGCCCCTCCCTCCCTCCCTCTCTCTCTCTGTCTCTTTCCAAAATAAATAAATAAACTTAAAAAGGAAAAAAAATAACATGGAAAGATTCTTCCAGTATGAGTGGAAAACACAAGATATAAAACAGTTTACATATTATGATCAAAATTGTCCAAAATGGCATATGTACATAGAAAAGTATCTGAAAAAAAGTACACTATAAAGACTAATAGTGCTTACTTGAATTACAAGTAAAGGGGAATTCTTGTGTTTAAAAAATGTTTTTTGATTGAAGTTTTCTACAAAGAGAAAAGATTACCTTTGTATAGTGAAATAAATTAGTAGAAGAAATATTTTCTTATATCAAATATTATTTTCTTATATATTTTCTTATACTATTATGGGTGCATAAATCCTAAGTGACTGCTTTTCTTAATAGACTAAATATGGTCATTGCTCATAAAAATTTGTGACAGTAGATATACATATTTAAATCTAACTCACCTTAAATTGGAGACCCTCGTATCACCTTGAGAACAAAACACTAATAAAGAAATCACCGATTATACCTACCTGTCTGAATGCAGTAGAGAAAGAAGTAACGGATTCATTCCAGAACAGGTATCTTATTTGAGAGCACATTTGGCGTGGATGTAGCAATCACCCATTCCTAGCGGCTGCTTTGCAAGTTCATCCATTTTTCACTTAGTGACTTGCAAATGATTGCTGAGAGACATCCTAAATAATTCTTGGTTCATGGGCTGGGTTTAGTTTTCCTTCCTAGGGTCACACTTCCCTGTGAATGTAACACACAAGCATCCTAGCTCAGATAACAGATTTCTTCCTTAGCTTCCAACGTGTTAGGCTTCATAAGAAATTGATGGGGAAAAAAACCCTAACCGTTGGAGGACATGTCTCTCCAAGCCACACATTTGCCAGTATTTTTTGGTGACAAGATGAGATATATTATAAAAGCCACTTGATCTGAGATCTACACTGATTTAAAGCCCTGAAGATAGCAAACTATGTTACAGCAGAAAAATTAGGGATTGAAAGTACCATACAATCAGCAAAAATGGAAAAATGCTTTGGAGTAGCAGGCAAGTTAGCTAAAGTTAGTTCTTTTAAGCCTTTCTCTTAGGAAGCCCGTGCTTAGCCCAGAGATATTTCCTTTGGTCCTTGGGCATCTGGATCCAACTGTGTTGGAAAATCAGAACCAAACAGCTTCTGTCATGTGTGGCTGGTTACTGTTATGTGGTCTTCCTGGGTCCATCTACATCAATATTTTCATGTGTGGTTTCAAGGGAGTATTTAAATGGTCATTACTCAGGTGCAAGGAGTTAAGGAGGCTCTGACCTCTCAGCTCCCAGAGGACTAGAATTAGCAGCTTCAACCAAGATGGCAGCCAGACCAATTTGTCATTTCTCTCTTGTGGCCAAGGCATCTGTGACCAAGGAGGTGGGAGAGAGACAGCTGGGTTGGGTTAGGAGTCCCTCTGTGACTGTGTTTAGGAAGTGATCTTAGGATCTGGGATGTAAGGCACAGAATGTTCTAGTCATGGGGCTATGGGTGCATGAGCCAGTCAACGAGTCAGTAAAATAGCCTAGGTAACACCTATCTCACAGAGCTCTAGGGGAGATTGAGCAAGATAAAAGGGAAAACCTCTAAGTCAGTGAAAAAACTGCTATTCTACTGCTAATGCCCCCAGGATAGACAAATGTAGGCTAGAGAAAGTGCTCTTAATAATAAAAAATCTGAATCATGCTGAAGAGAAAGGGTTTGGTTGGCTGCTGTATCTGCTAACTGTGTGACTGGGCAAGTTACTCAGCCTCTTTATGTGAGTTCTCATATCTATAAAAAAGGGGGTGATGTGATAGTGCCCCTCTTGTAGTACCCCACTCTTGTGGGGGTTCTACAAGAAGATGCATGTGAAGTGCTGAAATGGTGCCCAGCCTACAGCAAAGGCTCACTGCTGTCCTTTGTCATTTTCTGTACAGAACATCAAAGCTTGTGGTGTGACCAATTTGGTTTTCTGGCAAGAATTGTCTCTATTTCTCTCTGTCTCTCTGTCTCTCCCTCTCTCTCTCTCTCTCTTATGGTTGCTAGAATCTGGCCACATACAAAAAGGAGAGAAGTAAGTTTTAAAGTTTTAAAGTATTGAATACTGATTCATAAGTCCTTGTAATTCCAAAATCTTTCTATGAATACTTGATCTTGTGACTAAAAAACCTGAAAGTAATGTTGGGAGTCCTTGAAACGGTTGTAGGAGTAAAGGAGATGTGTTTACAATGAGAACTGACCAATAATAAATTTATGTCACTCTTCTAGGTATGGTATTTCATACAATTCTTACATAATCCCCACGAAGAAGGTATTAATAATTCTCTTATGTGTAGGAAGTTGATGCTCACTGTGAGCATCACTTGGTCAAGATCAGAAAAGCTAATATTTGGTAGAGCTTGGGTTTAAATACAAATGGATCTAATTCTAAGCCTGAGCTCTAACAATTATGCTACGGTAGCAATTAGACACTGACTCTGTCATGTGTCTCATGTACTAGGAACAATAGGCAAGGGGGTTCTGATTCAGACCATGGTGGATTATTTAGAGGCTCTAGTTCTAGTGGTAGGCAGGACACATTCTTCAGACAAATCCTATGTGCAGCGGTGACCATGAGAAGAGCCACAGAGGAGAAATTTTTTTTCTTCCTTTCCCATCTTTGGACCTAATCTGGGAGATCTGCCTGGGTAATATCTTGGAAGTTTTATTTCTGGAAATTTACTTATGCCTGCAGAATAGAAGAAGGAAGACCAAGCAGATGTTCAGACTTAGGACCAGGAACATCCTCTACACAAATGGGACATGGTAGGGTCCTAGAGAAATAATACTCCAAAGACATGAACCTGGGTATTATACCCAGTTCTATTTACTACAAGATTTTGTGCATGTCACTTTGCTTACTAGAGCCTATAAAACAGCCCTAAATAAATTGGGATTATTGGGAAAAATACTGAAAGATTGCATATAAAAATCATCCAACTAGTGTGTTATGCATAGAAAATAGTTGGAAAATATTTTTCTGAAATGAGAGAAATTTTTGCATTTTTTTACTACTATGATACTATTGGCTATTATTTATTGAATCCTGGCTAAGCTGTGTGATCTTGGCTATGTTACTCACCTTCTCTGTGCCTCAGTTTCCTTTTCTGAAAATTAGAGATAATATCATGAAGTTTTTATGAGAACCAAATTAGTCACTGAGGGGGACATGGGATTAAGGGTGAATAGTTTTCAGGATGGGAGAACCTTGATCATGTTTAAATGCCAGGGACAGAGCAAAGAGAGATATAGAAGGGTGGGGATAGGAGAGGCAGAGAGAGATTGATTACAGATACAGGAGCAAAGGGAGAGTAGTTGGTGGAGGAACAGTAGGTGTGACAGACACTCACCCAGAGCAGGTATTTCTTGCTTCTTTCTTTCTAACAAAACACATTTCTTCTGCTGTTAGGTGACCATGTGTTTGGGGGGGGAGGTGGGGAAGTGTGGTCGATTCCTTGGCCGTGGATGTGAATCTGGATTAGTCTAAAGCAATTATGTTAATGCTCTTCTCTTTTGGACAAGAATTTTAATTACATTTGGTCTCCAGCTCTAGATCTTACTCCACGTGAAAATATATCAATACTTTTCATATAAAGTTTAAATTTTGGTGGTGGTAGGAGATAAAATAATCAAATTTGAGCATGATTGTGAAAACATTAATACATATTAACCAAATTGTGTTTGTTCCAAGAAAGCAAGATGGTTTTAGTTTTAAAAATGTAATCAATATAATTTATCACCTTAGTAGAATAAGTGAGAAAATATGTAGAATTATCTCAATAGATGTGGGAAAAATGTGATAAAATTAATGACTGTGATAAAATTAATGACTGTTTTAGATTAGAATATTCAGCAAATACTAGAGATTTATAAATCCTCCAAATGGCGGTACTTGGACAGGAAGAAAAAAGGATGAAGAAAGAAAAATGAACTGAGCCTCAGACACCTGTGGAACACCAGCAAGAGTACCAACAGTTGCATAATGGGAATGCCAGAAGGAGAGAAGAGAAAGAAGCAGAAAGAGTATTTGAAGAAATAGTGGCTTGTATCTTCCTAGAGCGTTAATCTACAATTCAAAAAACACTAAAGTCAAAGTAGGGTAAACTCAGAGATATGAGATCACAATCAAATGACCAGAATCCAAGGACAATGAGAAAACCTTGAAAGCAGCAAGAGGGAGGCAACTCACCATGTACAAGGGAATTCTCATTGACACGAACAGCTGATTGCTCATCAGAAATGGTGGGGTCAGAAGACAATGGGATTATACATTCAAAGTGCTGTCAACTAAGAGTTCTATATTTAATAAAAGTGCCCTTTAAAAATGAAGGAGAAAACTAAGCAATTCTGAGATAAACAGAAGTGGAAGGGTCTCATCACTAGCAGACTTGCTTTGCAAGAAATACTGAAGGGGTCCTTCAGGCTGAAATGAAGTGACACTAGGCAGTAACTTGAATCTACATGAAGAAATCGAGAGCTCTGGTAAAGGTAACTACTTAGGTAAATATTAAAGATGCACTTTGTATGGCAATAACAACACAAAGAAAGAGGGAAGGAATAGAGCTACATAGGAGCAAAGTTTTTATGCAGTATTGCAATTACTATTCTTTTAATCTGAAACTATATTAAAATTAAAATGAACTATATTAAAATTAAAAGTGTATTGTTATAACTTAAGATGTTAATTATATTCCCCAGAGAAAGCAAAATAACTTAGTTATAAAAATAGTTCAGTTAAAAAAATAACTGAAAATAAAGTAAAAGAAGCAATAAAAGAATTAAAATAGAAAACTATGAAATATCCAGTTAGCCCCAAAAAAGCAGTAATGGAAGAATAAAGAAATAAAAAAGGACAATAGAAAACCAATGGCAAAATAGATGTAAATTCTATCTTATCAGTAATTACATAAAACATACATTTTAGAACTCCAATTAAAAGGCAGAGATGCACATTACAGTTGCAAATATATGATCTAAATACAGTTAACCCTTGACCTACATGGGTTGGAACTGTGTGGGTCCACTTATAGGCAGATTTTTTTCAATGCAGTACATTTCATAAATGTATTTTCCCATCCTTATGATTTTATTAATAACATTTTCTGTAGCTTACCTTTTTAAGAGGACAGTGTATAATGCATATACAAGATATGTGTTAGTGGACTATGTTGTCAATAAGGCTTTTAGTCAACAGTAGGCTCTTGGTAGTTAAGTTTTCAGGGAGTCAAAAGTTATACATGTTTTTTTGATCATGTGGGGAGGGGGTCAGTGTCTCTAACACCCAACTTTGTTCAAGGATTCAACTGTATACTTTGTTGGTAAGAGACATACTTTAGACTCGTAGACACAAATGAGTGGGAAGTGAAAGTATGGAAAATGTATACCATACAACTGGTAATCAAGTGAGAGCTAAAGTGGTTATAGTTCATCGTATAGTAATATAAGACTTTGAGATATAAATTATTACTAGAGACCAAGACAGGCACTTAATAATAATGAAATAGTCTATCGGGATATAATAATTATAGATTTATGTGCAGCTAACAACAGAGCCCCAGAATTCACGAACACATATGTAATACACAATAGAAAGACTATATAGACAATTCAACAATAATAGTAGGGGACTTCAGTATCTCACTTTCAATAATGGATAGTCAGGACACCACAAGTTCAACAAACAAACAGAAGTCTTAATGCTATAAATCAACTACACCTAACAGATACCTAATAGAGCACTTCAACAACAGCAAACTATAAATTCTTCTCAGCTTCACATGGAACATTCTTTAGGTTGGCCATATGTGAGCCCATAAAATAAGACTCAAGAAATTTATAAGTATTGATCATACAAAGTGTATTCTCTGACCACAGTGTAATGAAATTGAAAATCACAAAAGGAAGAAATTTGGGAACTTTACAAACATGTGGAAACTATACAACATACTCCCAAGTGACCAATGGGTCAAAGAGGAAATCGTGAGGAAAATTAGAAAATACTTTGAGATGAATGAAAATGAAAATGCTACATACTGCGACCTATGGGGTGCTTCTGAATCAGTGATTAGTGGGAAATTTGTACCTGTACATACCTATATTAAAAAAAGAAGAAACGTCTCAAATCAATAATCTAACTTTTGCCCTTAAGACACTTGAAAAAGAAGAGCAAACTAAAACCAAAGCAAAAAAGGAAATAACAAAGATTAGAGCAGAAACAAATGAAATAAAGAAGATAGAGAATAGAAAAACAAACAAAACCAAAAGTGGGGTCTTTGAAAAGATCACCAGAATGACAAACCTTTAGCTAGACTGATTTAATAAAAAAGAGAGAGAGACTGAAATAACTAAAGTCAGGAATGAAAGAGGGGACATTACTATCAACCTTACATAAATAAAAAATGTTATAAGGGAATCCTATGAACAGTTCTATGCCAACAATATATAATTTAGATGAAATGAACAAATTCTTAGACACGAACTACTGACTCGAGTGAAATAGGTAATCTGAATATGTTTCTAACAAGCAAAGAGATTGGATTATAATTAAAAAATTTCCACAAAGGAAAAAACAGGCCAGGATGGCTTCACTTTGAAGTGAATTTTATCAAACGTTTAGGGAAGAATTAACACAAATCCTTCACAAACTTCAAAAAATTGGAGAAGAGAGAACACATTCTATGATACTAGTATTACCCTAGTATCAATAGTAGACAAGAAAACTGTAACCAACATCTCTTATGTACATAGACACAAAAATCCTCAACAAAAATACTACTAAAACTGAATCCGGTAGTCTATAAAAAGAATTATACCAAGAACAATTGAGATTTATCCCAGGAACGCAAGGTTGGTTCAATATATGAAAATCGATCAATGTAATACAACCGAAGTAAGGGAAGAGGGGACATAGTGCTCAGTAATGATAGCTGCTATTACTATTTTTCCCAGTCTGCCATCTACTGCCTAGCTGTATGTTTAAATACAGCAGCAGCTTCAATTCTCATAAGTGATTCAATTCTCATAATGGTATGTGTTTGCGAGATGGCAGAATATATTTGGCTGTTCCAATCTCCACTGTCCTGAGGATACTATGTATGATGAAAATTTAAAGATATCTGTTTTCCTAGGTAAGGCTTCTTTTATCAAATGGCCAGCAGAATTACTAGATTTCTAGAAAGTCTTTGAAAAGGCATACAAATCTATTTTTTTAGATTTCTATATCAGACAAGTTGGACAAGGATTTTAACCTTCATTTAGTCTCCAACTCTAGATCTCACTCTGCCTGAAAATATATCAAGTCCCAAGGTTCTTACAAACAGAGTATATCCTTATGTGTTTATAGTACAGTTGAGAGATTAACTCAGTATCTCAACCTCCTGTGGTGACCTCAGCCAAGGAGGAGATTTCCTCAGGGATATGCAATCTAAACAAAATCCCATGTTATTTTTACAGCAGTTAGAATCCTTCATGTTCCACTTGGTGATACCCAAGGGTGTGGAGGAGGAGTGCTTTATCATATAATTTTCTAGACCAGGAATGTAGGCTGTTATTACATAAATTTAAGTGCAGGGAAAAGAGCCATTCAAGTAAAGATGTGTTGTTCATAGATGAATTCTCCCAAATATCTATTTGTAAGGCAAAATCTTTAAAAAACAGGGATAATTAATTCCTGAGAGAGCAAAGCCTTAGACAGAAAGAGAGTTCCTTTGATGTTCTCAGTATCATCTCTAAACGTTATGATTCAAGAGGAAGCTCTTCTCTTATTTTAAGGGCAGAATAAGAGGGGGATGTTAAATGATAGAAATATTTGTGTCTTTCATTCTGTAACCTTAGAGCTAGGTGCTGAAGATCAGAAGATTCACTTTAGTACCTGAGGACTTTGGATTCCAAATCCTATGTAGCATT
This sequence comes from Leopardus geoffroyi, assembly GCF_018350155.1. Taxonomy (NCBI): domain Eukaryota; kingdom Metazoa; phylum Chordata; class Mammalia; order Carnivora; family Felidae; genus Leopardus; species Leopardus geoffroyi. The sequence continues at coordinate 100,466,459 of NC_059329.1, forward strand.
TTATTTTCCTTTGACTTGAATTTCTAGGGCATTGGAGCTTTGCAAATGCCATTGTCCAGTCAGTGGGGACTTGAGAAATATACATTTATATGGCATGATGTTTGAACAGTTACATACAATGGTTATTTCTTTTTCCTGACCACATTGGGCATTCTCCTTAACTACAGAGGGAAACCATGGTAAGTTAACTAGAATTGCTGATTTTTAATCCAGTTTCTTACATTTCCATTTTCTCTCGAGGGGTTTATAACTAAAATCATTGAAGCATTACTTTCTGATATTTTATGGGGGATCCCTTTGAGATGTTTTAGGATATTTTGCAGAAATATTTGTTCTCACTATATATGGATATATTTATAATACACCAGGGATAAATTTACATTTCATGGATTCTTGAGTCAATTGGTAGACTTTTGAATATGGGGACAGTGCAGTAGGGCAGCAGGTGGGAGCTGGATGGTCACTGAGGGTTTCCTTCAGGGATAGGGTGCATGGTGTAGTGGTTTGGATAGTCAGAGATTATGTGCAGCCACTCATTTCCTTGAGGCAATGCTCTGATTTTGATAATTTCCAGGGTTGAAAGAGGGCGAGAAATGTTGTAGTGATAGGAGCAGGTATGAGAGGCAACTGAGCAGAAAGAAAGGCAGATGTGAGGTGAAGCTGAGATAGGGTGTGTGACTTTCACTGTGGTGGTCAAGATAGGTCAGCATGGGAGACAGAAGAACAACATTAGGATTCTCTTTCTTGAAGGAAATCTTCAGCCCCAGAACTGAGATCCATAAGGAGAATTCATTAATATGTAAGATCTGCAAGAAACAATGTACCTCCTGCTGTGTTTGGAAAACTATGCTAAACTCCAGGCTTAAGGGCACTTTTTTTTTTTTCTTAAGGGCACTTTTATTCTGATTCTGTTCAACTTTCTTGGATTTTGTTCTAACTAGGTAAGACGTTATTTCTGCTATCATGGATGTAATCCCAACGATATGATAGAATTTTTGCATCCTTAACTCAGCCCATTTTCATTGAGATCCAGGACAGGTTTTGCTAAAGATAAGAGATGAAAGTTAATTCTCTTTGTCACCTTATGGTGATTTTTCCTCGTAAATTCATTTCAAGGCATCTTAAGGGAGGCAAGACGTGATGGTGGGAAAAAAAGTCACTGTATTGGGCCTTAGAAGACTTTTTCTTGTGGTCTGATACTAATCAATTAGCTGTTTTCTTGGACTTCAGTGTCCTCCTCCTTAAAGAGCATATATGTTGATAAAATACAAGGTACTGGAACATTTTCAGTGTACAACAATTCTAGGGTCTTGTCCAGTGGACCCTTGAATTCATTAACTTCTGACTCTACATTTCATAGCTTAGCAAAAGAACTGCTATGGAATTTATATGGCCACAGGTGGTGACTTTAGGTACCAACCCACTTGTCCAACCAACCTCTGACATTGGCTGATTCCCAGAAGTAAATTGGATCTGCCCTGGAGGGGCGCTTAGTGCCAGACAGACATCCTGGGTATAAAAAGTCTCCTCTGTTTGTTTGTTTTTAATCACTATTACTTGAGCAAGTCCTTTACCTCTTCTTAAGCAGAGTTTCTTTTTATTTAAAATATGGATAATAGAGTACCTAAGTCATAGCACTGTTGTGAAGATTGAAAGAATAAATCTCTGCATGCTTTAAGAATGGAGAAAACCAGAGCTATAACAAAAGTTTCCATTTGAAAATGTCTGAGTATGTGGAATTTAAACAAGTTAGCAAAGATTTCTGTGCTTGGAGGAAGTTTGGCTGCTTAGGTCCTTACTTTCAATTGCAGTCTGAGGGTTCTTTTATGGAAGATCAGGGTCATCCTGCTAGATCAACACTTCTCTCCATTTCTCATGTATCCCCAAATATGGATTTTAGAGGGTTTGAGTGGTAATAGGTACACTATTGGTCTTTGGACTAAGACAAAGAAAGAAACTGACCTGTGCTTGAGTCCATCAATTAATAGAGGACATCAAACACATCAATTCTGACAAAAGACCAAGTTGTTTTGTTTGTATATTTATTTCCACATGGTATGGAACACAAAGGGGCAGAGTAACATTGTAAAAGGGAATCATTTAAAATATATGCTCAGGGGCGCCTGGGTGGCGCAGTCGGTTAAGCGTCCGACTTCAGCCAGGTCACGATCTCGCGGTCCGTGAGTTCGAGCCCCGCGTCGGGCTCTGGGCTGATGGCTCAGAGCCTGGAGCCTGTTTCCAATTCTGTGTCTCCCTCTCTCTCTGCCCCTCCCCCATTCATGCTCTGTCTCTCTCTGTCCCAAAAATAAATAAACGAAAAAAAAAAATTAAAAAAAAAAAAAGTAAAATATATTCTCAAATTCAAGATTTGCAAAAAACAAATAATAAGGGAAATAGTGATAATGAATGAGTCAAATTTGGAGTTTTCTGTCTGATTTTGATCATAAAACCCAACTTTTGGCCTAGACCTTCAGGAAGCTATCAGAACATATTAGTTCTTGGTTCTCCCAAAGGCCATCTCCTCTAGAGAAGAGTTGGCAATTAGAAGCACACTTAACTTTCTTCTCAAGGGTTCTTGTCCCTGGAAGGATTCTCTGATGCATTGGGCTTCCAGAAGGGAGACTACTATCTTGGGGCTTGGAACTCTAAGGCTAGTGAATGCATTTGTGGGATCATATGGAAGAGGTATCCTTTCCACATATCTTATTATGAACCTTGCCCAATGTGTAACAGGGACAACGTGTCTTACCCTTCACTGCCTTTGTGGTTTAAGAATACATTAAAATACAGAGGATAAAGCAATCTGAAGTCCAGGAATAAGTGAGGATTAATAATAGCAAAACTTAGATTTAAATACTATATTGAAGTTTAATTGAGTGCCCACTAAGAGCAGTTTTTTAAAAAGTTTGTTTGTTTGTTTATTTGGTGTGTGTATGTGTGTGCATGCGTGTGTGTGTGTGTGTGTGTGTGTGTGTGAGAGAGAGAGAGAGAGAGAGAGAGAGAGAGAGGCGCAGAGAGAGAGGGAGAGAAAAAATCTCAAGCAGGCTCCATACTGTCAGTGCAGAGCCCAACACGGGGCTTAATCTCATGAACTGTGAGATCATGACCTGAGCCAAAATCAAGACCCAGATGCTTAACCCACCGAGCCACCCAGGCATGCCAAAAGAAGTTTTGAAGTACCTATTCCTAGAGAAGAAAGAGAAGGAATCACTGCGAGATTGTCAGAGTACTGCTAAAAGTCAGAGTTTTGGACTCTTATGATTTTATGGTTCCTTTTCTCTTTCTTTTTATCCCAAAGGTAAAGCATTTATTCCTGGAGTTTTTATCACCCACACCACAGAGATGGAGAATAAAAGAAATGTGACTGAATTCATTTTAATAGGTCTTACACAGAACCCCAAGATGCAGAATATAGTGTTTCTGGGATTTTTGATTCTATACATGGTAACACTCTCAGGCAACCTGCTCATTGTGGTTACCATTACCACCACCCAGACTCTGAACTCCCCCATGTATTTCTTCCTGACTCATCTTTCCTTGATAGACACAATTTATTCTTCTTCTTCAGCTCCTAAGCTGATTGTGGACTCCCTTCACGAGAAGAAAATTATCTCCTTTAATGGGTGTATGGCTCAGGTTTATGCAGAACACATTTTTGGTGCTACTGAGATCATCCTGCTGACAGTGATGGCCTATGATCGCTATGTGGCCATCTGCAGACCTCTGCACTATGCGACTGTCATGAGCCACAGGCTGTGCTTTCTTCTGCTGGGAGTGGCCTGGACTGGAGGATTTCTCCATGCGACCATTCAGATACTCTTTACAGTCTGGCTGCCCTTCTGTGGTCCCAATGTCATAGATCATTTCATGTGTGATTTGTACCCTTTATTGAAACTTGTCTGCATGGACACTCACACCCTTGGTCTTTTTGTTGCTGTCAACAGTGGGTTCATCTGCCTTTTAAACTTCCTCCTCTTGGTGGTCTCCTACGTAGTCATTCTATGGTCCCTAAAGAGTTATAGCTTGGAAGGGAGGCGCAAAGCCCTTTCCACCTGTGTCTCTCACATCACAGTAGTTGTCTTATTTTTTGTGCCCTGTATATTTGTGTATCTGCGCCCAGTGACCACTCTGCCCATTGATAAAGCTGTTGCTATCTTTTATACTATGGTGGTTCCAATGTTAAATCCCTTAATCTATACCCTCAGAAATGCTGAGGTAAAAAATGCTATGAGGAAGCTCTGGAGAAAAAAAGTGACTTCAGATAATGATTAAAGAGAATCTTTGAGCATTACCTAGAGAAGTAATAGAGGTAACCTAGTTCAAGCCTCTTGATTTATAATTGAAGACATCAACTCTAATAAGGAGTTGGATAACACTTGCAGATAGCCACTTAAGTGCAGAGCTAAGACTAGGACTGGAATCCAGACTTACTGTCTCCCATCCCACACTCTTGTCATCACGACATACTGCTTCTTAATCCATAAATATTTACCTATTACTTGGAAATCTCAAGTATCTGTAGTAGCTAAAGGATATGAATCTAGAATATTGGATTGGATTAAAATAATCTGATGTGACATGGAGATATTGGTTACTACTGAGTTTTGCAAATAACAAGTTTAATGATACTCCTTTACTTTGGACTTTGGCATCAGTATAAATTCTTTTGTGAATTTTTTTGTTCATTAAGTCTTGGTTGTACGGCAAAAAGAGATACTATTTATGAAATGTCTATAAAACTGGTGTCGTATTAGGTATTTTCCATATTGTATCACTCAGGGTTCAATTAGGACACAGATCACACAGTAATTTGAACAGGAAAGTTTACATACAATTATTCATTGTATCAGGGCATTAACTGGAAAGGGCTAGTGAGTACACTAAAGAATGCTCTGGTACTGGTAAATGAGTATCAATGGAAGGAATACATTTAGAAGGTGGAATCCCTCCCCAAGGCTGGGATTCCAGTCTTTTGGAGAATGATTACTTGTTGCCCGTTGGACGGTGAAGTTCACTAGGTTGCCTTGGTCCAGAACTAGTTCATGGTAGCTGGAGAATGAAAGGCAAAAAAGGGACTGGCAAGCTGGAGCCTCCCACTGGGAATTGGTAGCTTGAGGCAGGCAAACAAGGCACTATGGTCTGGACTGGCAAGCAGGAAACAACAAACAAACCTCTAAAGTGAAAATGGACCAAGATTGGTGGAAAACACCCCACTGTGGTGCAGATCAACTGACTTGACAACCTGATCTCTGGGGTACCTATGAGATTCACTGGAATCTGCCTGCAGAGGTTGCACTGAAACTCATTTGGATTCCGTCCATGGAGGTGGCTGTGTCAGCACCACTAGATGTCTCTCCAGCCCCCTCCCCCAAGCACACACTGTTGGAAGCTATATTGCCAGAGCAAGGTGAGATGAGAAGCATACCCAAGGACTCATTACCCAGAACAATGCCAATAAGCTTTCCCCCCATGTTTTCTTCTAGCAGTTTTGTGGTTTCAGGTCTTATGTTTAAGTCTTTAATCCATTTTGAGTTGGTTTTTGTGTATGGCACAAGATAAAGGTCCAATTTCATTCTTTGGCATGTGAATATCCATTTAAAAAAAACTTAAAAAAAATGTTTATTTATTTTTGAAAGAGAGCACAAGTGGGGGAGGGGCAGAGAGCCAAAGCAGGCTCCATGCTGTCAGCACAAAGCCCGCTGTGGGGCTTGAACCCACCAGCTGTGAGATCATGACCTGAGTTGAAGTTCAATGTTTAACTGACTGACCCACCTAGACACCCCTCCTCGTACCACTGTTTGAAGGACTGTCCTTTCCCCAATAAGTAGTCTTTTTTTTCTTATTTAATGTTTATTTTTGAGAAGGAGAGAGACAGAGACAGAGCATTAATGGGGGGAGGGGCAGAGAGAGAGAGGGAGAGGCAGAGAGAAAGGGAGGGATAAGTAGGCTCCAAGCTCTGAGCTATCAGCACAGAGCATGATGTGGAGCTAGAAACCATGAACTATGAGATCATGACCTGAGCCGAAGTCAGATGCTTAACTGACTGAGCCATCCAGGCGCCCCTTTAATGAATAGTCTTGATACCCTTGTCAAATATTAATTGGCTATATATGTAAGGGTTTATTTCTGGACACTCAATTCTATTCCATTTATCTAGGTGTCTGTTTTTATTCCAGTATCACACTGTTTAGAGTACTAGAGATATGAAACAGAGTAGTTGAAATCAGGAAGTGGAAGTGTGATGCCTCTAGCTTTGTCTTCTTTCTCAGGAATGCTTTGGCTATTTAGGGTCTTTGGTGGTTCCAGATATATTTTAGGATTGTTTTTTTCTACTTCTGTGACAAATGCCATTTGACTTTTGATAGACATTTTTATTGAACCTATGGATGACTTTGGGTAAATAAACATTTTATTATTACTTTTTCCAATCCATGAACGTGGGGTATCTTTCCATTTACTTCTGTCTTTTTCAATTTCTTTAATCAGTATCTTATAGTTCTCAATATGGAGATTTTTCACTTACTAATTACATTTATTCCTAAGTATTTTATTCTTTTTGATGCTATTGTAAATGGAATTATTTTCTTCATTTCCTTTTTGTATAGTTTATTGTTAGTGTAAAGAAATGTAAATAATTTTTGTGTGTATCTTGCATCTTTAGTGAATTCACTTTTTAGTTTTAATTTTTTTTGTGTGTGTGTGTGTGTGGAAGTTTTAGGGTTTTCTCTATATATGACCATGTCATTTACAAAGAGAAAATTTTACTTCTTTCTTTCCAATTTGGATGCCTTTATTTATTTATTTATTTATTTAGTCTGATGGTTCTTGCTAATACTTTTAGTACTATGTTAAATAGAAGTGGCATAAGCTTCCTTGCCTTGTACTGGATCTTAGAGGAAAAGCTGTCAGTTTTCCCCTATTGATTATCATATTAGCTGTGGGCTTTTTGTAAATGGCCTTTTTGTGTATATGTTGAGGAAATTTCCTTCTAAATCTATTTTGTTGAGATCAAATTTTTAGCATGAAAGATTGTTGAACATAATGACAGTTATGTTGAATATAAATACATTTTGTGTCTCTATTGAGATCATCATGTGGTTTTAATGTGTGTATCACATTGATTTATTTGCATATTTTAAACTAAACTTGCATCCCAGGGGTTAATCCCACTTGGTCATCATGTGTAATCTTTTGAATGTGTTGGGTTCATTTTGCTGAGATATAATTCTTGACTGATAAAATTTATGAGTCTTGGCATGTCTGAGAATGTATTTCTTTTATTCTTACTTTTGAATTCTATATTGCATGATACAGAATTAGTGGTTTTAGTTTTTCCCTTGAGAACATTAAAGATTTTTTTCATTAACTCCCAATTTCTAGTTTTGCTAACAAAATTCTGTTGCTAGTCTGATTTTTTATTTCTTTGATAGCCTGTTTTTATTTTATAGATTTGTATCCTATTGAATTTCTAGTATACCAATTGACATTATTAGAGTTCTATTTTAGAATCTGTTTTTTTTTTGTTTGTTTGTTTGTTTTCTTTCTAAGAATCAAAATGGCTATTTGATAGACCATGAAGACCACCCATAGGTGAAGTAACACTCTCCATAGATGATATCTAATACTTTTATGGCTTTAATTGCCATCTGTATGCTCATGGTTCCTACATTTCTGTGGCCTACATCTTTCTGATATCAGAAACATATACAGTATTTAATTGTACATTGTTACTTAAACGTCATTCAACACATTAGAAAACATTCATCTTTTCTCTGTTCCACCCACCTGGTAATCTACACTAGAAACTGGGTGTCATCCATGACTTCTCTCTCAAATCTTCATCCTAAATCAAGTTCTTTTGTTTATAGACCTAAATACGTCTTGAACCCTTTTCTATCTCTCTGTGTTAGTCTGGGTTCCCTAGATGCAGTCTCTGAGATGGGGATTTTTATGAAAATGACTCATATGGTGAAGGGTTGAGGGAAACTGACTATAGTAGGGGAAGAAAGAATGTGGTCCCAACTGGAGCTTGGCTTCAGGCTGGAGCCATGGGAGCTCTGGGGTGTATGTTGTAATACAGGACTGGTTCTACCTTGAGTCAAAAGAACCAGCCTTTTTTTTTTTTTTTTTTTTTTTTTTTTTTTTTTTTTTTTTTACCCTTGTTCCTATCATTCGTTGGAATAGAATGGACCCACTGGTGGGTCCTGGAATGATGACTCTGTGAACTGTTAGCAACCCCACCACACAGCATCAGGGGCATGGGTGCACAGGCCCAGTGCAGGGGAGTGGACATGGACACAGTCGTGTCTGCCATCTTCATCCTCACTGGCACCACCAGCGTTCAGGCTTCCATCCTTTCATAACCAGATCATCTCTGCTACCTCTAACTGCTCTCCTGTAGCCAGTCTTATCTCCTTCAGTCCATTTCCCACACTCTAGCTAGAGTTACCATTCTAAAACTCAAATCTAACTGCACCACTCGCTGGCTTCCAAGAACTTCCGATGTTTTTGAATTGATTAGCCATATTGAATTGATCAGGTTTCCTGTGTATTCTTTTCCACGTCCTAGCCTTTGTTATGTATTCTGTCTTCCAGGACACTCTGCCAACCCCATGCCTAGTCACTCTACTGACTGACTTTTTTCCATCCATTGGGTTCTAATTTTAGGTCTTTTCTGTCCGCTGGTTTCTAGTTTTGTGTCTTTTCACTAGGAACCTTCTCTGGACTCTGAAGGTCTTTGTTGTGTGTCCCTCCATTGTGGTTTCACAGCACCCTGTGATTCCACTGTCTTACCATTTATAACACTTGTAATTTTCTGCTTCCTCCTGGGAGTCTTTCATTGGATGCTAAGCTCTGTGGAGGCAGAACCTTGTTCTCCTTTTATTCACCACCGAAGTGCCAGCTGCTATCAACTTGCCTGATACATTTCTTGGGCTCAAAAAGATTTGATGATTAATGAAGGGAGGACAAAAGAATGAAGGGAATATGTTTTTTCCTGAGATCGCTTTTTGCATAGAAAGAGCCACATATTAAAAAAAAAGCTTTTAATGATGAAATGGTACCAAAAAGCATACTGATTAACAGAGAAACATAACATAAGCAGGGCACACTCAAAAGATAATAAAATATCACTGAAAGCAGGAGAATATCAAGGTAAACTATTTGCTCATATGCTGGGAACTGTAGTTTCCATTTCTTTCTCATCCTTAGCAGAAGCAGGAGTGAAAACAAATTGAAATTTCCCCAAGAGGTTTAGCCAGAATTCTCCTTAGAGTTGAATCAGATAAAAGCGGGAAAGAATTCCCTAGCCTCTAGTACTACTTTCTTTTTAGTTTTGAATTTTTTCATCTTCCTTTATACTCTCATTCATTCATTCATTTGTTCATTCATTCAATATTTATTGTGCATGAGACATTGTGCTATCTTGTAGAAACTATTGTTATATAGTAGGCAAGTGCTTTACAGAATATGACTGTATAATAAACAGAAGTTTCTGTCTAACATTAACATGGTCTTTGAGTCATTGCTCTTTCTGATGGGGTATTAGCATATGAGTGATATGAGCAGTACAAAATTGTTCTGAAGCTTACAAGGGAACTTGGAAACATGGTCTAATCTTCATTACCTACTCCTCAGAGGGTAAATGGCCAATGCTTTTATGGCCCTACAGGCCATATAATGTTACAGGCAAGACGTGCAAACAGTTATTAATGAAAAATTATTAGCTTTTTGCTATACCTAATGAACTAATGTATATATTGTGTCCAGCGCAGTCTCTGGTTCAGTAAATGGTAACTAGTATATTCATCTGATTTTTTGATTATCATTGCCTGTTAACAGCAGTTAAGGGCATGATCTGGGAAGTCAGTCAATTCTGATTACTGGCTTTCCAATGTATCCATTTTGGTACCTTCCCCTTTCTATTAGTTTGTTTACCTGTAAAATGGTGATAATAGCCTATACCTCTTTAGACTGTTATCGAGATAATTGCTCAATAACAATACTATTATTTCTTTAATTTATTATTGGAAGAAAAGCTTATAAATCCATATATATGGTTGAAGCTAGTAAAACTAAACCCCAAATTGGTAGAATTTTCTGTATATTCAAAGTAGTCCTGGGTTACATTTTTTCTCTTTTCTTGCATCCATTTCAGCTACGCTTAATGCGGATTTTATGATTCATAGTAGGTAATTTATTTCTCCATCCCTTAGGTATTCTTTGCCAAGATCATCCAAAATGTCCTTTTGACCTTTGCTTCCATTGAATCACTGTTGAGCTCCAGGCACACTTATTTCTCCCCTGAAATAGCTTTCCTGCGGCACAATTTACTAATGGCATTTTTCATCTGGGCATTTCTCAAAGTATAGATTAGCGGGTTTAGCATGGGAGTTATAATAGTGTAGAACACTGCCACTGCTTTATCAATAGATAAAGTAGCTGCAGGCCTCATATACACAAATATGCAGGGCACAAAGAATAAGACGACCACCGTGATGTGGGAGGCACAGGTGGAGAGGGCTTTGCGCCTTGCCTCTAAGCTGTGGTTCCTTAGGGAGCGCAGAATGACCACATAGGAGACCATCAAGAGGAGGAAGTTTAACAGACAGATGAATCCACTGTTGGCAGCAACGAAGAGCCCTAGAGTGTGGGTATCAGTGCAGGCAAGATTGAGCAAAGGGTTCAGATCACACATAAAGTGGTCTATGACGTTAGGGCCACAGAAGGGTAATTGGAAGATGAAGAGTATCTGTATAGTTGCATGAAGAAAGCCTCCCACCCACACCACTCCCATTAACAGGCCACACACCCGCCGATTCATGATGGTCATGTAGTGCAATGGCTTGCAGATGGCCACATAGCGGTCATAGGCCATCACAGTAAGCAGGATGCCTTCAGCACCTCCAAAGAAATGTTCTCCAAATATTTGAGTCATGCATCCATTGTATAGGGTAGTCTTCTTTTTATGGAGGGAATCTATGATCAGTTTAGGAGTATTAACAGAGGAATAGCAGGCATCAATAAAGGAGAGATAGGCCAAGAAAAAGTACATGGGAGACCCCAACAATGGGCTGGCAGTGATAGTGACCACAATGAGCATATTACCTACTACAGTGATGGTGTAGATGACAAAAAACACGACAAATATAATTTTTTGCATCTTTGGATTCTCTGTGAGTCCCAGTAGAACAAACTCTGTCACATTGTTCCTCTTCTCCATGCGCTTCACCTGACAGTTAGTCACATTACCTGAAAAGAAAACAATTTTTATTAATGCAACCTTGAATTTCTTAAACTTTCCACTCTAATGTATAAAGACTTATTGGATTCTATTCAGTTGTGAGTTCTTTTGAGGTTGTGTATGTGTTGGAAATAAAGATTCTGGGTTCTTGAGAATTAATTCAGATTGCCTCCCAGCTGAAATCTTTGTTAAGATTGTGGACCTGGGGAACATTTGTAAACACACAGGCAGGAGACCACATGTGCACACTTAAATCATCCCAGATGAGTGAGAATCTAAGTCGAAGTAGTAGCTTGTACACATCGTAGTAGTAGCCGAGCCTGAAACAGTGGTAGTAGGTGGATGTAGTCTACAAATGCAAGCTGTGGAATTTTCCCTTTATCTCTAGGAAATGGGGAACCATGGAAGGTAATTGAGAATATGAGTGGGAGGATGAAGAAGAATGTGAAGGGAGGATCTTGGATATTATTCTCATAAAGATCTTTGTGTGCTTTGGGTGAAAAGGACTGAGGTTCGGAGAAGAGGTGGAAGGAAGACACAGGAATCCCAATAGCAGACTATTTACAGTAGTTGAAGAAAGAGTAACAGGGCATTGGTTATGGGAATGTCAAGACTGGATACAAGAGCTACTTAAAAGTAGTCACAGTGCATGTTTCCTGAGTTCAATGAATTTATCGTAGCCAGTAATACATACTTTTGAATGATTGATTGCTTTGTCCATGGCTTATAGTAAATGCTTTGCCTGCATGGTCCGTGTGTTTGGTATTTTTTCCATTCATTTTGAAGATGAGGAAACAGTCTCAGAGACTAATGTTAATAATTATCCCAATGATGGTAGTATTAACTAAAGCTTACTGAGCACTTAGTATGCTCTAAGTGTTTTTGCAGACACCATTTCATTTTTAATCCTCACTGCAAACCTACAAGAGGGATGCTACTATAATTTTTATCCCTATTTTACATGTTAGGGAATAGAATCATAGAGAAGTTAAGGATCTTGCCCAGGATTGAGTAGCTATTAAGGGCTGGAGCCAAGATTAGGTCGGGTTATACCTGTTAATTGTTTTCCCTCCCAATTTTTAATCCATGCCTTCTATTGTTACTTTATAATAAACAATGTCGAACTAGTAATCTCTTTTTGATATGACCATGATACTTATAATTACCTCAAGGCTACTCTGAGGAAAGCTTATGTGGAGCAGTTTCAGCAGCAGGCACAGACACAGCACACACAGTGCCATACTGGAACTCGCAAATGTTAAGACAAATGTGGTACTGCTTTCACTGAACAGCCCTTTTATAGGGGCCTCTCCGCTAACCCTAAGTGTTTCTTACTGGGTCCCCTTCCAAAAAAATGGGCCCCCAGACTCTGTTGCAAAATATCAAAAATAATGATTGCAGTGGTTAATTGTATTGGTTTGAAAATCAGAAAGACCAGAGTAGAAGCCTTCTTCTTCCACTTGCAATTTCTTTTATCTGGGGTACATTACGTTCATACCTTATGTCCTTGTTTCCTCATCCATCAAGCAAGAATAATAATGTCCACCTCACAGGTTGCTATGGAAATTATTTGAGACAGTGACCACACCGTTGGGGACACACATAGGACTTTCATTTAATTTTATGATGGTGAATGCCCCTAGGAGATAGGAAGAGTTGACAGTTTGGGCAATGAAACAGAGAAGCATTTAACTACATAACGAACTTAGGAAGGATCATCACCAATTTTACTCTCAAAGAAGCAACAGAGACTCATGTCATGCATAGCAGTTGATCCCAGCAACTGTTCTCCATGCCTGTGCTTAGATGAAACAGCTGATCTATATCATTTATTTTTCATATTTGTGTGTTTGAAATATAGTAAAATTTTGTTTTCGTTCTCATGATTTTTCTTCATCATGAGCAGGTATCTCATGGCCAAACCATGGTGCCTGGTGTCAGAGAGCTGGGTCCTACCATTTGCTCAGTCTCTCTGAACCTAAAATTTTTTTTTGATTTTTTAAAATTTTATTTCTTTTAATTCACATCCAAATTAGTTAGCATATAGTGTAACAGTGATTTCAGGAGTAGATTCCTTAATGCCCTTTACCCATTTAGCCATCCCCCTTCCCACAACCCCTCCAGTAACCTTCTGTTTGTTCTCCATATTTAAGAGTCTCTTATGCTTTGTCCCCTCCCTGTACCAAAAATTTTTTAACTGTAAATTTAGCAAATGATATTCATGAGTTATCTTTTGAAGCATTGAGATAAGGATAAATTATTCTATTACTATGTCTTAAAAGGGTTGAAAAATAATGAGTAGTATATGTGGAAAGGAACAACCTTTAATAAAGCATCAGCACTATTAGAAAACTTACCTTATCTGTCTTAGATGATCTTAATGATATTTGGGGGTATTCAGGAACAGTCCCGTCTTCAAACTGACCTCTTCTTGTAATAAGTAACTTTCAATATGAAAAATATGTCTTTGGATACTTTGGAAGAGCCTATTCAGACAATTCACTATCAACTCAACAGTTATGAAGAAATTATATACATTGAACGTATACCATTTTTGGGGATATATCATTTATACCTCAGCGAGCCTACTAAAATAAAAGAAAGTGTTCATATGGGTCTAAATCTTTCCATCTAGCCTAAAGCCTCAAAACTTTTTCATAGAAAATCTGTTCAGTGTTTCTGGTTTTGAATTTAGAACGGACTCACTTGAACCACTATGGAGAAATGATCTATCTATGGCTCTGGTTCTGCAGGGCAAGAGGCAGACACTGTGGAGAAAACGCAGTCAAATGGTACACTCCGTCCATGATGAATCTTGTCTGGGGAGGTGAATGACAACAAAAAAACGTGTTCACCTTGCCCTGTATGGGTATTTAAAGAGGTTTCCAGCAAGGTTCAGGGACCTTGTCTGGCGGCTCCTGCTTCGTCTCCCAGGAATTAATTATCCTCTTTGATGGAAAGGCTTTGTCTGAGAAACAGGTATTCTAAGGAGACATGTTAAGAAACACTCATTCTTAAGTGGGCAATTGCATTCTTAAGTGGGAAATTGTAAACCTAAGCCTGTGAGTCTCCTCCTTGTCTGTATCCTGGGTTGTTACGAAAGCAGAATGCCATATAAATAGTAAGGTGCCATAATTCCAGGGGAGCTGTGATGTAGGTTCCCTGTAGGCTCATGTCACATAGTTTCTATTTTCTTATCAATATTACACCTTTATTGGAAAACCACTACTGATTGTTTGAGAGCTAGAGCAGTGAGGGCATAAAGTCATTTTAAAGTTCTTGGCTCTAAAAGCTGTTTTTCTTTGATCTATGAAAGTATCATGAACTAATAAGATTGTGTGTATTTAGATTTATAATTTGAGGGGCACCTTGGAGGCTCAGTCGGTTAAGCACCTGACTCTTGATTTTCGCTCAAGTCATGATCTCATGGTTCAAGGGTTCGAGCCCCACATTGGGCTGTGCACCGACAGTGTGGAGCCTGTTTGGGATTCTCTCTTTCCCTCTCTCTCTGCCTCTCTCTGTCTCTCTCAAAATAAATAAATAAATGTAAAAAAAATGTATAACTTGTTATGTTGACAAAATTGTGAAATAATCACCACAAGCAAGCTATTTACCATTTTCATCACTCACTGTTACTACTTTTGTGTATGTGTATGTGTGGAGTGAACACTTAAGATCTACTCTCTTAGGAAATTTCAAATATACAATACTACAGTATTGTTAACTACAATCACATTGCTGTACAATTATCCATCTTGCATGACTGAAACTTTGTTCCCCCTGATCAATACCTCTCTATTTCTTACTCCCCCAGCCTCTGGCAACCCACATTCTACTCTCTGCTTCTGTAAGTTTGACTATTCCTAGTATAAGTAAGGTCATGTAGTATTTCTCTTTCTCTCTCTGGCTTATTTCGGTTAGCATAATGCTCTTCAGGTTCATCAATGTTGTTAAGAGGCAAGTTTCCTTATATTTAGACTATATAATCCATTATGTGTGTGTGTATCACATATTCTTTAGCCATTCCTCTATCAAGGGACATATAGGTTATTTCCATCTCTTGGCCATCATGAAAAATGCTTCAAAATACATGAGTGCAGATACCTCTTTAAGATAGTGATTTCAATTCCTTTGGTTCCATACCCAGAAATGGGATTGCTGAATAAAAAAAAAAAAAAAAGTACTTTTTCAATGTTTTTGAGGAATCTTCATAGTTTTCCATAATGGCTGTGCCAATTTACATTCCCGATAGTAGTGCACAAGGGTTTCCTTTTCCACACTTGTTATCTTATCTTTTTGATAAAGTACCATTCTTACAAATGTAAGGTGATATTTTTGATGTGCATTTTTCTTATGATTAGTGACGTTGAAGACTTTTTCACATACCTGTTGGTTATTTGTAGATCTTCTTTTGAGAAATGTCTATTCAGATCCTTTGCCCATTTTAAAATCAGGTTGTTTGTGTTTTGTTATTGAGTTATATAAGTTCCTTCTCTATTTTGGATACTAACCGCTTATCACATATATGATTTGCAAATAATGTGTGACTTTCTCACAATTGTTGGTTATCTTTCCTGCTTGATTCCTTTGCTGTGCAGAGGTTTCTTAGTTTGATGAAATCCCACTTGTTTGTTTTTGCTTTTGGTATCATCCCTAACAAAAATCATTGTCTAAAATAATGTCAACAAGCTTTTCCCCTGTTTGCTTTGAAGAGTTTTATGGTTTCAGATCTTATGTTTAAGTCCTTTTGAGTTGATTTCTGTATGTGATGTGAGATAAGGGTCTAATTTCTTCCTTCTGTGCGTGGTTATCCAGAATTCCCAAAGCACTTATTGAAGAGAATCTCATTTCCGCATTTGGAACCCTTGCCAAAGTTCAGCTGAATGTATATGAGTGTGTTTATTTCTGAGCTCTCTATTCTGTTCCATTGATCTGTATGTCTGTATTTTTGCCAGCACTTACTGTTTTGAGATAGTAGCTTTGCAGTATTTTTGGAAATCAGGAATTGTGATGGCTCGAATTCTATTCTTCTTGCTTGAAATGGCATTACATATTTGGATTCTTTTTGTTTTATGTGAATTTTTATGCAAAAGCTGTTTTTTCGCTTTTCTGAGAAGGCTGATATCAAAGTAGCCAGAAATTTTAGAAGGCTCTAGATTCCAGGTATTTCTGGAACTTAAGGGCTGGTCAGAACGGAATACTGGTCCATGCACTGTACTTTTATTTTTAGAAATGACAACATCTGGGGTTCCTGGCTGGCTCAGTTGGAAGAGCATGCCATTCTCTATCTCTCTTTTTTTAAATTTTTATTTATTTATTTTGAGACAGAGAGAGGGCACACAAGCAGAAGAGGGGCAGAGAACCAGAGGGAGAGAGAGAATCCCAAGCAGGCTCCACATTCAGCATGGAGCTCGATCTCAGGAACTGTGAGATCATGACCTGAGCCAAAATCAAGAGTTGGATGCTTAACTGACTGAGCCACTCAGGTGCCTCAGAGAATGGCACTCTTGATCTCAGGGTCATGAGTTGGAGCCCCATGTTGGGCAGAGAGATTACTAAAAAATAAGTAAATGGCAACATCTGATGAGAAGATTTAAAATTTTGATGAAGTCAAATTTTTCATTTTTTTCTTGTTTCATGCTATTGGGTCACATCTGATAAAAGTCAACCCCAATTTTTAAGTATACATTATTATTTTTAGGTTTATCTTTGACATGTAGGTTTCTGACTCATTTTGAGTTATTTTTTGTGTATAGTGTGAGGTAGTGGTTAGTGTTTATTTATTTATTTTTTATTTAAAAAAAATTTTTTTTTCAACGTTTATTTATTTTTGGGACAGAGAGAGACAGAGCATGAACGGGGGAGGGGCGGAGAGAGAGGGAGACACAGAATCGGAAACAGGCTCCAGGCTCTGAGCCATCAGCCCAGAGCCCGACGCGGGGCTTGAACTCACGGACTGCAAGATCGTGACCTGGCTGAAGCCGGACGCTTAACCGACTGCGCCACCCAGGCGCCCCAGTGTTTATTTTTTTATATAGACATCCAATTGATACAGCTTTATGTATGTATGCATGTATGTATGTTTGCATGTATGTAAATATGTTTATTTATTTTTGAGAGAAAGAGAGACAGTGCAAGTGGGGGAGGGGCAGAGAGAGGGGGAGACACAGGGTCTGAAGCAGACTTCAGGCTCCAAGCTGTCAGCACAGAGCCGGACGTGGGGTTCAAATTCATGAACTGTGAGATCATGACCTGAGCTGAAGTCGGATGCTTAAGAGACTGAGCCATCCAGGTGCCCCAAGCATAGTTTATTTAAAAGTCTATTCTTTATCCATGTCAATGAAAATGGGAAGATTTCATTCTTTTTATGGCTAGGTTCTAGTAATATTCCATTACACACACACACACACACACACACACACACACACACACACACACACCACATCTTCTTTATCCATTCATCAGTCGATGGACATTTGGGCTCTTGCCATAATTTGGCTATTGTTGATAATGTTGCTATAAACACCAGGAGGCATATGTCCCTTCAAATCAGTAATTTTGTATCTTTTGGATAAATACCTAGTAATGCAGTTGCTGGATTGTAGGGTAATTCTGTTTTTAATTTTTTGAGGAACCTCCATGCTGTTTCTCTGAGTGGCCACACTAGTTTGCCTTCCCACTAATAGTGTAACAGAGTTCTCCTTTCTCTGCATCCTTGCCAACATCTGTTTCCTATGTCGTTCATTTTAGCCATTCTCACTGGTGTGAGGTGGCATCTCATTGTAGTTTTGATTTGTATTTCCTAGAGCATATTATGCTAAGTGAAATAAGTCAGTCAGAGAAAGACATATGCCATATGATTTCACTCATGCATGGGATTTAAGAAACAAAGCAGATGAACATGGAAAAAAAAGCAGAGAGATAGGCAAACCATAAAATAGACTCTTAACTATAGAGGACAAACTGAGGGCTGCTGGAGGAGAGGTGGGCAGGGGGATGGGCTAAGTGATGGGTATTAAGGAGGCACTTGTGATGAACACTGGGTGTTATATGTAAATGATGAATCTCTAAATTCAACTCATGAAACTAATATTACACTATATATCAACCAACTAGAATTTAGATAAAAACTTGAAGCAACAACAAAAATATAAAATCTTTAGGGCAGAGATAATTTCCTGTAGTTATTTGTACATTTCGTATATTTAGCTCTTATTCTTCAAAGGCTGGCATAGTGCTTAATAGATGTTTGCATTTTGAATAGAAAAAAAAATTCTTAATCTGTTTTCAGATAAATGCCACATGATCAAGAAATTTTCCATAAAAGTCTATTCTTTAACCATTAAATTACCTTGATATCTTTGTAAAAAATTAATACATTTAGTTTATTTCTTAACATTCTATTATGTTTCTGGACATATCTATATGCTTGTCCTAATGCCTGTAAGGACACAATGTTGATTATAAGAGTTTAAGTGTAAGTCTTGAAATTAGTTGTAGAGTAAGTTCCCCAAGTGTGTTCTTTTTTTGAGAGTGATTTGCTATTCTAGGCATTGTCAAATTTCTACATTTCTGTTTAAATTTCAGAACAGGTTTATTAGTTTCTCCAATAATCCTGTTGGGTTTTGGTTGAAATTGCATTTTGCAATGACATGGATGGAGCTCAAATGTATTATGCTCAGTGAAATAAGTTAATCGGAGAAAGACAAATGCCATATGATTTCACTCATATGTAGAACTTGAGAAAAAACAGATAAGCATATGGGGAGGGGAGGAAAAAAAAGAGAAGAGAGGGAAACAAACCACAAGAGACTCTTAAAGATAGAATACAAATTATGGACTAATGGAGGTGCATGGGAGATGGGCTAGATGGGTGATGGGTACTAAGGAGGGCACTTGTGATGAGCACTGGGTGTTGTATGTAAGTGATGAATCTCTGAATTCTACTCCTGAAACCAATATTTCACTATATGTTAACTAACTAAAATTTAAATTAAAAAAAAAGAAAAAAAATTGCACTGAAAATTTAGAAATTATATGGTAAAAATATTGAGTTTTCTATTCCATCAACATGATACATCTCTCAGTTTATGTATTCAATTTTCTTAGCAGTGTTTTCTACTTTTAATGCACAGATGTTGAATATATTCTTAAAGTGTAATTCCAATATTTCATTTTTAAAAATAGTATTAGACATAATATTTTGTTTCTAATTTCAATTTCTAATTGTTTAATGCTATTGCTGAAATATAGTTGATTTTTAAAATATAGACATGTATAACTGTGACTTGGCTAAATTCACTGATTAGGTCAATTATTTATGTTATTGCCCTTAACATTTTCTCTGTGTACAAAATGATGCCATTTGCACAAAAATGTATTTTTACAATTTTGCTTCTCCCTTTCTAATCTCTGTGTCTTTTATTTCTTTTTGTTTTCTTGTTGCAATGGCTAGGACCTAGACTACAATACATAATAGTAATGGTGAGTGGATATCTCTATCTTGCCCCCAATCTTTGAGAGAGAGTATTCATCATTAATATGATGGCCATTATAGATTTTATATATAGATGCTCTTTGTCAGGTTGAACAAATAATTTTCTATTGCATTTGCTAACATCTAAAAAAATCTTAAATCTGGGTCAAAATTTTTCGTTTTTTTAATGCATCTTATCACGTGATCAAGTGATTCTTCTCCTTTATGCTGTAGTGACTCATATTGAGTGACATTTGAATGTTAAACCGACCTTTTATTCTTAGGACAAACTCCACATAGTTATGGTACATTATTATTTTTAGAAATTACTGATGGATTTGATTTACTGGTATTTTGTTTAAAGTCTGTTGCTCATGTTCAAAAAGGATATTTGTCCAATTTTTCTTGTAATCTCATTTGGTATTTAGGCGCAGTGCAGGGTTCATATAATGAGTTGCATGGTGTTTTCTCCTCTATGTTTTGAAAGAGTGTGTATAGGATGTTTGTTTATTTATTTATTTAGTCAGTTTCTTATTGAACGTGTTACAAAAGAGGTTTCGTTAAAAAGAACAAAGCTCATGCATCATCACACTCCTCAGATTCTTCTCTCCTTGTACTTTCTTCTCCTCATCTGGGGCAGTGATGGCAGAGGGAGCAGAACCTCCTGCTGGTGCAGCAGGACCTGCTGGGCAGGCTCACCAGCCCCTGTGTGTTTCAGGTGAGCCTCCTGATGTTGACATCGGCCAGGGCCTTTACAAATAAGCCTGGCCAGAAAGGTTCAATATTTACACTGACTGCTTTAATGATGGCATTGATCTTATCCTCCATAACATTCGCCTCACTGGGTGCAGGATGAAGGCTGAGGAGATACAGGTGAGCTTGGGAACCAAGGTGGTGGTGTGGGCAAGTGCTGGGCAGGCCCTGCTGGGCTTGGTGCTAGTTGCTGGATGAACTTAGGGCCTCACCCCAATGTGGCCTTACCTTCTTTGGAAGGACTGAGAACCTTAGTGGCAGCTGAGGAAAAGCAGTATTATTTATTTTTAGGGAGAAGTGAAGCCATTGGGCCTGGAGTTACTTTTGAGAAGGATTTTAACCACAAATTTAATTTTTAAGACTGATATAGGACTATTCTGGTTTTCTCTTTCTTCTTCTGTCAGATTTTGTAATGCTTTTCCCCAAATAATTGGGGAGTATTCTTTTCCCCAAATAATTGGCTTTTAAGTTGTCAAATTTATTAGCTTTAATTTGTCATAATATTTCATACTATCCTGTTAATGTCTGTAGAATTTGTAATGCTGTGTTATCTTTTACTCTTGATATGAGTGATTTGGCTCTTTTTTTCTTTCTTATCCTTTCTCACCCTCCCTTCTTTCTTGTCCCCCTCCTCCTTATTATTCTAGCTAAGGCTTTGTAAATTTTATTCAAGTTTTTCAAAGAACCAGCTTTTTGTTTCATTATTTCATTTTGGTTTTCATCTTCTGTTTCATTGATTTTTGTCCTTATCCTTATTATTTCCTATCTTTCATTTTATTAATTTCCTCTTATTTCTCTACCTCTGTAGGTCAAAATCTTTGATAATGGATTTTATACATTATTTCTTTTCTAATATATACGTTTTATGGTTCAAATCTTCTTCTAAGGACTTTTAGTGCTTTTAGATATTCTGATATGCAGTGCTTTAAATTTCATTTGTTTCAAAGTATTTTTTGTTTTGTGATTTCCTTTTTTAATTGAGGTAAAACTCACATAAGATAGAAGCTACCACTTTAATCATTCAAATATTTATAATACATTGTAAATTTAGTACATTTACAGAGTTGTGCAATCATCACAACTACCAGACCAGCACAACCACCCATTCCAAGGCACCATCAGACAATGGTCCGGCGGTTTTGCATTTTCTGATTTGATTTTTGGTCAATATTTACTAGATAGATAGATAGATAGATAGATAGATAGATATTACATAAATAGATAGATAGATTTTTTTTCTTTTCTTTTTATTTCTTCCCTCCTCTACTCTGGTTTTTGGTTTGTTTAAGCAAGCATTTTTAATCTATTCTTTTAACACCTCTTCTGTATCTCCTTATTCTTTACTTTCCTCTCTCTCTCTCTCTCTGGATTAAGCCATACAGTTTCTCTGAATCTCTGCCTGGCCATTTTTCCCCCCACTCCAGTCATTTCTCTCTTTGTATGAGATAAGGCTTCTTCTACCACCACCCTCCTCTTTTAAATTTTTTCTAGGGTTACTTCAATGAAAAGATAAAAGCACACCTGGTGGAAGGTCCAAACCACCACTATGAGTAGGGAGATAAAACATCAGAGTCACAACAACAGAGAGCATACAACGCACTCCAAAAACACCTCCTGAAGCATTAGGCCCTGGACAGTGTATGACTGCTTTTTAATATAGTAGTGCTCACAGGTGCAGGACACATAACAAGCTATTACAACACATAAATGACAAAAACTAGCAGACCTGATCACTGAAACTTGGCACTTCAGAAGGGAGTGGCAGGAAATATTCAGTGTGCTGAATAGGAAAAATATGCAGCAAGAATCCTTTATCCAGCAAAGCTGTTATTCAGAATAGAAGGAAAGATAAAGACTTTTCCAGACAAACAAAAACTGAAGGAGTTTATGACCACCAAACCAGCCCTGCAAGAGATCATAAGTGGAGGACTTTGTGAGTAGAATGTTGCAAAGACCACAAAGGACCAGAGACATTACTACAAGCATGAAACCTACAGATAACACAATGACACTAAATCCATATATTTCAATAACCACTCTGAATGTAAATGGACTAAATACCCCAATAAAAAGACATAAGGTATCAGAATGGATAAAAAACCAAGATCCTTCTATATGCTGTCTATAAGAGACTCATTTTAGACCTGAGGACACCTGAAGATTGAAAGTGAGGGGATGGAGAACCATCTATCATGCTACTGGAAGTCAAAACAAAGCTGGAGTAGCCATACTTATATCAGACAAACTAGATTTTAAACTAAAGGCTATAACAAGAGATGAAGAAGGGTATTATACCATAATTATGGGATCTATCCTTTAAGAAGAGCCAGCAGTTGTAAATCTTTATGCCCCCAACTTGATGGAACCCAAATATATGAATCAATGAATCACAAACATAAGCAATCTTATTGATAAGAATGTGGTAATTGCAGGGGATTTTAATACCCCACTTACAAAAATGGACAGATCATCTAGGCAGAAAACCAATAAAGAAACAATAGCCTTGAACGATAGACTGGACCAGATGGATATGACAGATATATTCAGAGCTTTTCATTGAAAAGCAGCAAAATACACATTCTTCTCAAGTGCACGTGGAACATTCTCCAAGATAGATCACATATTGAATCACAAAACAGCTGTCAACAAATATAAAAGAATTGAGATAATACCATGCATATTTTCAGATCCCAATGCTATGAAACTTGAAATAAACCACAAGAAAAAATTTGGAAAGACTCCAAATACAGAGGTTAAAGAACATCCTACTAAAGAATGAATGGATCAATCAGGTAATTAAAGAAGAAATTAAAAAATATATGGAAACAAATGAAAATGGAAACATGGCAGTCCAAAACCTTTGGGATGCAGCAAAGGCAGTCATAAGAGGAAAATACATTGCAATCTAGGCCTAGCTCAAGAAACAAGAAAAATACCAAATAAAAAACCTAATCTTTCACCTAAAGGAAATAGAAGCAGAGCAGCAAGGAAACCCCAAAACCGGTAGAAGAAGAGAAATAATAAAGACTAGATCAGAAATAAACAATATAGAA
Source organism: Leopardus geoffroyi (assembly GCF_018350155.1). NCBI lineage: Eukaryota > Metazoa > Chordata > Mammalia > Carnivora > Felidae > Leopardus > Leopardus geoffroyi. The sequence goes on from NC_059329.1 coordinate 100,489,983, forward strand.
TTCCCACAAAAAACTAAAACAAACAAAGAAAAAACAACCATATCAATGAATCTAAGAGCTGGTTTTTTGAAAGAATAAACAAAATTGATAAACACCTAGCCAGATTTCTCAAAAATAAAAGAGAGCACCTGAACAGATACAATCATGAATGAAAGAGGAGAGATCACAACCAACACCACAGAAATACAAAAAATTACTAGAGAATACTATGAAAAACTATATGCCAACAAACTGTGCAATATGTAAGCAATGGACAAATTCCTAGACACCCACACACTACCAAACCTCAAATGGGAAGAAATGAAAAATTTGAACAGACCCATAACCGGTGAAGAAATTGAATTCATTATCAAAAATTTCCCAACAAATAAAGAGTCCTGGGCCAGATGGCTTCCCAGGGGAATTCTGCCAGACATTTAAAACAGAGTTAATACCTATTCTTTTCAAGCTGTTCCAAAAATAGAAATGGAAGGAAGGCTTCCAGACTCATTCTGTGAAGTCATCATTACCTTGACTCCAAAACCAGACAAGACCCCACTAAGAAGGAGAATTACAGGCCAATATCCCTGATGAGCATAGATGCAAATATTCTCAACAAGATACTAGCAAATTGAATTCAACAGTATATTAAAAGAATTGTTCACCATGATCAAGTGGGATGCATTCCTGGGCTGCAGGGCTGGTTCAGTATTTGCAAATCAATCAGTGTGAGACATCACATTAATAAAAGAAAGGGTAAGAACCATATGATCCTATTCATAGATTCAGAAAAAGTATTTGACAAAATACACGATCCTTTCTTAATAAAAACCCTCAAGAAAGTTGCGATAGAAGAAACCTACCTTGACATCGTAAAAGCCATATATGAAGGGCCCACAGCTAATATCATCCTGAATGAAGAAAAACAGAGCTTTCCTCCTAAGGTCAGGAACACGTCAGGGATGTCCACTCTCACCACTGTTGTTCAACATGGTGTTGGAAGTCCTAGCCTCAGCAATCAGACAACAAAATGAAATAAAAGACATCCAAATTGGCAAACAAGAAGTCACACTTTTTCACTTTTTGCAGATGACATGATACTCTATGTGGAAAACCCAAAAGACCCCACCAAAAAACTGCTAGAGCTGATACATTAATTCCACAAAGTCCCAGGATATAAAATCAATATCCAGGAATTGGTTGCATTTCTATACACCAATAATTAAGCAACAGAATGAGAAATCAAGAAATTAATCCCACTTAAAATTGCACCAGGAACCATGAAATACCTAGGAATAAACCTAACCAAAGAGGTGAAAGGTCTGTATGCTGAGAACTACAGAAAACTTATGAAAGAAATTGAAGAAGACACACAAAAAAATGGGAAAACATTCTATGCTCATGGATTGGAAGAAAAAATATTGTGAAAATGTCGATACTACCCAAGGCAATCTACACAATTTATGCAATCCCAATCAAAATTGCACCAGCATTCTTCTCAGTGGTAGAACAAACAATCCTAAAATTTGTATGGTACCACAAAAGACCCAAATAGCAAAGTGATGTTGATAAAAACAAAAAAAAACAAAAAAACAAAGTGGGAGGCATCACAATCCTGACTTTAGCCTGTACTACAAAGCTGTAATCATCAAGACAGTATGGTATTGGCACAAAAACAGACACATAGACCACTGGAATAGAATAGAGAACCCAGAATTGGATCCACAAAAAAATGGTCAACTCATCTTTGACAAAGCAGGAAAGAATAGCAAATGGAAAAAATACAGTCTGTCTAGCAAATGGTGCTTGGAGAACTGGACAGCAATATGCAGAAGAATGAAACTGGATCACTTTCTTACACCATGCACAAAAATAAACTCAAAATGGATGAAAGACCTAAATGTTAAACAGGAAACCATCAAAACCTTAGAGGAGAAAACAGGCAACAACCTCTTTGACCTCAGTCACAGCAACTTCTTACTTGACACATCTCCGTAGGCAAGGGAAATAAAAGAGAAAATGAGCTATTGGGATTTCATCAAGATAAAAAGCTTCTGCACAGTAAAGGAAACAATCAATGAAATTAAAAGGCAACCAATGAAATGGGAGAAGATATTTGCTGAAGATATCAGATAAATGTTAGCATCCAAAATCTATAAAGAACTTACCAAACTCAACACCTGAAAAACAAATAATCCAGTGAAGAAACGGGAAGAATACAGGAATAGACAGTTTTCCAAAGGAGACATCCAGATGGCCACCAGACACCTGAAAAGATGCTCAACATTGCTCATCATCAGGGAAATACAAATCAAAACCACACTGAGATACCACCTTATGCTGGTCAGAGTGGCTAAAATTAACAACTCAGGAAACAATGGATGTTGGTGCGGATGTGGAGAAATGGGAACCCTCTTGCACTGTTGTGGGAATGCAAACTGGTGCAGCCACTCTGGAAAACAGTGTGGAGGTTCCTCAAAAAATTAAAAATAGGGGTGCCTGGATGCTTCAGTTGGTTAAGCTCCAACTTTGGCTCAGGTCATGATTTGGCAGGTTTGTGAGTTTGAGCCCTGCATTGGGCACTGTGCTGACAGCTCAGAGCCTGGAGCCTGCTTGGGATTCTGTGTTTCCCTCTCTGTCTGCCACCCCCCCACCAGGGCTCTGTCTCTCAAAAATGAGTAAAACGTTAAAAACAGTTTTTTAAATAAAAAAAGAATAAAAATAGAATTACCCTATGACCCAGCAGTAGCATTACTAGGAATTTATCCAAAGGATACAGGAGTGCTGATTCATAGGGACACATGGACCCCAGGGTTTATAGCAGCGCTGTCAACAATAGCTATTATGGAAAGAGCCCAAATGTCCATCAACTGATGAATGGATAAAGAAGATGTGGTTTATATATATATATATATATATATATATATATATATATATATATATATATATATAATGGAATACTACTTGGCAATGAGAAAGAATGAAATCATGCCATTTGCAGCAATGTGGATGGAACTGGAAGTATTATGCTGAGTTAAATAAGTCAGTCAGAGAAAGATATCATATGTTTTCATTCATATGTGGAATTTGAGAAACTTAACATAAGACCATGGGGGAAATGAAGGGGAAAAAATAGTTTCAAACAGAGAGGGAAGCAAACCATAAGAGACTCTTAAATACAGAGAACAAACAGAGGGTTGATAGGGGGGTGGAGGGGAGGGGAAAATGGGTGATGGACATTGAGGACAGAACCTATTGGGATGAGCACTGGGTGTTGTATATAAGTGATGAATCATGGGAATCTACTCCTGAAGCCAAGAGCACACTGTATACACTGTATATTAACTAACTTGGTAATAAATTATACTTAAAAATAAGATAAAAACACAACAAAAAACAAACAAGCAAAAAGAAGAAAAACTTCGGAAAATTAAGTTGAAAAACACTGTTGACATTAGATAAAAAATAAAAATACTCAGGAGTAAATCTAACAGATTATGTGCAAGAGCTCTGGAAAGTTTATACTACCTGATTTTAAGACTTCATATAAAAATACAGTAGCTGACATAAGATAAACATATAGTTATGTGGAACAGAATAGAGAGTCCAAAAATAAGCTAGCATGTACAGAATTGATTGATTTTCACAAAACATTGTCAAAGCAATAATGGAGAAAGGACAGTTTTTTTCAACAAAAGGAGCTAGAATAAGTGGATATTCATATGGATAAAAATGAATCTCAGCTTGTAAGTCACATCACATAAAAATTAGTTTGAGATAAATCCTACACCTAAAGGTAAGAGTAAAAAATATAAGTCTTCTAGAAGAAACTGGAGCATATTTTTGAAGACTTGGGTTTAACAAAGATTTCATAGTTAACATCAGTTAGTTTTAACTTAAATATCAATAACCAAACATCAAATATTTAGAAGAAAATATAGTTGAATATCTTTGTGACCTTGAGGCATGCAATTATTAAAGGAAACAGAAAAATCTTTTTTTCATAAATAAAAGCTATATGAACACCAATATTTAAATTATAAAGTGCTGTTAATGAGAAGAACTTTAGTATAAATGCAAAGACTAGAATACATTTGCAAAAGATATGTTAGGATTATTGCTTACAATACATAATGAACTTCTACAAATTGAAAATAGGGTCAATGGAAAGTGAGCCAAAGATAATGACAGGCATTTCAACCAAAAGAAAGATGTGGTGAATAAATATGTGGAGTGATAATCAGCTTATTATCATTTTGCAAATGCCAAGGAAACCCACAATGAGATAACATTCTACAGTCATTTAATTTGCAAAAATGAAGAAATTTGGGACTAGTATTCGATGTAGAAGATATGATTCAATGGGATGTATGTTGTATTGCTGTGGGAAGTGTATATTAGTACAACTACTTTGGAAAATAATTTGGCCTTATCTAGTAATCTTGAAGATTCACATAACCTCAATTCATAGTTTCAACTCCTAGATCCATACTCAGCAATGGTTAGCATGTGTACATCTGGAATTGTGTACCAGTCTTTGTAGCAGACTTTCAGTAATACTGAAAATGTGGAAATACCCATAAATCTATCAACAACATCAGCTGTGAAGCACCAGCGGGAGCACTGCCTGAGCCCAAAGAATGTACCTCAATACACAGGAGCTGTAGACTTGAATACTGGAGTTCTAGAACAAGCAGTTCCAGAGAGAGAAGGTGAGCATTTTAGTTATTCTGTGATGGGAAATAATTCACGAAGAATGTCTGAGAAGGTAGATTTCTCTAGTAACTTGAAAACAGATTCTTAAAAATTTTGGTGAAAATTTCATCTCAAGTTTGAGATCTTGTATTTTTTTTTTTTTTTTTAGTTAGTAGAAATATGGCTGCCATTTATTATTCATTTGTTCATTCCTTCATTATTTCTCGTGGGTCAATTTAATTCTCAAAACAATGATATGTAGTCCTTTTTTGAAGATAAGAAAAATTGAGTCTGAGAACGGTAAATAAGTTATTTCAAGGTAGGAAAACGTATTCTTGGTACTGCTTAGATTGGAGGCTGAGTCTGTGTTTATGTGATGTCTAGGTGCTTTAAGTTGTCTTTGCTCCTCTTTCTTTTAAAAAAATTTTTTTAAAGTTTATTTCTTTATTTGGAGAGAGAGAGAGGTGGGGAGGGGGGAGAGAGAGAGAGAGAGAGAGAGAGAGAGAGAGAGAGAGAGAGAGTTCTAAGCAGACTCCAAGCTATCAGTGCAGAACTGATGTGGGGCTCAATCCCACGAACTGTGAGATCATGGCCTGAGAGGAAATCAAGTCAGACACTTAACCAACTGAGCCACCCAGGCTCCCCATCCTTTTTCAGTCAGTTATAACTGTTTTTTTTTCAGTTGCTTAATGCATTTTTACTATTCTGCTCGAGTAATTTCCACCTACTTGATCATGACAATGAAAGCATACAGTCAGTTTGTCTTATACATTTGGAAAAATAATTGATTGTACAGAACCACAAATACTCTCACTGAGATCTTGTTCATTGTTCATGTTCACCAAATGATATAGTCTGGCCCAATCTTCTCTCTTATGTATCTAGTCTAGACCTTGGGTAATATTTTTCTGGCTTCAACTTCAACATCACTTCCTTGAGAATACCTTCCCTGAGCATTCCACCTCCATCCCAGTTTAAAGCATGTTCCCATTACACAGGCATATGGCACTGTGTTCTTTTTTATAATGCTCACCACTCTCTCCCTCTCTTCATTTTTTAATAGTTGAATTCTTGCATGTGAGAGCAGATACACTAGCTGGGCTGTGAAGGCAGATTTGCCTTCTGCCACTACTCACATCTGATCCTGTGTAAATTACCTATACTCATAATACCTCAGTTTCCTCATTTGTAGAACAAAAATAATAATAGTACCCATCACAAAGGGTACCTTGTATAATGTGTTGGATACAGGACCTGGCATATAGCACTCAATAGTTAGTTACTGTCATTATTATTATTGAACAACACTGTGCCTGGTATATTTTAGATGTTCCACGAACATTTACTGGACAAAAAAAAAAAAAAAAAAAAAAAAAAAGGAAATGTAGAATCCAGCTTCTGCCTGTAGCCTGATAATTATCCTATTCCTGTAGATGAATTCTAACCCTTGTCAAAAATGTCCTTCTGTAGTCAGAGGGACTATAGGAGGAAGGGAGAAGCATTTAGCTGCCGTTTTGGCAAGGACTCCTAAAATTAACTACTCTCCCCTTGGGGAAATAGCATAGAGTTTGAGTCACTACTTAAATCAAACTGGTGCCTGTCTTGTGAGAACTGAAGGAGTTGAGAAGCAGGGCATTTCTTAGCAGAGTGAACCACAAAGGCAGTGCCTCTCCCTGACTACATCTGTGGTTAGCCACGGGGAGCTGGTGAAATGATGTGAGAAAGTGGATGCGTCCCAAAGACCAAAGTATGTGTGGCTCAGCACTGAGTATAGATGCTCTCAAAAAAAGGCTCAGAAGACTAGGCTTCAAGAGATGCCTCATTTCAGAGACTTCTAGTCAACTGCTGATGTTTTGGTAATTGGATTTACTTTACTGGCTTTAAAAATGGCTGCCATGTTCTTAGGGCCTGTAAGTCTCACACCAAGTTCTATAGAAAAAACTTAAACCCTAAAGATAGATTTATGTGAATCCCACAGAAATAGAAATGTGCTAAGCTGCTGAAAATCTCCTCTCCAAAATCCAAATCCCTCTCAAATACAAAGTGAGTGTGTCTACTATCTGAGATAGTTTGTTTTCTGAACAAGTCAGGCCAGGGGGAGAAATCCCAGTCATACACTACATGGGGAGTGTTGGTATGTAAGAGAAGCACATTTTCTTCTTTTTGATTTTACTTCAAGATTTGCTTTTCTGATAACACTGTGCTTGTTTGTTCGTTTTTTCAAACAGTAAATTTACATAAGTTAACATGACCATTACTATGGTTTCTTACACCTCTGATTGAAGAAAGCCCTTCAGTTTAAGTATTGTTGAGTCTGCAAAGGACCAACTCTTGACAAGACTGTAGTTTATAACCCTCAGCACTGAGTTAGGCAAAAATGACTTTTTTTTTTCTGACCAGTTTGTATGTCAGGACTTACTGATTTGTTGGCATTTTTCTCTGATGTTGATCCTAAGGGCCATAATCAGCAGATGAGTTTGATAAAAAGTTCAAATTTCAAGTGCAGTACTTGTTGGAAATATTACAATATACTTACCAAAGTCTTTCTTAGATGACTTTGTAATGTGTCCACTTTTCTCCTCTTGCCTTTTTTCCTCTTTTCCTTTTTGGTTTTATATTTTCTCCTCTTTATTTCTCTTCCCTTTCTCTCTCTGCTTCCCCTTTGTTGCTTTCTCTCAAATGCTTTATAATACCTAATATTAGCGACCACTGTGGGTATAAAGTTGACTAGGCCCTAAGACAAGTAAGACACAACAGTGTACAAGGTATTTATTTCAATAGTGAACAAGGTTTACATAAAGTTTCCTATTTCCTGGAAAAATCCATACTTGGTTGTAGAGTCAAGTTTGAGAGGAGTACATTATTTTAAGCTTAGAATATATCTTTAGCAAATCAATTAGTGAATAGACAATAAATCCCACAAATAAAGCAAGCCAACTAAACCAATAGTTGAAAATTTGTGTTAAAGTTTCTTCTAATCACTTGCTTTAAAATTTTTCTTTTTTAAATCTGATGGCCTTTCTTTTTGACACTTATCATGGTTTTGCTTAGTCTCCTGTTTCCTCTCACTTGGTTAGCTTACATTTTCAGAATCTTTGCCCTTTAGAGACGTTCAGAGACAATTTTGAAAGTTTTCTTTAGTGATACTCCCACGAGAACAATAAAACAATATTAACAACAATAGTAAATTTGAACTGATTGTATCTTCACAAAACTCCTAAATATAGGTATATTTATTCCCTGCTTTAACAGATGAAAAAACTGAAGCACAGAGAGATGAAATAAATTGATGTTATGTAGTTAATAGGGGTGCATTCCAGTTTCCAATCTAAGTCTTTGGATTTTATTTCATTTCATTTTATTTATTTTTTATTTGAGAGAGAGAGAACATGAGTAGGGGATAGGGGCAGAGGGAGAGGGAGAAGGAGGGAGGGAAGAAGGGAGGTAGAGAGAGAGAGAGAGAGAGAGAGAGAGAGAGGATCTTAAGTAGGCTCCATGCTCTATGCAGAGCCTGATGTGGGGCTCGATCCCATGGCCCTGAGATGGCAGCCTGAGCTGAAATCAAGAGTTGGATGCTCAACCAGCTGAGCCACCCAGATACCCCTATGTCTGGATTTTAAACCCATTTCTCTTTGCTCTTTAATGCATTTCTACTTTGTCCTTTCTCCTTTATTTCTCCCTCTCTTTCTTTTGCCTCTCTTTTTTTTTCCCTTCTGCCTCTCTCAGTGAATGCTTTATGAGTGTTTACTTTTTAGCCAGCATTGGGAATACAAAAATGAATAAGATTACAATTGTGAAGGCACATTTTTGCCTTTAAAGACAATTTGCCTGTTGAAGAATGAAAAAAGAGTATGAGACAATGTGGCTAGTGCTGTAATGACCATTTACTAGCTTCTCTGAGATTGGGAGAAGGTAGCAATGCCATTTTTAGTTTTGAGGAAGCTGAAAAGTTTCCAGACAGGTAAAGTAGGATAAACTATGGGTTGTGAAAGAATCTTTACGTGTCTTTAAGTCTTTTTTTATAAACTCAATTAGAACAAATTGGATTTTCACTGGTAAACGGGTGCAACCGTTTTCGGGATAACATACTTACATCTTTGGGTATTTTGAATGTGCCTCATGTATGGCTACATCATGGATTGGCTTTTCCAAATTAATGCATGGTATTTTTCTTTTCTGATTTTAAAGGTTACACAATCTTGTAGAAAATTAAAACAAATCAGGAAATTATAAAGAACAAAAAATACCACCTATATTGTCACTTGTAAGAATATATAAAGTGAAATCATTGATATGGTCTTGTGCTTGTTTTTGCCTTCTGTAAAACTAGAAAAAATAAGGCATTCCATGAATATTTATTCATTAGAAGAAGGCATCATTATTGAGGATGACTTTGAGTATGAGTATGACTTTCTTTTCAGGGAAGTCACTTGTCACCTGAACTGAACTGATGAAGAAGATGAATAATGTGACAGAATTCATCCTCCTGGGCTTGACTCAAAACGTGGAACTTCAGAAATTCTCCTTTTTTGTGTTTTTAATTGTCTACTTGGTCACCTTGGCGGGCAACTTGCTCATCATGATCACCATCAGTACCAGTAGTGCCCTCGAAACCCCCATGTACTTCTTCCTGTCTTACTTGGCCCTTATAGATGGCTGTTGTTCTTCCTCCATGACCCCTAAAATGCTCGCTGACACTCTTACTGTGAGAAAAATCATCTCTTTTACGGGATGTATGACTCAAGTCTTTGCTGAACATTTTTTTGGTGCTGCTGAGATTATCCTTCTCACAGTAATGGCCTATGACCGTTATGTGGCCATCTGCAAACCCTTGCATTACACAACCATCATGAGTCACCAGGCGTGTGGCCTCCTTGTAGGAGTGGCCTGGGCTGGAGCCTTTGTCCATGCAACCATTCAGATCCTCTTCACAGTCTGGCTGCCTTTCTGTGGCCCCAATGTCATAGATCATTTCATGTGTGATTTGTACCCTTTATTGAAACTTGTCTGCATGGACACTCATACCCTTGGTCTCTTTGTTGCTGCCAATAGTGGGTTCATCTGTTTGTTAAACTTCCTTCTTTTGGTGGTTTCCTATGTGGTCATCTTGCTCTCCCTAAAGACCTATAGCTTGGAGGGGAGACGCAAAGCCCTCTCTACCTGCGTCTCTCACATCACCGTGGTCATTTTCTTCTTTGTGCCCTGCTTATTTGTATATCTGCGCCCAGTGATCACCTTTTCCATTGATAAAGCTGTGGCTGTGTTTTATACCATGATAACTCCTATGTTAAACCCTTTAATCTATACGTTGAAAAATTCAGAGGTGAAAAGTGCCATAAAGAAGCTCCGGATCAAAAGGTGACTTCAATGGAAAAATAATCACAACAGCATAAAATCACTTCTTATTTTATTTTATTTTATTTTATTTTATTTTTTTTAATGTGTATTTATTTTTGAGACAGAGAGAGACAGAGCATGAACGGGGGAGGGGCAGAGAGAGGGAGACACAGAATCTGAAACAGGCTCCAGACTCTGAGCTGTCAGCACAGAGCCTGGCGCGGGGCTTGAACTCACAGACCGCGAGATCATGACCTGAGCCAAAGTTGGCCGCTTAACCGACTGAGCCACCCAGGCGCCCCATAAAATCACTTCATATTTTAAATGACAAAAAGAAAATAATATAATTTCTATGGGTCAGGGCCAAGTGAACATTATATATAAAAGTATGTTGATGTTGGCACATAAGTCCTAAGAGGAAAGGCCCAGGCAGGAAATCATTTATCATTAAAAAATATCCCATTTAGGGTCGCCTGGGTGGCTCAGTCAGGTTAGCGTCCGACTTCAGCTCAGGTCATGATTTCATGGTTTGTGGGTTCAAGCCCTGCATCAGGCTCTGTTCTGACAGCTCAGAGCCTGCAGACTGCTTTGAATTCTGTGTTTCCCTCTCTCTCTTTCTGTCCTTCTTTTGCAGGTTCTCTGTCTCTCTCTGTCTCTCTCTGTCACTCAAAAATAAATAAACATCAAAAAAATATCCCATTTAGATTTATTTATTGGTCATTTGGTTGTCAAACTTTACTTATTTTCAGAATCAGCTGGAATTCTTGTTAAAATGCACATTTCCAGGATACAGCTGTAGTGATTCTAATTCAATGGGAATGTTCTTGAATTGCATTTTAAACAAATTATGTGGATGTTTCTAAGCAGGTGATTTATACATACCCTTTGAGCAACAATGCTATAGATTATGCTTGCATCATCAGCCTATTAATGGATGATCTTGTTAAAGCAATTCCTGGGAAGTAACAAAACTCAGTTCTTCGTAAGTCATGAAATACAAGCTCACTACCTTTGTAACTGCAAAACAAAAATGTAATAATCTGTGAAGATAGAAAAGCTCTCCATATTCTTTTTCTTCACTTTCAATACTTTTAAATCTTTTGCTACATCTGATCTGATTCTCTCTTTTCCTCTCTTGTTTCCAAAGGGAAGGCCTACTATCTATTCTTACTGAATTATTTGGATTACAATTCATTGTTCTTGTAATACTAACTAGTCATTTACATCAGGAACATTATTTTCATGATTTTTCTATGTGAAGGAGATCTTATGTATCATTTCTATATATATATTTGGAGGTATGTTATTGTCATTAAGAAAATAGTCTCTAAGTAAGATAGTTCTGAGATCAAAACTTACTTTTGCCACATACAATGTGGACTTCATCAAACTACAATTCTTTGAGTGAAAGGAGAGTGATAGAGATATTATCAAGGTTAATAACGAATCCTTGTAGATCTTTTATTACCAATCACTTCTCAATAGGTGTTAGTCATGAAATTTATTACCGGAGTCTCTATAACAGTACAGAACCACTTAATCTATTTTTTGAGCATCAGAAAGGATAATACATTGTTTCTTTGTACCTTCTGTGAAGTATAGTACTCTGAGCTCACTGGCCTTGTAAAATTCTGGGGGGGCTGGAATGCTTCCCAACATCCTTGGCTATTACTTTCCCATACTCTTCTATTTTTCTTATTTCTGTTGGCCTCATGCTTCCTAGACCTCGGGGCCGATCCATTTATGGGTATGATTTTTTTTTTCTGACAAGTCTGACTTGAAGAGCCACAAAGTCATTGTTTTATGAACCTGAGGTCAGGATAGTGGGCAAGCAGAATATGAACAGAATTAAGTGAGATATTTAATTGAGATATTTGTTAAGAGTAGATGGTATGGTAGGGTGGTGAGGGTAGACTCCGGAGTACATTTCCTGGGTGGAGTGTGACCTGGGAAAGTTATTTTACCTTTCAGCAGTATTTTTTTTTTTCTGTAAAAAATGGAAACAATAACACCCATTTCATAATGTTTTGGGGTCTTCTAAGTGGGATTGTATATGTTAAGTGCTTATGAAAGTTCATGGCACATAGGAAACATTATAAAAGTATACTGCAAAGAAAAAAATTCACTGGTGATGATCCAATTTTTAATACAGATAGAATTTTGCTTCTCTCTCTTCCTGAACTAGCAAGGCCCTTGTTATGTCTGGAACAGGACCTCTATGGATCTTACCTTGGTTCCTGTCTCCTTCGTGAAAAAGACATCTCGTATCATCAATACTATGTCAGATAACTTTTCCCTTGAACTTTAGCTAAGAGTGTTATTGGCTTTTAAGTTATTATTCAGCAGCTGGAAGTCACTAACACTTTAGTGGCAGTTTTGGGTGATGTGGGAAGATTTGGGTTATGGAGTAGACAGAATTAGTATTGAATTCTATCTTGTTAGTTTATGTAACATCGTGTGAATTTCACAGCTCTCAGACTCTTATTTTAATCTTTGTTCACATGTACAGTGAAATGGTAACATTTTTCAAAGGGTAGTTTTAATCATTAGTTGAGATACTGTATGCCAAGTATCTAGTGGGTACTTGTCACTCAGTGGGTACTTAATAAATGTCGCTGTCTTTGATGCTCCCTCACTTCTTTGTTTGGGTCCTATTTCTGCCTGATTTAAAAAAGCCCTCTGATTTATACATATTATTGAACTCTAGGTATTTCTATTTAGGTCATGAGGCACTTTGAAAATTCTAAGAATAAAGCCCTCAAAATTAATGCAAGATGGATGAGATTAACTCTCTAAAAAAAAAATTCACCTTAAAAATGTGAATGTCTCCAAAGGCACAGTTAGGTTAAGGAAGACTCCCAAATTTAATAAACTTTTTATGACCAGTAAAAAAATCTGTAGGACAATCATTAGTAATTGTAGTAAAAGCGATTGCTACTTATTACGATACGGCTGGTGCTACAAAGGCAAGTTACGGTTTACTCCCCTAAGATCCCTATGAAATAGATAATATTATTCCTGCTTTCCAGAAGAACTGAAGTGTGGAAAACTGAAATAATTTACTGTAGGTCGCAGAACTAGAAAATGCCTGAGGTGGGATTTGAGCCTGTGTAGTTTGGCTTTAGAATTTTCACTCTTAAACACTGTGGCATACATCATAATAATGACACGGATCACATAACACTTTCTAGTGGAGGGACATAGGCGATGAGTAAGTTAATGTATATATAAAAAGTTTCGTTCAAGGAGACAAGTGCTTAAAAATGAAAGGATGTGAGGTGATAGTGCCTCAGAAGGCAAGGGACCTCTAGGTTTCGCATTCAAGGAAGACCCAAAAGCAAGATTTTACAGCATTTATCTATGTCCAAGAGTGAGAGACAGTAAGCTGAAGATCATGAGTAAAACCACCAGAGAGGAATTTCTGTACATGGAAGGAGATTTTTATCTGACACGGATGAGTGTCCTTAACAGCTCTCTTCTGACTCAGAGATCACCAAGCGACATTAACCTTACAATTAGTTCAGCTCTAATTAAAATCAGGATGAAGTGAAATAAAATATCGGTGCTCGAGCAACCATCTTTTCCCAGAACTTGCATGTGCTCCCTGGAAGGTGTCTACTTTGGTGGACTCTTTGGTAGAGCCAACAGCATGGGTCTCCACTTTTTCTCCTCCTTGTTTCTTTAACGTCTACAGTTTTTTCCCATGTGAAAGCATTTGCTTAAGTTGTACAGCTCTGTACAATTGTCCAGCCCAAATACCTCTCTGACCCTATCCTGTATCGATCGTTCTTTCCCTTGTCACCAGCTTCAGCTGCAGTGGCCTCATTTTTGCCTATGGGCCTTTGAACTAGTTCTTTATACCCCAAGGGCTCTCTCTCTCTGGACCTTCCTCTGCCTGGAGTGTTGTCCCCACTCAGTCTGCAACTCAACTGCCACCTCCTTAGAGGTCTTCTTTAACCACCACGTAAAGACACCATCTCCCTGAGTTGTTCTATGACGGCACTCACAATTTCTCTACAGCATCTTCGCCATCCGATTATCCGATTCACCTGTTGATTCTCTTTTCCAGTTAAAACATAAACTCAATGAAAGTAGACGTGTATTTCCAGCACCCGGAATAGAAGTGGCACACAGTAAATGCTTCATACATACTTACTGAATAAAAGGCCATCATCTCCACTTAACCCTTCTAAGAATAAGTGCGTTCTTAAAAGGAACCCTTGTCAACTGGAAGCTCCTGGAATTGATGACTTTTCATTCTTGGTGATAAATTGAAATGGAGAACTTTAGGTCAGTTTAGTATATCAGCCGGGGGTTCCTAGTTGATGATGCAGAACCTCTGTAGCTGGCTTAAGTAGAAGGGATCTATGATACGTACTTAAATAGCTTAAGGATATTCGGAGGAGTGGGAATCACAGATTCTAGGTTGAGTTATCAGGAATAGCTTCCGGAAGCACACCTGACTGGATTGGCATGCCAGGGGAGCTGCTGCTTGTGCCGTAACCAAGGTTGCCCTGCCCTGGCTAGACTGCAGTGTGGTACTTCATTCCTGACCTCAGAGCCACTCTGATTCCTGGAACCACTTATCCCCAGATAACTGACTTCTACTCAAAGACTTGCACAGATGCACCCAGTTGGCAGAACCCGTGACATGTCTGCACCCAAGTGGCAGAGGGACAGGGAAATGGAGTTCTTTGGATTCTATCTTGGGAACGTGGATACATACTTTGGAAACTAACACGTGCAGGATGCTTTTAAGAGATTTTTGGGCAGCCACACACTCTGGGTGTTCACAGTTGGGGTTGGGAGATCACAAAATGGGCTTCATTCGTCCCATAGATAGTTTTAAATGTCCACAAAATTAAAGGGTGTCCTAGTCTCTGTCCTACACAGAGGAGAAGCAGAGATAAAGGACCGCAAGGAAGTTGAGAGCAGGAAAATTATTGGTACCATAGAGTTATTCATATGACTTATTTTTACTGAACACCTCCTCTGCTAATAACTGTGGTTGCTGCTGAAGTAGAAACACAAATGGGTAGAATTGTCCTTAACCTTGTGGCATTAGCATAGCACAGCATGTGGCTCAGTAGCACTTCTCAAATCCCTCTTCTACCTTAATTTTGAAGGAAGCTCTCCTCAATAATAAACAAAAACGCTTGTCTTGCTTTAGTGACTCTCATCCTTTTAAAAAACCGCCTGAAAATGTATTGTGGACTATCGTGGATCTGGCACCATGTGAAGCACTTTGCATACATTATATCATTCAATCATCATAATTTCTTGAAGTTCATATTATTCTTTTTATGTGAGAGGGAAAAAATAAAGCTTAGAGATGTTTAATGTCCTCAAAAGTTATGCTACTGTTCATTGACACATTAGTATCACACAAAGTCCATACTTCACGCTAGGGTTCCCTCCTGGTGCTATTCATTCCATGGGTCTCAACAAATGTATAATGACACGTATCCACCATTACGGTATCATACAGAGTAGTTTCACTGTGCTAAAAATTCTTTGTGCTCTGCCTTTTCACCCCACCCTCTCCCCCAACTTCTGGCCACCATTGGTCTTTTCACTAAGTTTATAGTTTGCCTTTTCCACAGTTTCGCATAGTTGGAATCATACAATATGTAGCCTTTCGAGAGTCTTTCATTTAGTAATCTACATTTGAGTTTCTTCCATGTCTTTTCCTGACTTGATAGCTCATCGTTTTAGTGCTAAATAATATTTATTATCTGGTCGTGCCATAGTTTACTTTTTTCTTCCAAGATTGTATTCATATTCAAGTTAGTTCACATATAGTGTAGTATTGGTTTCAGGCGTAGATATGACATATTTATCCACTCACCTACCGAAGTGTATCTTGGTTGCTTTCACGTTTTGGCAATTATGAATAAAGTTGCTAGAAACATGTGTAGGTTTTCTTTCTTCTCAGCTTTATTAAGATATAATTAACATATAATATTTTATAAGCTTCACATGTACAATGTGATGATTTGGTACATGTGTATATTGTGAAATTATTACCACAATGAGGTAAGTGAAAACATTCACCACTTCATGTGAGTTACTTTTTTTTTTTTTTTTGGAGAACATTTAAGATCTACTCTCAAGTATATAACACGATATTGTTAACTTTGGTGCCAAACTGATTATTAGATACTGAGAATTTATTAATCTTAAACTGAAAGTTTGTGCTTTTTGACCAACACTCCCCCCTTTCACTACCCCTAGCTCCCGCCAACCACTGTTCTACTCTCTGATTCTGTGAGTTCAACTTCCCTTCTTCCCTTTTGAAGGATAATTTCACAGAGCACAGAATTTTAAGTTGGTATTGTTTTTTTCTCGCTCTCAACTCTTTAAATAGTTGACTCCATTCACTTCTTTCTTGCGTGGCCTCTGAGGAGAAGAAGTTGGATGTAGTTCATTCCTCTTCTCCTTGGGGTGGTGGTCCCAGCCTATTGACAGAAATGTTATTGCCTAGGAATGCCTGTGGCACACATCTGGGCCTGTATTGCTTATAGCAAGTCCTCACAGACATTTCCCCTGCTGAGACCAGCGTTGTGGCTGGATTGGCCCTTGTGGTTCTTATTATGATTTCAGGACACACTTCACTGCGGCAAAGATGATCAGGGAACTTTGAGGAACAAGATTTATTATGCACTGGTCCTGGAGCCTCCAGGGCATATCGAGGGCCACACCTGAGGAGGTTGTAGACACAGACCTGGGGTTCTGCATTTATTAGGGTCTGGTGGAATGGGGTGGGTATCTAGGGTTTCGTGGGTTCACTATTTATTGACTGCTTTAGAGCATGAGAGTGGGAATTAGAGGATGGAAAGGGAGAAGCAGGGCTACTCAAGTGGTCAGTTATTGAAATTACCCAGAGCTTCCTGAAAGAGGAAACTTCATGAGTGGGGGTGACTTAATTCCTTGTCTGGTAGCTTTGTCATATAGCTGGCAATATGTTTACTCACGAGGGATGCCTTTTGAAATATGTCTTCGGCAATCAAAAACTTAATGTCAAGCACTTACACTATAATCAAAGGGCTTAATCTCTGGGATACTCACTCCTCTGTAGGTAAGATGTTTTTTCCTCTGGGCTGTGTCAAGATTTATAAGTTTACCTTTGGTTTTCTGAAATTTGAATATGATACACCTCCATATGGTTTTTTTTGTTTGGCATTTGTCTTATGAGGTATTCTCTGAGCTTCCGGAGGCTTGGTGTTTGACATTAATTTGGGGGGGAAATTCTCAGTCATTATTATTGCTTCAAATATTGCTTCTGTTCCCTTCACTTTTTCTTCTTATTCTGGTATTCCCATTACAAGGATGTTACCCCTTTGGTAGTTGTCACACAGTTCTTGCGTATTCTGTTCTGGTTTCTTTGTTTTCTGCTTTTTGTTTTTCAGCCTGTTTTCTCTTTGATTTTCAGTTTGGGGAATTTCTATTGCCATGTCCTGAGGCAATGTCTAGTCTATTAATGAGCCCTGTCAAAGGCATACTTGATTTCTGTTAGTCTTTTTGATCTCTAGCATTTCTTTTCGACCCTTCCTTAGAATTTATCTCTTCTTACGTTATCCACCTGTTTTTGGCTTTAGTGACATAGAGGGGCAAGTGTTCTGTGGTGTATCACAGAGTGTCAGTCTTTGGGTGAGCCTGTGCCCTGGGACTGTATAGTTCACCAGGGTTTCTTGTCCAACCTCCCCATAATGTGATAGGTCTAAAAGTATCTTTACATAGAGATGTCCTTTTCAAATTTTAAAATTTGGTTGAAAACAGGAAGAATCGGTCTTGGACACAATGCAGTTGCGCGACTCGATGATGAATCTGGTTAGAAGGCAAAAAGTGGCCAATGACTTTGCCTCTACTGGGAAGAAGATGCTACTTTCTTCAGAACTCTTACAACTCTTTTAGGAGGGTTGATAAATATTTCAAGAATGTCCTCTCAAGATCTTGGTACAATTAGTTTTGCCCTAGTACCAGAATAAGATGGCCAGAAAATTGGAATAGTGATTTTTCTTTTTTGAAGTTACTAGAAAAGAAGTTAGTTTCTAGAGAACAGCTTCCCTTTTAAAAAAACTTGTTGCTGACTTCTTATGTCAGATAGGTTTGTTTGCCATGATGAATTACCCTAATATGGAAAATTTTTGTTTTTCTGTTTGCATCATGGAATTCCTTTTAAATAGGTCTACAATAAAGTAATAATAATTTTCTGAAGTAATTAGAAGACTGTGTACAAAATGGATGGACATAGTCATGTGAAGTCAAATTAGTTCTTAAGAACTAATGCAGCTTTTTGTCCTCAGTGGTCACACTGGATGGAAGAGGCATTTCCAGGACTTTATGAGTTAGTTAAAAAGTCCTCCCACTGATTGTGAACAAGGCTTCAAAAGGTAAGTCTGTAAGAGTTAATGGAGGAAGCCAGGCTTTTCAATTGTGTGACTTACTTTATTATACAGGAAATTCTTATAAACTTGAGTTTGTAAAAAATTGAAAAGTTGGAAACTTCTTCTGGAATCACAGATTTGAAGTCAGTCAAAGTTTATAATTACATTTCTGTCACTGAAGGGTGTATGACTTTGAGAAAATTAAGTATTCAAGCCTGTTTTTTCAACTATAAAGTGGGGATAACAGTGCTTGTAATTGTAAAGATAAAATGTTATACACTGAATGTGATTCTATATATATGTGCATATGTATGTATATACATAGATATATATGTATGTGTGTATATGTACATATACATATATGTGTATATATACATATATATATAAAATGTCTATGTAAATATGGAAATAGCATGTGATATATAGTTGTACATAACAAGTAATAGATGTTCTTCTTGCAGTGTTAACATTTCCTCTCATCAAAATATTTTGTGCCATGTAATGAGATGGAGGTCGTCTAGGAAGGAATAGGTTTACTGTGGAAAAGTAAAAGTTTATATTTTTTTAATGTTTATTTATTTTTGAGTGAAAGACAGCACAAGCATGGGAGGGACAGAGACAGAGGGAGAGAAAGAGAATCCCAAGCAGGCTCCACACTGTCAGCACAGAACCCAGTGTGGGGCTCGAACTCATGAACCATGTGACCATGACCTGAGTTGAAGTCAGACGCTTAACCTAATGAGCCACCCAGGTGCCCCCAAATTTATCTTAATACTTAATTGATAACCATTTGGAAATGTCATTTAGGTAGTTGTATACAGAGAACCATTCATAAATTTTTCTTCCACTTTGAATATGTAAATTACCTTAAGTGATTCTTCACTTAGGAAGCATACTTTATGCATGACTTTAGATGTGTGTGTCTTTCATGGAATTCTCTTTCCTCCTCTCTTGTTCTCTCCTTTGTCCTTTAAAACTCAGCTAAAGTACTGCTTTCTCTGGAAAGCCCTCCCAGATCCCATGTTGATTAATGTGTTCTGGCCCAGGGCGCCCATAATCTATGTGACTATACTTATAGTGACACTTATTAAATTGATCTGTAATGGTCTGGCCACCTATGTATGAAATCACTGAGAGTAACAAACTATGTCTTATTCAACTGGGTGATATCAATGTCTTTGACAGGTTTGACATCAATAGTTTTCCATGTGCATTTAAAAAATTTTTTTTTACATTTATTTGTTTTTGAGAGACAGAGACAGAGCACAAGTGGGGGAAGGGCAGAGAAAGAAGGAGACACAGAATCCCAAGCAGGCTCCAGGCTGTGAGCTGTGAGCACAGAGCCCGACATGGGACTTGAACCCACAAACTGGGAGATCATGACCTGAGCCGAAGTCGGACGCTCAACCAACTGAGCCACCCAGGCGCCCTTCCATGTGCATTTTGAATGGGATAAATAAAAAAGAGTAAGCTTATAATGCACTTAAAACTTTTCCCCTTTGTTTTAAAGGCAAACTGTTTCTAATAACTGAAGGCAGCACCTATAAGGAATAGAAGAACTAAGTAAATGGAACCAAAGAACAATGTGACTGACTTTGTCCTCTTGGGCCTCACACAGAATCCAAAGGAACAGAAAGTACTTTTTGTTATGTTCTTGCTCTTCTATATTTTGACCATGGTGGGCAACCTGCTCATTGTCTTGACTGTTTCTTTTAGTAAGACCCTGGACTCACCTATGTACTTTTTTCTTGCTAGCTTATCATTTATGGATGTCATTTATTCCTCTTCTATTTCTCCTGAACTGATTTCAAATTTGTTCTTTGGGGAAAATACCATATCCTTCCATGCTTGTATGACCCAGCTATTTACAGAGCACTTTTTTGGTGGATCAGAGGTCTTTCTTCTGCTGGTGATGGCCTATGACCGCTATGTGGCCATCTGTAAGCCCTTGCATTATTTGATTGTCATGAGGCAATGGGTGTGTGTTGTGCTCCTGGTAGGGTCCTGGGTTGGGGGTTTTATGCATTCAGTAATTCAACTTAGCACTATTTATGGGCTCCCATTCTGCGGTCCCAATGTCATTGATCATTTTTTCTGTGACATGTACCCCTTACTGAAACTGGTCTGTACTGACACCCGTGTCATTGGCCTGTTAGTGGCGGCCAACGGAGGACTGATCTGCACAATTGTGTTTGTGCTCTTGCTCATCTCTTATGGTGTCATCTTGCACTCTCTAAAGAACCTTAGTCCGGAAGGGAGGCGGAAAGCCCTCCAGACCTGTGGTTCCCACATCACTGTGGTGGTCTTCTTCTTTGTGCCATGCATTTTCATGTACGTGAGACCTGCTAAGACCTTCCCTATTGACAAATCAGTGAGTGTGTTTTATACAGTCATAACCCCCATGCTGAACCCCCTGATCTACACTCTGAGAAATTCTGAGATGACGAATGCTATGAAGAAACTCTGGAGGAGAAATGTCACATATTGTAGTAAATGAGCACATCATCCACCATGAAGAGAGTTACTTGACATTAGGGTTCATTTCTTTAGAATTCAGAAGTCTTCTAAAATCTGATTCTGACTTTCCTTTCTTCAAAGAATTTATGATAATTATAATTAACGAATGAAGTAGATGACTGTGCTGTAATAAGTGTCCCTCCCTGCTAGAATGTAAGGTCTATATCATATTGTAGATCTCTTCACTTAGGAATGAGTAATGGCTTTCCAGCAACGAATCCATAAGAGGTAATGAATTTGTGAGGAAATTTTTATACGATTACACTAAGTTTTAGTCATTTATGCACTTATATTTTATATATTTTCTGAGACTTAGTATTATTTTTAATTAGATTCTTGTCATATAATTGTTTTTGTTATACTATTTAAAATATTTAATGATGTATAAGATGTCTTCTTTATTAAATTTCAGTTGTCTTATGTAAGAAAAGTTGAAGTGTAACAGGTTATAATAGCAAAAATGAAAACCTTACAGAATAGGATAAATTTCCTACTTATCTCTCAGCACGGTCTCTAGTCCTCCCCCTTAGAGGCATCACTTAATCAGTTTCTTCAAATTAATCAGGTAATAATCTTTACAAATGCATGTGCAAATGCAAATACACGTATGTGTGTTTTTTCTGTATATGTAAATGATTGCTTTTACTATGCACAATTTTTAAAAAATAAGATTTTCATATTGCAATAGTTTTTATATAGTTTTTATTTTCTTATTTAATTGAAGTATAGTTGACATACTTTATTAGGTTCATGTGTACAACATAGTCCTCTGACAGTTACAGGCATGACAGAATGCTCACCATGATAAGTACAGTTACCATCTGTCACCACACAAAGGTTTTACAACAGTATTTACTGTATTTCCTATGTTGTACTGTACCCTTTGACTTATATATTTTATAAGTGGAAGTTTGTACTTCTTAATCACCTTTACCTATTTTGCCCATCCCTGCCGGTAATCATCACTTTGTTCTGTGTATTTGAGTTTGTCCCTGTTTATTTGATTTTTAGATTTTACATGTAAGTGAAATTATCTGCAACGTTGAAGATATTCCATACCAGTCCATACAGATCTAATTCTTAGCTTTTTTTTTTTTTGTGCTAGGTAATACACCCTTATAAATATATACTAAAATTAATGTATACATTTCCCTTCGGATTGTTCCTAACCTTTTTGTATGACAAAGAATTTTGCAATAAATGCATGTCTTTGAAGAGGTGAAAATATGAGTTGCTAGGAGAGGAATTATTGATATGTGTGTTTGAGTCAGTGATCAGGGAGTTAAATGTCAATATTTGTAGTTATTACCAAACTGAGGTTCTACTAACAGCCACACTGCTGCTCACAGTCCGTAAGTTCTTTCCACATTCTCAACCACTTGTACCTAATAAATATTTAAGGAAAGAACAATCTGATTAAAGGTATTTTATTTCATTTTGATAGTTTAACCAAAATCCTTTTTCTTTCAAAATCTTTTGATATAATTGAGTTGGAGCATTTTCTCATATTTAATATGGTATGTATTTAGTTTTCTGTGGATAGTCTACTAATATCTTTCTCTGGTATTTTCCTTGCTGATGTTTATGCACTAAAGATGTGATCCATTTTACTATTGTATAAGTAATTATTATTTTTCTGGCTTGTGATATTTTTAACTTTTTTATTCTATTTATTTTAAGTTCATTTATTTATTTTGAGAGAGATTGAGAGCAAACAGGGGAGTGTCAGTGAGAGAGAGAGGAAGAGAGAGAGTATCCCAAGCAGTGCAGAGCCCAGTCCCAGGGCTCGAACCCACAAACTGTGAGATCATGACCTGAGCCAAAATCAAGAGTTGAATGCTTAACCAACTGAGCCATCCAGGCACCCCTTAACTTTTTTTATACTATGTAGAATACTTCTGTCATGTAAACAATCTTGTCTTACATTTTATATTTAATATATATATTTTTGTTTGTATCTTGCTTAAAAAGACTTTCCTCACTTCATTCATACCAAAGTATTCTTCAACTGTTTTTTAGCACTTAATTTTTAAGCTCTTTTTTTGGTTCTATATTAAAACTGTTGATCCATTGGGAACTTATTTTGATATAGGAGTTAAATAAGGATTGAATTTTAGTTGTGTTTCTTAATTTTAGTAATTTTTTTTATAGTCACATAATTATCTTTTTACCATTGATTTGAAATCCTCTTATATTCTAACATCTCATTTGTGTACCCAATTCAGGATGATTCTGTTTCATTGATCTCTTTATTCATGTCCCAATTGACACACAATATAATTTTCATGATATATAACACATTTTGACATGTGATGAAACTAGTGGTCTCTCATTTCTGTTCTTTTTCAGATTTATGCCTTGTCTTGCATATTTATGTTTTGAATTCAAGTTTAAAATAAGTTTACATGTAAATAAGATAAATCATATAAGTTTAACATTAAAATAAGTTTAGAATGAAGTTAAACAGGTTTAAAATAGTTTGGTTACAAAACAAAAGTCAGTTATTAATTTAGGAAGTTTACTGTTTCCGAGTGCTGAGAACTGTTATCCCCGAGCAGGTCTTGACATTTAACAGGTCATCTCTCCTGCCCTTGGGTACTGCTTCCATTTTCTGCCTGTGCGACTTATCCCTTCTAGAAGTCTGCTGTTTTTCCTCCATGACCCGTAAAATGTTGCCTGGCACTTTTGCTGTAAGAAAACCATCTCTCTGAGGAAGTACATGACTTAAGTCTTTGCTGAGCATCCATGTGGCCATCTGCAAACCCCGGCACCATGACATCATCACGAGTGACAGGGATATGACTTCCTCTTTCAGGTGACATGTAGTAGAGGCTTTGTCCTTACAACCATTTAGGTCCTCTTCATGGTGTGGCTGCATGCAGGTGGCTCCAATGTCATAGACTATTCGTGTGTGATATAAACCCTTTGTTGAAACTTGTCTGCATGGACACAATTATACCCTTGGTCTTTTTTGTTGCTGTCATCAGTGGGTTCATCTGCTTGTTAAAATTTTCCTCCTGAACGTCTTCTTGGTGGTCATTATATGCTTCCTGAGGACTGGTAGCTTGGAGGGAAGACAGAACTGTGTCCATTTGTGTCTCTCATGTCACTGTGGTGGTCTTAGTATTGTGTTCTGCATATTTATATATTTGTACCCAATCACCATCTTTTCCACTGATTAAGTCGTGGCTGTGTTGTATACCATGGTGACGCCATGGTGACTCCCTTGTTAAACTTCTTAAATGTGTGTACTCAGAAATTTGGAGGTGAAAAATGCCTTGAGGAAGTTCTCGTGGAAAAAAGTAACTTTGAGAGATATCCATAACTTCATAAAATATGTTTGTCTTTTTAATGGAAGAAGAGATAAAAAGGTAATTTCTATGGTGCAGAGACACATGAACGCTATTTGTTATAAGTGTGTTTGTTGTAACATACAGACACTATGAATAAAGATCCAGGTAGGGAATTATATATCATTTAAAAAATATCCTATTTAGGTTTATGTATGTCTAATTGATTGTCAAAGTTCAATGTACTGTGAGAATTTAAAGTTAGAGTTCTTGGGGTGCATGGGTGGCTCCGTCGGTTAAGTGCCAACTTTGGCTCAGGTCGTGATCTTGCAGTTCATGATTTAGAGCCTTGCATCGGGCTCTGTGCTGGTATCTCAGACCCTGGAGCCTACTTCAGATTCTGTGTCTCCCTCTCTCTCTGCTCCTTCCTCACTTGTGCTCTCTCAAAAATAAATAAACATTAAAAAAATTAAAAAAAAAGTTAGAGTTCTTATAAAATGCAGATTATCAGGACACAACTCTGGAGATTTTAATTTAGTAGTTTTGTTTTTGGATGACATATCTACTTTTAGACAAATTACCCAGGTGTATTTTTGTATACACTCTAGGTATTGTGCTATAATTTATGTTCACATCATGAACCTAGTTCTTTAAACAATTTTTATATATATAACAATATATATATATATATATATAACAATTTATATATATATATATATATATATATATATATATATATATAACAATTTTAAATTCCAGTGTTAAGACACAGTGTTATATTAGTTTCAGGTGTATAATGTTGTGGTTCAACAATTGTATACATTACTCAATGCTTGTCACGATAAGTGTACTCTTTTTTTTTTTTTTTTCAACGTTTATTTATTTTTGGGACAGAGAGAGACAGAGCATGAACGGGGGAGGGGCAGAGAGAGAGGGAGACACAGAATCGGAAACAGGCTCCAGGCTCTGAGCCATCAGCCCAGAGCCCAACGCGGGGCTTGAACTCATGGACCGTGAGATCGTGACCTGGCTGAAGTCGGACGCTTAACCGACTGCGCCACCCAGGCGCCCCTCGATAAGTGTACTCTTAATCCCCTTCACCTGTTTCACCCCTTGTCCCACTCACCTCTCCTCTGGTAACCATCATTTCTCTGTATTAAAGAGTCCATCTTTTTTATCTCTTTTTTCCCATTACTCATTTATTTTCTTTCTCGAATTCCACATATAAGTGAAATCATATGGTTTTTGTCTTTCTCTGACTAACTTATACCACCTAGCATTATACCCTCTAACACACATACCATCTATGTGTTGCAAATGGCAAGATCTCATTCTTTTTTTATGACTGAATAATATTCCATTGTATACACATACCACATGTGTATCCATTCATATGTCAATGGACACTTCCATAATTTGGCTATTGTAAATAATGCTGCAATAAACACAGGGGTAAATACATCATTGCAAATTAGTGTTTTTGTGTTCTTCATGTAAATACCCAGTAGTGGAAATAGTACTGGGTCATATGGCAATTCTATTTTTAATTTTTTGAGGAGCCTCTATACTGTTTTCCAGAGTGGCTGCACCAGTTTGCATTCTCACCAACAGTGCACAGCATTCCCTTTTCTCCACATCCTTGCCAATGCTTGTTTCTTTTGTTTTGATTTTAGCCATTCCGATAGGTGTGAGGTTATATCTCTTCGTGGTTTCGATTTGCATTGGCCTGATGATAAGTGATGTTTAGCATCTTGTCATGTGTCTATTGGCCATCTGGATGTCTTCTTTGGACAAATGTCTGTTCATGTCTTCTGCCTATTTTTATTTGGATTATTTGTTTTTTGGGTGTTGGGTTGTGTAAGCGCTTTATATATTTTGGATACTAACCTGTTATTGGATATGTCATTTGCAAGTATCTTTTCTCATTCGGAGGTTGTCTTTTAGTTTTGTTGATCATTTATTTCTCTGTGCACAAGAGTTTTATTTTGATATTGTCCCACTAGTTGATTTTTGCTTGTTTCCCTTGCCTCAGGAGACATATGTAGAAAATGTTGCTACAGTCAATGCCAGAAAAATTACTGCCATTGCTCTCTTCTAGGGTGTTTTTTGGTTTCAGGCCTCACATTTATATCTTTAACCCATTTTGAGTTTATTTTTGTGTATGGTGTAAGAAAGTGGTCTGGTTTCATTCTTTTGCATGTAGTTTCTGCTGAGTTTCTAGCACCATTGTTGAAGAGACTCTCTTTTTTCCATTGCATATTCTTGCCTCCTTTCTTGTAGATTAATTGCCCAAATAATCATGGGTTTATTTCTGGGCTCTTTATTATGTTCTATTGATGTATGGTTGGTTGTGTGTGTGTGTGTGTGTGTGTGTGTGTGTGTGTGTGTGTGTGCCAGTATTAAACTGTTTTCATTGCTACAGCTTTGTAGTGTATCTTCATATCTGGGCTTGTGATACATCCGGGTTTGTCCCTTTTTTTTCAAGATTGCTTTTGCTAATGTGGGTCTCTTGTGGTTCTGTACAAGACTTGTTCTAGTTCTATGAAAAGTGCTGTTGGTATTTTGATACCGATTGTATTAAATGTGTAGGTTGCTTTGGGTAGTATGGACATTTAAACAATATTTCTTCTCCCCATCCATGAGCATGAAATATCTTAACATTTCTTCAATTTTTTTCATCAGTATTATGTAGTTTTAAGAGTACAGGTCTTTTACCTCCCTGGTTGAGTTTATCCCTAGGTATTTTATTATTTTTGATGCAGTTGTAAATGGGGCCGTTTCCTTAATTTCTATTTCTGCTACTTCATTATTAGTGTATAGAAATGCAACCAGTTCCTGTACATTGATTTTGTATCCTGCAACTTTAGTGAATTAGTTTATTAGTTCTAGTAGTTTTTTTAGTGGAGTCTTAAGGGTTTTCATATGTATGATGACATATCATCTGCAAATAGCGAAAGTTTTACTTCTTCCTTACCAATTTGGATCCTTTTTTTTTCTTTTTGTTTTTGACTTCTGTGCCTGTGACTTTCAGTGCTATATTGAATACAAGTGGTGAGAGTGGACATCCTTGTCTTGTTCATGATCTTAGGGGATAAGCTCTCCATTTTTCACCATAGGGTATGATGTTAGCTGTGGATTTTTCATGTAAGGCCTTTATTATGTTAAGGTATGCTCCCTTTAAATATACTTTGTTGAGGGTTTTTATCATGAATGAATGTGGCACTTTGTCAAATGCTTTTTCTGCATCTATTTAAATGATCACATGGTTTTTATCCTTTCTCCTGTTGTGATGTGTTGTGGATTGATTTATGAATGTTGAACCACTTGATCATACAGAATGATTTTCTAAGTGATTTATTTATTTATTTAATTATTGTTAGATCAGGATTGCTAATATTTTGTTGAAGATTTTTGCATCTATGGTTATCAGGGATATTGAACTGCAGATATGTTTTTTATAGTGTCTTTATCTGGTTGTGGTATGAGGGTAATGCTGGCCTCATAGAATGAATTTGAAAGCTGTCGTTCTTTTTCTGTTTTTTGGAGTCGTTTGAGAAAAATAAGTATTAACTTTTCTTTAAAAAATTTTTTTTAATGTTTATTCATTTTTGAGAGAAAGACAGAAGGCGAATGGGTGAGGGGCAGAGAGAGATCGGGAGAAACAGAATCTGAAACAGGCTCCAGGCTGAGAACTGTCAGCACAGAGCCTGACCCAGCGTTCAAACTTAGGAAGTGCGAAACCCTGACCTGGGCCGAATCAGATGCCTAATGGACTGAGCCATCCAGGAGCCCCTGTATTAACTCTTCTTTAAAGGTTTGATAGAATTCACCTGTGAAGTCACCTGGTCCTGGACTTTTGTTTGTTGGGAGTGTTTTGATTACTGATTCAACTTCACTGCTTGTAATTAGTCTGTTCAAATTTTCTATTTCCTCCTGATTTGGTTGTGGGAGGTTATATGTGTCTAGGGATTTATCCACTTTTTCTAGGTTGTCCAATTTGTTGGCATATAATTTTTCATAATATTCTCTTATAATCCTTTGTATTTCTGTGCTGTTGGTTATCATTTGTCTGCTTTCATTTCTGACAGTAGGTACTTATTGCCATTTTGTCACTTGTTTTGTGATTGTTTTTGTAATTCTTCTCTGTTCCTTTCTTCTGCTCTCTTCTGTCATGGTTTGTTGGCTTTCTTTAGTGATGTACTTGGATTTCCCTCTCTTTATTTTTTCCATCTTTATTACCAGTTTTAGATGTGTGTTTATCATTAGGTTTATATATAACATTTAGGCTTCTAGCTGTCTATATTAAGTTAATGGTCACTTAAGTTTTAACCCTTTGTAGAAAACTAAATTTTTATTCCCCTCCCAGCCATGTTTTAGGTATATGCTGTCATGCTTTAATCCTTTTTTTTTGTGTGTGAATCCATTCACTGATTTTTACAGGTATACTTAATTTACTGCTTATGGAAGTTACCTTAGTTTATAAATTTAGCTTTAAAACTGTGGCATGTATACCTAACAGATTTACGATTTAACCATTTTTAAGTTCACAGTTTGGTGGCATTAAGTTAATTCACTTTGATGAATGATGTTATAACAACATCAACACCATTCGACTCCAGTACTCTTCATCTTCCCAAACGGAAACTGGACACCTGTTAAATATTAATTTGCCATTACCCTTCCCTGAGTCCTAGGCATCCGCCATTCTACATTCTGTTAATTTGATGCCGTAAGTAACACATGTAAGTGGAAGCATACAATATTTGTCCTTTTGTGACTGCCTTATTTCACTTAGAATAATGTATTGTAGGTTAACGAATGTTTTGGCATGTGTCAGAATTTCCCTCATACTTAAGGCTGAATAATATTTCACTGTGTCCATATGTCTCATTTTTTTGATACGTGTTATCTATCTGTGGATTCTTTGGTTGCTTCTCCTTACTGATTGTTGTGAATACCACCATGGAGATGAGTAGAAATATTTGTTTGAATTCCTGATTTCCATTATTTTGGATATATACCTAAAAGTAAAATTGCTAGATCATAAAATTAATCTTTAAGTTTTTGAGTAACTACAATAACATTTTCCATAGGAGCCACATCATTTGACATTCTCACCAGTAATGCACAATTATGCCATGTTCTCCATAGTCTCTCTTACATTTGTGTGGTGTGTGTTTGTGTGTGTGTGTGTGTCTGTATCTCTTAATAGTTACCTTAATGGGTCTGAAGTGGTATTTCATTATGACTTTGAAATGCATTTCCTAATGATTAGTGACGCTGAGATCTTTTCATGTGCTTACAGGTATATCTTTATATATCTTTTTATGAGAAATGTCTATTCAAGTCCTTCATTTTTAATCAAGTTGTTTCTTTCATTGTGTTTTTAGATGTAGAAGTTCTTTATGTACTCTGGATATTAGTATCTAATCAAATATATTATTTGCAAATATTTTCTCCAATTCTGTCAATTACCTTTTTTCTCTGTTGGTGTTGCTTGATGCACAAAAGTGCATAATATGGATAAAGTACAATTTATCTATTCCTTTTTGGCCTGTGCTTTTGGTATCATACTCAAGAAATTACTGTCAAATCCAATGCCATGGTTATTATTCTATGTTTTTTAAGAACAGTGGTATAGTCTTAGCTAGGTCTTAAGTCTTTGGTCCATTTTGAGTTAAATTTTATATATGGTATATATTAGGATTCAAATTCATGACTATGTGGATATGAAGTGTCACAGCACCATTTTTTGAACTGTCTTTAACCCATGAATACTCTTGACCCCCTTGTTGAAAATCATTTGAATATGTATGCAAAGCTTTATTTCTAGGCTCTGTGTTTTATTCATTAGTTTATCTGTTTTTATGTGAACACCATATTGTTTTGATTATGATAACATTGTATTAAGTTTAGAGACAGGAGAATTTTCTGACTTTGTTCTTTTTGTTTCATTTTGCTTTGTTTTAAATATTAGCTTGGCTGTTTTATTCTCAGTTTATTCTTGGTTCTTAAGAGTCTCTCATGGTTTGCCTCCTTCCCCCTCTGTAACTTTTTTTACCCCCTTCCTCTCCCCCATGGTCTTCTGGTAAGTTTCTCAGGATCCACATAAGAGTGAAAACATATGGTATCTGTCTCTCTCAGTATGACTTATTTCGCTTAGCATAACACTCTCCAGTTCTATCCACGTTGCTACAAAAGGCCATATTTTATTCTTTCTCAATACCAAGTAGTATTCCATTGTATATATAAACCACATCTTCTTTATCCATTTGTCAGTTGATGGACATTTAGGCTCTTTCCATAAATTGGCTATTGTTGAAAGTGCTGCTATAAACATTGGGGTACAAGTGCCCCTATGCATCAGCACTCCTGTATCCTTGGGTAAATTCCTAGCAGTGCTATTGCTGGGTCATAGGGTAGGTCTATTTTTAATTTTTTGAGGAACCTCCACGCTGTTTTCCAGAGTGGCTGCACCAGTTTGCATTCCCACCAAGAGTGCAAGAGGGTTCCCGTTTCTCCACATCCTCTCCAGCATCTGTAGTCTCCTGATTTGTTCATTTTAGCCACTCTGACTGGCATGAGGTGATATCTCAGTGTGGTTTTGATTTGTATTTCCATGATGAGGAGCGATGTCAAGTATCTTTTCATGTGCCTGTTGGCCATCTGGATGTTTTCTTTAGAAAAGTGTCCATTCATGTCTTCTGCCTATTTCTTCACTGGATTAGTTGTTTTTCGGGTGTGGGGTTTGGTGAGTTTTTTATAGATTTTGGATACTAGCCCTTTATCCGATATGTCATTTGCAAATATCTTTTCCCATTCCATTGGTTGGCTTTTAGTTTTGTTGATTGTTTCCTTTGCAGTGCAGAAGCTTTTTATCTTCATGAGGTCCCAATAGTTCATTTTTGCTTTTAATTCCCTTGCCTTTGGAGATGTGTCAAGTAAGAAATTGCTGCAGCTGCGGTCAAAGAGGTTTTTTCCTGATTTCTCCTCTAGGGTTTTGATGGTTTCCTGTCTCACATTCAGGTCCTTCAGCAATTTTGAGTTTATTTTTGTGAATGGTGTAAGAAAGTGGTCTAGTTTCATCCTTCTGCATGTTGCTGTCCAGTTCTCCCAGCACCATTTGTTAAAGAGACTGTCTTTTTTCCATTGGACATTCTTTCCTGCTTTGTCAAAGATTAGTTGGCCATACTTGTGTGGGTCCAATTCTGGAGTCTCTATTCTATTCCACTAGTCTGTGTGTGTCTGTTTTTGTGCCAATACCATGCTGTCTTGATGATGACAGCTTCGTAGTAGAGGCTAAAGTCTGGGATTGTGATGCCTCCCACTTTGGTCTTCCTCTTTAATATTACTTGGCTATTTTGGGTCTTTTGTGGTTCCATATGAATTTTAGGATTGCTTGTTCTAGCTTTGAGAAGAATGCTGGTGCAATTTTGATTGGGATTGCATTGAATGTGTAGATAACTTTGGGTAGTATTGACATTTTAACAATATTTATTCTTCTAATCCATGAGCACAGAATGTTTTTCCATTTCTTTGTATCTTCTTCAATTTCTTTCATAAGCTTTCTATAGTTTCCAGTATACAGATCTTTTACATCCTTGGTTAGGTTTATTCCTAGGTACTTTATGATTCTTGGTGCAATTGTGAATAGGATCAGTTTCTTTATTTGTCTTTCTGTTGCTTCATTATTAGTGTATAAGAATGCAACTGATTTCTGTACATTGATTTTGTATCCTGCGACTTTGCCGAATTCATGTATCAATTCTAGCAGACTTTTGGTGGAGTCTATCGGATTTTCCATGTATAATATCATGTCATCTGCAAAAAGTGAAAGCTTGACTTCATCTTTGCCAATTTTGATGCCTTTGATTTCCTTTTGTTGTCTGATTGCTGATGCTAGAACTTCCAACATTATGTTAAACAACAGCGGTGAGAGTGGACATCCCTCTTGTGTTCCTGTTCTCAGGGGGAAAGCTCTCAGTTTTTCCCCATTGAGGATGATATGAGCTGTGGGCTCTTCTTAAATGGCTTTTATGATGTTTAAGTATATTCCTTCTATCCTGACTTTCTTGAGGGTTTTTATTAAGAAAGGATGCTGAATTTTGTCAAATGCTTTTTCTGCATCGATTGACAGGATCATAGGGCTCTATTCTTTTATTAATGTGATGTATCACATTGATTGATTTGCGAATATTGAACCAGCCCTGCAGCCCAGGAATGAATCCCACTTGATCACGGTGAATAATTCTTTTTGTATGCTGTTGAATTCGATTTGCTAGTATCTTGTTGAGAACTTTTGCATCCATATTCATCTTTTTTTGCATGCATCATATTTTGGCGGGGGGTGGGGGGTGGGATTCAGGATTGTTTTTATTTTCAGAGCCTGCAACAGTTGGTCAGCAATGCTAGCTAAGCTGGTACAATCTGAAGACCATCCCACCTCCCTTTCCAGGCATTCAACCAACATAATCCCTATAAACAAGATTAGAGACCAACTGAGATGTGTCTCAATGTGTGGTGAGAGAGGGAAGAGGCCTTCCTCTCTCCTCTCGTTCCCCTCCTCCCCACTTACTTTTCTAACAAGATTGTTTTTTGGCCAAATGCAACTCAAACCCAGAACAGCAACCAGCCATCTCCATTACAACTGCTTCCCTCCCCACTTCCAGAGCAGGAAGCGAGGAGAGGAGACTGGCACTTGTGTGTAAGAAAAACCTGGCTATGCCCAACAGAGCAGAGATGGTGAGGAGGCTGGTGCCTGTGGGTGGGCATAAGCAGGAACCAAATAGGCCTGTCCAGCATCCACCAACTCAGCCCCAGCTCCTTGGATAGGA
This sequence comes from Leopardus geoffroyi, assembly GCF_018350155.1. Lineage (NCBI taxonomy): Eukaryota > Metazoa > Chordata > Mammalia > Carnivora > Felidae > Leopardus > Leopardus geoffroyi. The sequence continues at coordinate 100,523,022 of NC_059329.1, forward strand.
GGTGTTCCTTTGAGACCCCCATTTCCATGGGGTTAGATGAGGGGGCAACTAGTGATGAGCCATCACTCCCTGTCCCTCAAATTCCAACATGATAAACTCAGAGTTTTACCTTCAAAATCCACCACGCTGCCTCCTGAGAAACACATTCTATATGGTCATCTGTATGCCAGCACCCATATCCCTCTCCTAATGCCCAGGGCTTCCAACCCATCTTTTCATCCTTGGGTGGCCCAGCCAACACTGATTTGATATTCTTTGACTCATAAAATGACTATTTTTAGAAAATTAAAAGCTATTCAAGAGTATCAGTAATAGAAGACACTTGGTGGTTTTTTTTTGTTTGTTTGTTTTGTTTTTGTTTTTTGATTTTTTGGTAGGTGGAAGTTTTAATAAGCAGTAGCACATGCAAAGTTTAGTTAGATTGGCTGCAAGAGGAGTAGATGAGTAGATCTTTGGATCCTCTCACCAAAATCTTAAAGTTTACATAGCACATGACTGGGCTCAGTCATGCACACCATCCAGATGACCTCAAATACACTTTATTCTCCAAGGCTATGGCCCTTGAACTAGCTCCCACCATAGGATTGGTGTAGAATGTACTTTCCAAAGACAAAAAGGGTGAGGAGTCTCTAAATGTCCAATTGTAGCTCACAGGTCAACCAATAGTCCTGTCCTCTTAATGACCTCCTCCAACAAGCGCTATGCTTTTTTTTAGCAGAACCTTTGCAGGCCAGAAGTCATGGTATGACATATTCAAAATGCTGAGTCCTTCCAATCAGCTGGAATTATAGTTTGGAGTTTTAAACGTTGACAGACTTGGCTGGCATAAAGGCCCAACTCCTGGAGGGAAAATAGCAAACAACTTGGGGCAGACATGTGGAAACAGCAATCAAGATCGGAGGATCCAAGATGGCGGAACAGCATGGAAGTTTTTTTTGTGTCTCGCGTCCATGAAATACAGCCAGACCAACACTAAACCATCCTACACACCTAGAAAACTGATTGGAGGATTAACACAACAATATGCACAACCTGAACCACAGAATTCAGCAGGCACCTGGTGCGGAGAAGTGAACTTGGGGAGAGAAAAGCCTGCGGCGGGCAGGGAGCCACTTTTGCAGGGGGAGAGAGGATATAACTCGATATTGGCCTGTAGTTCTCTTTTTTTGCTGGGTCTCTGTCTGGTTTAGGAATCAAAGTAATGCTGGTTTCATAGAATGAGTCTGGAAGTTTTCCTTCCCTGTTTTTTGAACAGCTTGAGAAGGATCGTTATTATCTCTGCTTTAAATGTCTGGTAGAATTCCCCAGGGAAGCCATCTGGTCCTGGACTCTTATTTGTTGGGAGATTTTTGATAACTGATTCAATTTCTTCACTGGTTATGGGTCTGTTCACGTTTGCTATTTCTTCCTGTTTTGTGTGGGTGCTTGGGACTTTGTCCATTTCTTCCAGGTTGTCCAGTTTGTTGGCATATAATTTTTCATAATATTCCCTGATAATTGCTTGTATTTCTGAGGGATTGGTGGTAATAATTCCATTTTCATTCATGATTTTATCTATTTGGGTCATCTCCTTTTTCTTTTTGAGAAGCCTGGCTAGAGGTTTGTCAATTTTGTTTATTTTTTCAAAAAAACAACTCTTGGTTTCACTGATCTGCTCTACAGTTTTTTTTTTTTAGATTCTATATTGTTTATTTCTGCTCTGATCTTTATTATTTCTCTTCTTCTGCTGGGTTTGGGGTGTCTTTGATGTTCTGCTTCTATTTCCTTTAGGTGTCCTGTTAGATTTTGTATTTGGGATTTTTCTTGTTTCTTGAGATAGGCCTGGATTGCAATGTATTTTCCTCTCAGGACTGCCTTCGCTGCATCCCAAAGAATTTGGATTGTTGTATTTTCATTTTCATTTGTTTCTGTATATTTTTAAATTTCTTCTCTAATTGCCTGGTTGACCCACTCATTCTTTTTTTTTTTTTTTTTTTTCAACGTTTATTTATTTTTGAGACAGAGAGAGACAGAGCATGAACAGAGGAGGGGCAGAGAGAGAGGGAGACACAGAATTGGAAACAGGCTCCAGGCTCTGAGCTGTCAGCCCAGAGCCCGACGCGGGGCTCGAACTCACGGACCGCGAGATCGTGACCTGGCTGAAGTCGGACGCTCAACCGACTGCGCCACCCAGGCGCCCCAACCCACTCATTCTTTAGTAGGGTGTTCTTTAACCTCCATGGTTTTGGAGGTTTTCCAGACTTTTTTCTGTGGTTGATTTCAAGTTTCATAGCATTGTAGTCTGAAAGTGTGCATGGTATGATCTCAGTTCTTTTATACTTATGAAGGGCTGCTTTGTGACCCAGTATGTGATCTATTTGGAGAATGTTCCATGTGCACTCGAGAAGAAAGTATATTCTGTTGCTTTGGGATGCAGAGTTCTAAATATATCTGTCAAGTCCATCTGATCCAATGTATCATTCAGGACCCTGGTTTCTTTACTGATCCTGTGTCTAGATGATCTATCCATTGTTGTAAGTGGAGTATTAAAGTCCCCTGCAACTACCACATTCTCATCAATAAGGTTGCTTATGTTTATGAGTAATTGTTTTATATATTTGGGGGCTCCTGTATTCGGCGCATAGACATTTATAATTGTTAGCTCTTCCTGATGGATAGACCCTGTAATTATTATATAATGCCCTTCTTCATCTCTTGTTACAGCCTTTAATTTAATGTCTACTTTGCCTGATGTAAGTATGGCTACTCCAGCTTTCTTTTGACTTCCAGTAGTATGATAGATAGTTCTCCATCCCCTCACTTTCCATCTGAAGGTGTCCTCAGGTCTAAAATGAGTCTCTTGTAGACAGCAAATAGATGGGTCTTATTTTTTTTATCCATTCTGATACCTTATGTCTTTTGGTTGGAGCATTTAGTCCATTTACATTCAGTGTTATTATAGAAAGATACGGGTTTAGAGTCATTGTGATGTCTGTAGGTTTCATGCTTGTAGTGATGTCTCTGGTACTTTGTAGTCCTTGCAACATTTCACTCACAGAGTCCCCCTTAGGATCTCTGTAGGGCTGGTTTAGTGGTGAGGAATTCCTTCAGTTTTTGTCTGTTTGGGAAAACCTTTATCTCTCCTTCTATTCTGAATGACAGACTTGCTGGATAAAGGATTCTCGGCTGCATATTTTTTCTGTTGATCACATTGAAGATTTCCTGCCATTCTTTTCTGGCCTGCCAAGTTTCAGTAGATAGGTCTGCCACTGGTCTTATGGGTCTCCCTTTATAAGTTAGAGCCTGTTTATCTTCAGAGTTTTCTCTTTATCCTTGTATTTTGCCAGTTTCACTATGATATGTCATGCAGAAGATTGATTCAAGTTATGTTTGAAGGGAGTTCTCTGTGCCTCTTGGATTTCAATGCCTTTTCCTTCCCCAGATCAGGGAAGATCTCAGCTCTGATTTGTTCAAGTACACCTTCAGCCCCTTTCTCTCTCTTTTCCTCTTCTGGAATTCCTATTATATGGATATTTTTCCATTGATTGCATCACTTAGTTCTCTAATTCTCCCCTCATACTCCTGGACTTTATTATCTCTGTTTTTCTCAGCTTCCTCTTTTTCCATAATTTTATCTTTTAATTCACCTATTCTCTCCTCTGCCTCTTCACTCTGAGCTGTGGTCGCCTCCATTTTATTTTGCACCTCATTTACAACATTTTTTAGCTCCTCATGACTATTTCTTAGTCACTTGATCTCTGTAGCAATAGATTCTCTGCTGTCCTCTATACTTTTTTCAAGTCCAGCGATTAATTTTATGACTATTATTTTATATTCATTTTCTGCTATATTGCTTAAATCATTTTTGATCAAATCATTAGCTATCGTTACTTCCTGGAGTTTCTTTTGAGGAGAATTCCTCCATTTTGTCATTTTGGATAGTCCCTGGAGTGGCAGGGAACTGCAGGGCTCTTTTCCTGTGCTGTCTGGAGTAAGTTGCGTTGGTGGGCGGGGCTGCAGTCAGACTGATATCTGCCCCCAGCCCACCGCTGGGGCCACAGTCAGACTGGTGGGTACCTTATCTTCCCCTCTCCCAGGGGCAGGACTCACTGTGGAGTGGTGTGGCCCCTGTCTGGGTTACTTGCACACTGCCAGGCTTGTGGTGCTGCTGTGATGTGATCTGGCTAAGGGCATATTAGCTGGGGTGGATCCGCAAGGTGCAAAGGGGTGGGAGGGGTAGGCTCAGCTCGCTTTGTGATTGGTAGTTCCCTGTGGGAAGGGCCCTACAGCACTGGGAGGGAGGCAGACCCATCGGAGGGATGGATCCACAGAAGCACAGCATTGGCTATTTGCACGGTGCAAGTAAGTTCCATGATGGAACTGGTTCCCTTTGGGATTTTGACTGGGGGATGGGAGAGGGAGCTGGTGCTGGCCACTGCCTTTGTTCCCCACCGAGCTGAGCTCTGTCTTCTGGGGCTCAACAACTCTCCCTCCTGGTGTCCTCTTGCCCTCCCACTCTCTGAGCAGAGCTGTTGACTTTTAACATTCCAGATGTTAAGTCCCACTGGCTGTCAGAACTCACGCAGTCTGGCCCCAATGCTTTTGCAAGCCAGACTTGGGGGCTCTGCCTTGCCCAGTGGGCTGCCCCTCCACCGCCCTGGCTCCCCTCTGCCAGTCCATGAAGGACACACCGCTCTCCACCCTTCCTACCCTCTTCCATGGCCCTCTTGTCTACGCTTGGCTCTGGAGAGTCCATTCTGGTAGTCTTCTGGCCATTTTCTGGATTATTTAGGCTGATGTGGGTGGAAGCTAAGCGATCAGCAGGACGAGGTGAGCCCAGCATCCTCCTATGCCTCCATCTTTCTCTCTCTTCAGCATTTTATAGTTTTTAAGTGTACAAAAGTTTTTGCCTCCTTATATAAGTTTATTCTTAAATATTCTTTTTGATGCTGTTGTAAAAGGAATTGTATTTCCTCTCTGAGTTGTTCTTTGGTAGGATAGAATTTCAATGTTTTTTCATGATACAAGTAACTTTGCAACAAATTGGGTATAGAAGGCATGTACATCAACATAATAAAGGCCATATGTGACAGATCCATAGCTAACAGGACACTCAACAGTGAAGTTTGAAAGCTTTCCCACTACAATCAGAAAGTTGATGAGAGTGCCCACACTTACCATTCCTTTTCAAAAGGCCCTGGAATAAAAATCTGTGTGAAGTTTTTACCATTTTCTATACATAGGTCATGCCATCAATGAAGTGAGAACAAATTGCTTATAATTAATGTTTACTTAATTTTACTACCTGTAGGTGTTTCCAATGGTAGCTCCCTTCTGTCCTGTGGATCTCAGCTTAAGCATCATCTTTGAAGAAAGACCTTCCCTGGTCACCTTCTCCATAGTAGAATTCTCCCTGAGTACCCTGTTTGCTGTCTTATTAGCACTGATGAAGACTGTAATTAGTTTCCTAAATTGTCCTATTACGTACTGCCTGATTCTGTTATGAGAATAGAAGGTCCATGCAGGAAGGACCTGTTGCATAATTTGCCCCCCTATTTCATTAATTGCTGTGTCCACTCTCATAGCATGGTTTCTGGAAGTAACCAGGAGCCCCAAATTAAGGAAAATAATAATTGGATAAATAGTTTTTCTGTCTAAATCTGTGAATAAATATCTACAATATCTACCACAGTTCAAGGTAGAATAAATTGAATATTAAATACAAGGAAAGAAAAACTTGCTATGGCAAGTGGGGAAATACATGATAAATTAATCTTCCCTAAAACAAAATGGGCTGAAATTTTATTTTTGACTGGCAGTAGTTTTACAATGGTTCTAAAGCTATTTTTTTTGTTATTATTACATCTTCCTAATTATCTAATTTCGCAAAATAGGATCTTTATATAGATATTTTTGAAAGTTTTTGCAAAAATTCCCAGTGAATTTAATTAAGCAAGAATCAGTCTTGGACACTTCCCAACTCTAGGACTTAATGAAGAATGTGGTTAGAAAGGATAAAATGTCCAATGATCTTTGCCCTACTGGGAAGAAGATACTATACTCTTAAATTGATACACATTTTTAAAGAAGGTTTCCATTAGGATTAAAGAATTGCCTACAGAGAAGTACAAGAATGCTTCTTAAAATATCAAGTCAGCTAATGTGACCAAAGCAACAGTATAAAATGAGGATACCTAAGCCTTTGAATGGTATTTTTCTGTTTAGAAATCAGAGGGAAAGAAGTTACTTGAGAAAAATCTGCCTGGGAAATGACTGGTAGCTATTTTTCTTATGTAAGGATAGGAATTTCTTGTCTTTTTAATAAATTATCCTAATGTGATAAATTTTTGCTTTTCTATATGGCCCTGGGAATTCCAAGGAAACGATCTGCAGTGCAAATAAAATCAACCTTCTGAATATTCAGGAGACCCCATGGAGAAAATGGATAGACAGTCAAATGAAATAAAGTATGTCCTCAAGTAATAATGCAGCTTTTTTGCTTTCTCTTGTCAGATTGGATGACAGATGAAATCCAGGTTGCTGTGAATGAGTAAAAGGTGTTCCTTCAGATTGCAGACTTGCCTTCCCAAGGTAAGACTAATAGTAAATAGTGGAAACCAGCCTTGCGATTGTGTGACTATCTTTAATAAGAAAAAGTGAGAACACTTTGAGTGCAAGCAAACTTTGATTCTAATTCTAGTTTTATCACTTAAAAATGGGTGACCCTGGGAAAATGATTAGATGACCTGAGCCTTAGTCTTTTCACCTATGAAATGGAGATTATAGTTCCTGTTACTGTAAAATGAACTGTGATTCATTAAGTTGTGACTGTGTGATTAGAATCCACTGTAGGTGTTGTGAGCGGTGGAGTGATAGATCAGATTCAGATTTAGAAAGGATCATTTGGTCTGAGTGAGGAGAATAAATTGATGGAGGCCAGAATGAAAGGGGAAGGACCTGGCAGGAGGTTAATGTAGTAGGGTAGAAGTTGTGGGGAGTGGGGGTGGGGGGAGGGAAATGATCTTATTTGTGATATGTGTGTGTATGTGTGTGTGTGTGTGTGTGTGTGTGTGTGTGTGTGTGTACACACACATTTTGTGTTTTGGTTTTAGCGAGAGAGCATAAGTGGAGGAGAGGGGCAGAGGGAGAGAGAGGGAATCTCTATCAGACCCCATGCTCAGTGCTGAGCCCAACTTGTGGCTTGATATCGTGATCCTGGGATCATGACCTGAGCCAAAATCAAGAGGATCAACTGACTGAGCCTCTCAGGTGCCCATAATGTGATATGTTTTAAAGGGCTTCATAAGACTTGTTAAAGGTATCAGTATGTGATACGAGAGCAAGAAAAAGAATTGTGATATTTCTTGTCTGAGCAATGACACGGAAGGTGGTACTATTTAATGAGGTGGGGTACGCCTATATTTATTGCTGAAAATTAAAAATTTAGTTTCATAAGCACTGAACTGATATTAACTTGGAGCTGTCCAAATTTGCAGATGTTACATATATAAAGTTTAAAAATTAAGGGAGAGACACAACACTGAAGTGTTTCCTCATTTATTGGTCAGGAGAAGGAGGCATATCCAAGCAAAAATGCTAAGAAAGAGGTCTCAGTGAAGGAAGAAACAACCCAGGGCAGTGACCTTCCATTCCTAATTTGAACTACTCATTTTGAATATGTCAGTTACCTTAAATGGGTCTCAAGTATTTCACTTTTGGGACTTTATAAACTATGTGCCTTTTCATGAAATTCCCTTGGCTTGTTTTTGTTGTTCTCCCACTTTTCCTTTAAAACTCAGCTAAAGTATTGCTTCCTCTGGGAAGCCTTCTATGATTCCTGTTTGGTTGATAAATTTTTACTCCAGGATCTTCCCATTGTGCAGCCATTTTTATTTTTATTTCTTTAATTTTTTAATGTATGTTTATTTTTGAGAGGGAGAGAGAGAGAGAGAGAGAGAGAGAGAGAGAGAGAGATTGAGAGAGAGTGTAAGCAAACAGGGGAAGGGCAGAGAGAGAGAGGGAGAGACAGAATCTGAAGCAGGGTCCAGGCTCTGAGCCATCAGCACAGAGCCCAGTGCAGGGCTAAAACCCGCAAACCGTGAGATCATGACCTGAGCTGAAGTTGGACACTTAGCCAACTGAGCCACCCAGGCACCCCTGTTCAGCTATTTTTATAATGGCACTTATTACCTTGTGATTATTATGTATGATATCACTGAGTATAGGAAACCATAGCTTATTCAACTTGGAAATCACAACATTGGTGAAGCATGTGACACAAACAACTATTTCCACATTCTTTTAATTGTTTGAATGAATAAAAGATTGATCTTCTAATGCATTTAAAAGTTTCCCCCCTTGTTTTGTAGATCACCTGCTTCTAATATGAGAAGTCAGTTCCTATGCAGACTAGATGGAACCAAGGAGCAATGTCACTTACTTTTTCCTCTTGGGTCTCACACAGGATCCAAAGGGACAGAAGGTCCTTTTGGTTATGTTCTTACACTTCTATATTTTGACCATGGTGGGCAATTTGCTCATTGTCATGACTATAACTGTCAGTAGGACCCTGGACTCACCTATGTACTTTTTTCTTGCTAGCTTATCGTTTATGGATGTCATTTACTCCTCTACTATTTCCCCTAGATTGATTTCAGACTTGTTGTTTGGGAAAAACACCATATCCTTTCCATCTTGTATGACCCAGCTGTTTACAGAGCACTTTTTTGGTGGATCAGAGGTCTTCCTTCTGCTGGTGATGGCCTATGACCGCTATGTGGCCATCTGTAAGCCCTTGCATTATTTGGTTATCATGAGACAGTGGGTGTGTGTTGTACTCCTGGTAGGGTCCTGGGTTGGAGGTTTTCTGCATTCAGCCATTCAAGTTAGCACTATTTATAGACTCCCATTCTGTGGTCCCAATGTCATTGATCATTTTTTGTGTGACATGTACCCCTTACTGAAACTGGTCTGTACTGACACCCATGTTATTGGCCTGTTAGTGGTGGCCAACGGAGGACTGATCTGCACAATTGTGTTTGTGCTCTTGCTCATCTCTTATGGTGTCATCTTGCACTCTCTAAAGAACCTTAGTCCGGAAGGGAGGCGGAAAGCCCTCCAGACCTGTGGTTCCCACATCACTGTGGTGGTCTTCTTCTTTGTGCCCTGTATTTTCATGTACGTGAGACCTGCTAAGACCTTCCCTATTGACAAATCATTGAGTGTGTTCTATACAGTCATAACCCCCATGCTGAACCCCCTGATCTACACTCTGAGAAATTCTGAGATGACGAATGCTATGAGGAAGCTCTGGAAGAGAAATATATCTCTTAGTAGATAAGTATATAACCCACCATGAAGAGACTTATTTTTCATTGGACCCCCTTTTTGAAGAATGCAGAAGTCTTAAAATGATTCTGATTTCCCTTTTTTCAAAGAACTTAAGTTAATTATAATTAAAGAAAGAACTGGATGATTGTGCTATAATAACAGTTTCCCTTGTTGCTAGAATGTAAGGTCCATAACATCTTGTAGATCTCTTCACTTAGAAATGTGTAATGCCTTTCTAGTAAAGAATCAATAATAGGTAATGAATAGTGAGGGATTATTTATATGATTACACTAATTCTTAATTAAAAAAATTTAAAAACATTTTTTTCTGAGACAGTATTATTTTTAGTAAGACTCTGTTAGTTAACTTCATTCTTTTTATATTATTTAAAACATTAATTCCGTATAGACTTTTCTTTATTAATTTTTGGTTGCCTTATATAAAATATTGGTTAATACTTTTAGTTTACATAAGAAAAATTGAAGTGTAATAGGTAGTAAATAGTAGTAATGAAAACCTTACAAAATGAGATAAAGTGTAGAATAAATTTCCTATTTATCTCTCGAATAGTTTCCAATCCTTTTCCCCAGAGGCAGTTTCTTTAGACTCATTAGGTAATAATCTTTACAAATGCACGTGTATTTAAATGTTTATATGCGAGTTTTTCTCTGTGTATGTAAATATTTCCTTTACTGTAGAATTTCTTTTTATAAATAAACTTTTAAGTTTGTAATAGTTTTATTGATTTATTTTTAGTGTTGTAATTGAAGTATAGTTGACATAGAATATTACACTAGTTTCAGGCGTATAACATTATGATTCAAGAATTATGTACAGTATGGCAGTGGGTGGGTTTGGGGAGGAAGGGAGGTGTTGAGCATTCCCTTGGAGAGCCCTCATTTTTGCAGGCCCCCAGGCTTGGGGCGCCTCTGTTTCCCATGGCAGGGCGCCTGGCTTTCACTTGGCATTGTTGCACCCACACCGTAGGGTGGTGTGGAGATGATGGGCCACAGACCCGCTGGCTTGACCCTGGGACCTTGACTGAGCTTCCAAGGCCCTCCTGATGGGTTAGGAACTGGGCCAGGTGTTGGGCCGGGCGCTAGGGTGTGGGGGATGCCCCGGTGCCTCCTACTGTGTGAGTTCTATCGGGGGATGGAGTACTGTGGACCTCAAGGAGGTGTATGGCTGGTGCCCCAAGGCAACTTGGAGACCTCCCTTGGAGCCGGTCGCAAGCAGGGAGCCCAGGTGGAGAGCCAACTCTGAGGGCGTCTTTCCAGAGCAGTGCGCTACCCCGCCTGTGGCCCTGAAGCTTGACCAGGAAAAGCGGGAGCAAAACCCCGAGGAATCCCAGGAGGAAAGACCTGGAACAGTTCGCCAAGCTCCTGAAGCGGAAGAGGATCACTCTGGGATATACTCAGGCCGCAAAAGACCCTCTGCCATTTCTAGGCTCTGCCGCTCAGTTTCCAGAATGTGTATACGCCATGGCGCTGCTGCAGAATTGGGTGGAGGAAGCTGACAACCAGGAAATCTACAGCAGACTTGCAAAGCAGGGACCCTGCGCACGCCCCAGAGAGCAGGGGAGCAAGTATGGAGGAGAGAGTGAGAGGAAGCCTGGAGGACACGTTCCTGCAGTGCTGGAAACCCAGCCAGCAGCACAGTGGCCACAGGGCCCAGCAGCTCGGGCTACAGCAGGATGTGGTCCCCGTGTGGTTCTGCAACCATGGCCAGAAAGGCAACAGATCAAGCAGTGACTGTTTCCAACGAGACACCGCTGAGGCTGCTGGGTCCCCTTTTTCAGGGGCACCAGGATCCTTTCTTCTGGCACCAGGACCCCATTTTGGTACTCCAGGCTCTGGGGGGCCCCCCTTCACTACACTGTACTCCCTGGTCTCCTTCCCTGAAGGTGAAGCCTTTCCCTGGGGTCTGTCACCACTCTGGGCTCTCCCATGCATTCAAACTGATGCTGGCCCTTCCCAGGAATGGGGAGCAGAGGAAGGGGGAGAGCTATGGAAAGAGAGCCAGAGCCTTGGGATAAAGTTCTTCACTAAGAACAGATTTGGGAACACAAAGGGTGTGGGGGCAGGGAGTTGGGGGAGACTAGCTGGAGTGAAGGGGAAGTTCAAGGATACTCTTGTTTTTAATCCCCACATCACTCACCACTTTGTTCTTAAAGAAGCCTGGGACACAGTGGAAGAAAAGTGGATGTTATGAAATGCCCATGTAAAAGTGTAACTTCCATCTCTTACCCTCCGGTGCTACTACAGTATTATTGACTGTACTTCCTACGCTGTACTGTTCATTCTTGTGAGCTACTTATTTTATTATGGCCACTTTGTACCTTTTATCCCCTTCACCCATTGTGCCTATCCCTCCACCCTTCTCAGCTCTGGCAACCACCAGTTTGTTCTCTGTATTTATGAGTCTGTTTTTGTTTTTTGTGTTTGTTTTGTTGATTAAATTCTACACGTAAGTGAAATCATATGCAACATCTTGAAGATGTTCCACACCAGTCCATATAAATCCCTTAGTTTTTCTTGTACTCCATATTACTCACTTATAAGTATATATGAAAATAAACGTATTCATTCCTGTTCATGTCATTACCAACCTTTGTCTATGACACAGAGTTATTTTTTTGTTTATTTATTTTGAGAGAGAGACAGAAAGCATGAGCAGAGGAGGGTCAGAGAGAGAGACACAGAATCCGAAGCAGGCTTCAGGCTCTGAACTGTCAGCAGAGAGCCCGGTGTGGGACTCAAACCCATGACCTGTGAGATCATGACCTGAGCCGAAGTCAGACGCTTAACCAACTGAGCCACTCAGTTGCCCCCAGAGAATTTTATAATAGTTATTTTTTGGTAAATCTAAGCAGGTATGAGTTTGTATGAGAGGAATTGTTAGTATACATATTTGAATCAATGGTCATATAGTTAATTGTCAACATTCATAGTTATTGCCCAGCTGTCAACCTTGAGAGGGTACAAACAGCCTGCTGCTCCCAGTCTATGAGCATTCTTCTGTCCACTTCAACAACCAGTCCCTGATAAGGATTCATGGCATAAGGCAACCTGAATGCATTGCAGTCATTCTCGTATCATTGAGTTTGACTATCTTTCCCTTTGTTTAATATGATTTCTCTCTTTTTCTGTGAATCCTCTTAATGTCTTTTATCTATTTCTTATAATTGCTGATCTTCTCCATACTGATGTTAGTGTGTACACTGAGGAAATGCTCTCTCTTACTGTTGTTTACGTAATTGTTATTTTTCTGACTTGTGATATGGTTTCGACACTTGTATAATATGTAGAATGCCTTTGGCTGTAAGAAATGTTTTTATTCATTTAATACTTATTTTTAATTTTTATATCTTAAAAAGACTTTCCTTACTTCGATTATATCAAAATATTCTCCAACAAATTTTTGGCACTTAATTAAGTATTTTTGAGGCTGTATATCTTACATTAAGGCTTTTGCTCCTTCTTGAATTTATTTAGATGTGGTCATTAAAGAGGTATGGATTTAATTGGTTTTGTAAATTGCAGGGTTTTAAAAATAGTTATGTCATTTCCTTTTTGCCATTGACTTGAAATCCTATTATGTTCTAAAGTCCCATATACACTTGGATTCCACTTAAGACTCCGAGTGCTGAGAACTGTTATCCCTGAGCAGGCCTTGACATTTAACAGGTCATCTCTCCTGCCCTTGGGTACTGCTTCCGTTTTCCGCCTGTGTGACTTATCCCTTCTAGAAGTCTGCTGTTCTTCCTCCATGACCCGTAAAATGCTGCCTGGCACTTTTGCTGTAAGAAAACCATCTCTCTGAGGAAGTACATGACTTAAGTCTTTGCTGAGCATCCATATGGCCGTCTGCAAACCCCGGCACCATGACATCATGAAGAGTGACAGGGATATGGTTTCCTCTTTCAGGTGGCATGTGCTAGAGACTTTGTCCCAGCAGCCATTCAGGTCCTCTTCACAGTGTGACTGTGTGTGTGTGGCCCCAATGTCATGGACCATTTGTGTGTGATGTAAACCCATTTTTGAAAGTTGTCTGCATGGACCCAATCATACTCTTGGTCTCTTTGTTGCTGTCGACAGTGGGTTCGTTGACCTGTTAACATTTTCTTCTTGATGGTCTCATAGGTGGTCATCTTCTACTATTCTCTGAGGACCTATATCTTTGAGGGGAGACACAAAGCTGTGTCCAACTGTGTCTCTCACACCACTGTGGTGTTCTTAGTATTGTGTCTGCATGTTTATATATTTGTAACCAATCACCACCTTCTCCACTGATCAAGTTGTGGCTATGTTGTATACCACAGTAACTCCATTGTTAACTTCTTAAACCCGAGCACTCAGGAATCTGGAGGTAAAAAATGCCATGAGGAAGTTCTGGGGGAAAAAAGTAACTTTGAGGGATATCCCTACCTTAATAAAATAAATTTGTCTTTTAAATGGAAAAGGGAAAAGAAGATAATTTCTGTGGTGCAGAGGCACATGAACACTATTTGTCCCAAGTCTGTTTATTTTGTTATATAGGTACTGTGAGGAAAGGTCCAGGCAGGAAATTATTTGTCACTGTAAAAATATCCTATTTAGATTTATGAATTGTCCAATGGATTGTAGAAGTTCAATGTACTGTCAGAATTAGAGTTCTTACAAAATGCAGATTATCAGGACAGAGCTCTGGAGATTTAAATGTATTAGCTTTGTTGTTGAGTGACATACAGACTTTCTAAAGAAGTGTATGTAAAGCCAATGAGTTCTGCATGTATTCTTGCTATTGTGCTGTACTTTGTGTTGACATCATGCACCTTTTAATGAAGTCAACTTAGTTTTTACATTTAGTTTTTTAAAAAATTTTTTAGATGTTTATTTATTTTGAAGGAGAGAGAGAAAGTGAGCAGCAGAGAGGCAGAGAGAGAGGGAGACAGAATCTGAAGCAGGCTCCAGGCTCTGAGCTGTCAGCACAGATCCCGATGCGGGGCTTGAACTCAACGAGCTGTGAGATCATGACCTGAGCTGAAGTCAGACACTTAACTGACTGAGCCACCCAGGTGCCCCTTTACATTTAGTTTTTAACTGTAGTAAAATACAAATAACATAACTTGCAGTTTTAGCCATTTGTAAGTGCATAGTTCAGTGACATTGAGTTAATTCACATTGTCATGATGGTTAATTAAGTGAATTCATGTTTGTTATGCTAATACCAGCATTATTCATCTCCAAAGCTTTTTCATGTTCCCAAATGCAAATTCCACTCATTAAGCTTGAATTCCACATTCCCTCTCTCTGGGCATTAGGCAAATACCATTTTATTTTCGTCCTGTATGAGTTTGGCTACTTTAAGTACCCTACCTGTGTGGGATCATATAATATTTGTCTTCTTGTGATAGTCTTATTTCACTTAGTGTAGTGAATTGTAGGTTGATGTATGTTTTAGCATGTGTCAGAATTTCCTTCATTTTTAAGAGTGAATAATAATCTGTTGGGTGCATATACTTCCTTCTATTCGTACTTTTACCTGTCAGTAGACACCTTGGTTATTTGTTTCTGGTTATTGTGAATTATACTTCCATGAATATGGTTATAGAAATATCTTTCTGAGACTGTGATTTCCATGACTTTGACAAAGTCAAATTATGGATTATTTTTTGCTTAATTTTTTAGGAACTACCATAACATTTTATATAGCAGCTACATCAGTTTACATTCCCACCAGAATGCACGGTTGTTCCCACGTCTCCACTTTCTTACACGTGTTGTTATCATTACATTTTGTGGTAATAGCTCTCTTGTTAGATGTGAGATGGTATTGCACTATGGTTTTTAAGTGCATTTCCTAGGGAAAATGATTAGTACATTGAGTATCTTTTCATACGCTTGTAGGGCACACATGCATTTTCTTTGGAGAAATGTCTATTGAAGTCCTTTGCTCATTTTTAATCAGGTTAGTGTTTGTGTGTGTGTGTGTGTGTGTGTGTGTGTGTGTGCGTGTGTATGTGTTTGAGATGTAGAGGTTCTTTATATATTCTTGACATTAATACCTTACTAAATATATCATTTGCAAATATTTTCTTTCATTTGTTGCATGCCTTTTCTCTCTGTTGATAGTGTCCTTTGGTGTACAAAAGTTCTTAAATTTGATAAAATAATTTATTTAGTTTTTCCTTTTCTTACCTGTGGTTTTGGGGTCATACCCAAAAAATCATTGTCAAGCCCAAGGTTGTGAACATTTCTTTCGTGTTTTCTTCTAAGAGTTTAGTAGTTCTAGTGATAGTTGAGGTATTTGATCCATTTTGAGTTAATTTTTGTACATGCTATGTTAAGGATTCAGTTTCATCCCTTTGTGTGGATATCCAGTTTCACAGCACCATTTTTTGAACTACCTGCCTTTTCCTCATGAATGTTACCTGTTGACAGTCATTTGAACACGTATGCAAAGGTTTATTTCTAGGTTCTGTATTGTGTGCCATTGTTATGTCCATCTTTATGCTAATATCATGTAGTTTTTATTTGATTATGTAGCTATATAGTAACTTTTAGAACCAGGAAGTCCTCCAACTGTTTGTTTGCTTGTTTCCCAAGATTGTTTTGGCTGCTTGGAGTACATTGAGTTTCCACCAGAATCTTAGGATGGATTTATCTATTTCAGCAACAAACATTTTTTTTTTTTTTTTGGATTTTGATAGGGATTGCATTGAATCTGTAGATCACTTTAGGTAACATTGACATGTTTTTTTTTTTTTTTTTTTTTTTTTTTTTTTTTTTTTTTAATTTTTTTTTTCAACGTTTATTTATTTTGGGGACAGAGAGAGACAGAGCATGAACGGGGGAGGGGCAGAGAGAGAGGGAGACACAGAATCGGAAACAGGCTCCAGGCTCTGAGCCATCAGCCCAGAGCCTGACGCGGGGCTCGAACTCACGGACCGCGAGATCGTGACCTGGCTGAAGTCGGACGCTTAACCGACTGCGCCACCCAGGTGCCCCTGACATGTTTTTTTTTTAAATGTTTATTTATTTTGAGAAAAGAGAGAATCAGGGGCGTGGCAGAAAGAGAGGGAGAGAGAGAATACCAAGCAGGCTCTGCATCGACAGCCCTGATGTGAGGTTTGATTCCATAAAGCATGAGCTTATGACTTGAGCTGAAACCAAGAGTTGGACACTTAACTGACTGAGCCACCCAGGTGCCCAAGGCAGCACTGACATCTTAATAACATGAATTATATGATTTCAGGAATGTGTTCCCTTTTATTTGTGTTTTTCAGTAGATTGTTCAGCAACACTTTGTTGTTTTTCAGTGAAGAAGACTTTCTCCTCCTTGTTTAAGTTTATCCTAAGTATTTTGTTCGTTTGGTGCTGTTGTAAATGGAATTGTTTTCTTCATCCTCTCTGGCTTGTTCATTGGTAGCACAGACATTCAATATCTTTTCATGATTAAAAAAAAAAAACCTCTCAGGGAGTTAAGATGGTGGAGTCGTAGGAGGATCCTACACTTGCCTTGTCCCTCAAACACAGGTAGATAAATATCAAATCGTTCTGAACACCCAGGAAATCAATGTGAGGCCTGAGAGGACAAACTGTGCAAGTAGAGGGAGTAAAGAGGCCACATTGAGGAAGGTAGGAAGAGTGGAGATGTGATTTGAGGTAGAAAAGAATGGCCAGTGCTACAGGGTGGAGGGAGCCCTGATCAGGGAGAGAGGGGAGAGAGAGAGAGGGAGGGAGAGAATGAGAGGCGGAATGGAGTGCAGGGCATCTCACAAGGAAAACACTTCCCCAAAACCACTGTTGGGGAAAATGAGAGGAACTATTTATCAGAACTTTTTACAAGCAGTGGAGCTCAATGTTTTAGAAGTCTGTGCTATTGCTCCACTAAGGTGGAGCTGGGTGGGCATATAGGTGCTCCAATGGGTAAGGAGGACAGAGGCCCAGGAGTGGACAGCATGGTATGAGGATCCCCTGGGTCACATTGGGAGAGATAGTTCCCCTTATTGGAGTGTATTTGGGAGAGGTGGCACTGCCTCTCCAGGGACAAAAGAGCCAGTGGGCACCACTGAGCTGCCCTGTTCATTGGCCTACAAACAGAGATGCCTACTGAGGGAAGCTAACCTGGATGCTAGTTTTTTTTTTTTCTGAGCTTTACCATAAAGTCCACCTCCTGCACATTTGGTGCAACTGCCCTTCTGGGACAAAGTGTCCCAGCCCCAGCCTGGCATGATCCTGTTCCAGAGGAGCACTGCACAACAGGCTGGGTAGATAGCTCAGACATAGGGGGAAGGCAGGCATCTGAGGGAAGCCTGGGACAAACAAGAAGAGATTGTTTGCTCATCTGTTAGGGCTTCCTGTACAGCGAGGGGTAGGAACTCCCCTCTCCCTCAGTACAGAGAGACTTCAGTGAACAGCACAGTGCCCACAGTGGAGGCTTAAGCCGCCTACACCAAGCCTCGAAACCTGTGTCCTGCAGGTGCTTCTGAACTAGGAAAAGTGTGCCTGAGAGTCAGAGCAGTAGCAGGCCCTTCCCTGAGAAGACCAACCCAAACCCCTTGCATGCACCAAATTTACAGACCACAGAGTGCTGCAAAGCTTCAGTTCTAGGGGAAATAGGATCTAGCCTCTTTTAACAAGCAGACCAAAACAAACCTTGTTAAAACTCACCACACAGTGGATACATCCAAACATATGCCACTGCAGGCAAGAAGAAAGTCTTCAGAGGACTAACCTGAGGGAAAGAGCAGCCAAAACACAACAGTAGAATGCACACAGCGTATGCCAGAAACACTTCCTGAAGTCCTGGGCTCTGGACAGTATATGACCTATTCTTAATATAGCCATTATCCTCAGGAGCAGGAAACAGAACAGGCTTTCCTAGCACACAGAAGACAGAGACATAAACAAAATGCCAAAATGGAGGAATCCATCCTGACAGAAAGAACAAGAGGAGGTCATGGACAGGGATCTAATTAAAACAGATATAATATATGCCTGATCCAGAATTTAAAACAACGATCATAAGGTTACTAGCCGGGCTTGAGGAAAGCATAGAAGACACCAAGGAGACCATTACCACAGAGCTAGAAGTCTTAAAATTAGTCAGGCTGATAGTAAAAAAATGCTATAACTGAGATGCAAAACTAGCTGGAGGCAACGATGACGAGGATGGAAGAAGCAGAGGAATGAATTAGTGATATAGAAGATAGAATTATGGAAAATAATGAAGCTGAAAAGAAAGGGGAGGAAAAACATTGGATCATCAATGTAGACTTAGGAAACTCAGTGACTCCATAAATCATAATAATGTTTGTGTCATAGTAGTCTCCAAAGAAGAGAAGAAAAAGGTACAGAAGGTGTTTTTGAGCAAAGTATAGCTGAAAACTTACTTAATCCGGGGAAGGAAACAGACATTCAAATCCAGGAGGCACAGAAAACTCCCTTCAAGATCAACAAAAACAGGCCAATACCAAGACATATTGTAGTAAAATGTGCAAAATACAAAGATAAGGAAACAATTCTGAAAGCAGCAAGGCTAAAAAGTCCCTAACCTACAAAGGAAGATAAATAAGGTTAGCAGCAAATCTCTCTACAGAAACTTGGCAGGACAGAAATGAGTGGCATGATATATTCAACATGCTGAATGGGAAACATATAGAGCCAAGAATACTTTATCTAGCAACGCTCTCATTCAGAATAGAGAGCTAAAGAGTTTCCCAAACAAAAACGAAAGGATTTTGTGACCACTAAACCAGTCCTGCAGAAATATTAAAGGGGACCCTTTGAGTGGGAGAGAAAGATCAATAGGAACAAAGACTAGAAGGAACAGAGAAAATCTCCAGAAACACTAACTTTACAGGTAATACAATGGCACTAAGTTCATATCTATCAAAAATCACTCTAAATGTAAATGGACTAAATGTTCCAATCAAAAGATATAGGGTATAAGAATGGATAAAAAACTGTCTACATGCTGCCTACAAAGGTGCATTTTAGACCTAAACACACTTGCAGATTGAAAGTGAGGAGTTGGAGAACAATTTATTATGCTAATGTACATCAAAAGAAAGCCAGAGCAGCCTTACTTATGTCAGACAAACTAGATTTTAAGTCAAAGATTGTAACAATAAATGAAGAAGGACACTTTTTCAAGATAAAAGGAACTATCTGACAATAAGATCTAACAATTGTAAATATTTATGCACCCACATGGAAGAAGATAAATATATAAAAAAATTTAAGAACATATATAAAGAAACTAATTGATAATAAAACAGTAAGAGTAGGGACTTGAACACCCCACTGATAACAATGGACAGATTAAGCAGAAAATCAAGGAAATAATGGCTTTAAGTGACCACATGGACTTAACAGATATATTTAGAACATTTCATCCTAAAGAAGTAGAATACACATTTTTTTCAAGTGCAAATGGAACATTTTCCAGAATAGATCACATACTGGTTCACAAGTCAGGCCTCAACAAGTACAAATAATTGAGATCATACCATGCATATTTTCAGACCACAATGAAATGAAACTTGAAGTCAACCAAAAGACAAAATTTGGAAAGACCTCAAATACATGAAGGTTAAAGACATTCTACTAAACAATGAATGGGTTAACCAGGAAATTAAAGAAGTAAATACATGTAAGAAAATGAAAATGAAAATGAAACATGATAGTCCAAAACTGTTAGGATGCAGTGAACATGGTCATAGGGGGGCAGTATATAGCTATCCAGGCCTACCTCAAGATGCAAGAAAGATCTCAAAAACACAACCTAACCTTACACCTGAAAGAGACAGAAAAGGAACAGCAAATAAAGCCCAAGGCCAGCAGAGGTAGGGAAATAATAAAGATTAGAGCAGAAATAAATGATATACTAACAACCGCCCCCCCCCCCCAGTAGAACAGATCAATGAAAATAGGATATAACAAAAACAAACAAAACAGTATCACACATCAACAACACTAAGAACTGGTTCCTAGAAAGAGTTAACAAAATTGATAAACCCCTAGCCAGACTTCTCAGAAATAAAAGACAAAGGTCCCAAGTTGATAAAATCATGAATGAACAAGGAGGGATCACAACCAATATCACAGAAATACAAACAATTAGAAAAGATTTCTATGCCAAAAAACTGGGCAATCTGGAAGAAACAGACAAATTCAGAAACTCATAAACTAGCAAAACTGAAACAGGAAGAAATAGAAAATTTGAACAAAACCCTAACCAGCAAAGAAATGGAATCAGCAATCAAAAATCTCCCAACAAAAAAAGTCCGGGGCTTTTTTTGCCAGCAAAATTCTACCAGACATTTAAAAAGAGTTAATACCTATTCTTCTCAAACTTTTCCAAAACAGAAATAGAAGGAAAACTTCCAAATTCATTTTACAAGGCCAGCATTACTTTGATTCCAAAATCAGGCAAAGACCCTACTAAAAAGGAGAATGACAAGCCAATATCCCTGATGAACATGGATGCAAAAATTCTCAACAAGGTATTAGCAAATTGAATACAACAGTACATTAAAGGAATTATTACTCACCACAACCAAGTGGGATTTATTCCTGGACTACAACACAAATCAGTGTGATCCACCATATTAATAAAAGAAAGGATAGGAACCATATGATCCTGTCAATAGATGCAGAAAAAGTATGTGACAAAATATGGCATCATTCTTGATAAAAGTCCTCAACAAAGTAGGGATCAATGGAACAATCGATTTTATCTTATTCATTCACACAGTTAAAATAATGTGGAAATAGTTGTTTGTGTCATATGTTTCACAGACTTTGTGATTTCCAAGTTTAATAAGCTATGGTTTCCTATGCTCAGTGATATCATAAATAATAATCATGAAGGTAATAAGTGTCATTAAAAATAGATGCACAATGCAAAGGTTGGTGTAGGAATATATCAATGAAACAGGAATCAAAGCAGGCTTCCCAGATGAAGCAATATCTTAACTGAGTTTTAAAGGAAAAGTGAAAGGACAACAAAAGAGGACAAGGGAATTCCATGGAAAGTTACACAGTTTATAAAGTCCCAAAAGTGAAATACTTGAGAGCCATTTAACGTAACTGATATATTCAAAGTGAGTAGATCAAATTAGGAATGGAAGGTCACTCCTGGATTGTCTCTTCCCTCACTGAGACCGCTTTATTAGGATCTTTGGTTGGATATGCCTCCTTTTCCTGACTGATAAATGCCAACAAATGAGGAAACACTCCAGTGTTGTATCACTCTCTTAATTTTTAAACTTCATATATACAACATATCCAAATTCAGAAATCTCCAATTAGATACCAATTCAGTGCTTATGAAACTAATATTAATTTTCATCAATAAACATACATGTTCCCCACATCATTAAATGGTACCACCTCCATGTCATTGCTCAGATAAGAAATATCACAGTGTCCTTCATGCTTTTCTTGTTCTCTTATCACATGTTAATATCTTTAACACCCTTATTAACCCCCTTTAAAATATATCACATTGGTCTACCTGGGTGGCTCTGTCACTTGAGTGTCTGACTCTTGATTTCAGCTCAGATCATGATCCCATGATCATGTGATTGACCCCTGTCAGATTCCTCACTCAGCATGGAGCTTGCTAGAGATTCTCTCTTTCTCCTTCTGCCCCACTCCCCCACTTGTTTACTGTATCTCTCTTTAATAAATTAAATTAAAAACACAAAATGAAATATTTCACAAATTTTATCACTTCCCTCCCCTCCTCCCTTTCTCTGGCTCACTGCATTAGCCTCTTGCATGTTACTCCCTTTTCATTCTGGTCTCCATCAATTTGTTCTGATGCAGCTTAAAAATGATCCATTTTAAATCTGATTCTGATCACTGCTCACAACACTTATATGGATTCCAATCGCATAGTCACCACTTAATAAATCACAGTTCATCTTACAATAACAGGAACTATAATCTCCATTTCATAGGTGAACAGATTGAGGCTAAGGACTTCTAATTAATTTTCCCAAGGTCACACATTTGTAAGTGATAAAACCAGAATTGGAATCAAAGTTTGCTTTCTCTCAAAGTGATCTCACTTTTATTTAATAAAGGGAGTCACACAGGGGAGCCTGGATGGCTAAGTTGGTTAAGCATCCCACTTTGCCTCAGGTCATGATCTTGTAGTTTGTGAGTTCAATCCCCGTGTCAGGCTCTGTGCTGACAGCTCAGAGACTGGAGCCTGTTTCAGATTCTGTTTCTCCCTCTCTCTCTCTGCCCCTCTCCCACTGATTCTCATTCTCTCTCTCTCTCTCTCTCTCTCTCTCTCTGTCAAAAAGAAATAAACATTAAAAATTTTTAAAAGGGTGGGGGAGTCACACAATTGCAAAGACTGGTTTCCACTATCTACTTTTAGTCTTACCTTGTAAAAGCAAGTTCACAATCTGAAGGAATGCTTTTTACTCATTTACAGCCAGCTGGATTTCCTCTGTCATCCAGTTTGACAGGAAAGGGCAAAAAGCTGCATTGTTACCTGAGGACATATTTTATTTCATTCACCTGTCTATCCATTTTTTCCATGGAGTCTTATCTTTATTCAGAAGGTTGCTTTTATTTGCACTGTCGATTACTTCCTAGGAATTCCATGGTCCACACAGAAAAACAAAAATTCATCACATTAGGATAATTTATCAAAAAAAGAAAGGAATTGCTATTCTTACATATGAAAAGTGGCAGCCAGTCATTTCTCGGGTAGACTTTTCTCAAGTTACTTCTTTCCTACCAATTTCTAAATAGAAAAATGTCAATCAACTGCTTAGTGGTCCTCTTTCTATACTGTTGGTTTGGTCAGATTAGCTGACTTGATATTTTAGGAGACATTCTTGGGGTTCCAGGTTGGCTCAGTCAGTTAAGCAACTAACTCTTGATTTTAGCTCAGGTCATAATCTTGCGTTTGTTGAGTTCGAGCCACATATCAGACTGTGTGCTGATGGTGCAGAGACTGCTTGGGATTCTTGCTCTCCCCCTCTCTCTGCCCCTCCCATGATTTCTCTCTCTCTTTCTCGAAAAAGAAGTAAAAAATACTTCAAATGAATTTTTTAATAAAAAAAAAAGACATTCTTGTGCTCTTCCTTTGGTAATGCATTAAGCCTAACAGAAATCTCCTTAAAAATGTGTATCAGTTGTTAAAAGCATAGTATCTTCTTCCCCATATGGGCAAAGATCACCGGACATTTTATCTCTTCTAACCATATTCCTCATTAATAATTAGGAAGTGTCCAAGATGGATTCTTGCTTATTAAATTCACTGGGAATTTCCAGAAAAAATATTTAAAAATATCTATATAACATTACTACTAGGCCAAATCAGATAAATAGGGTCAGAAAGATATGACATAAACAAAAAAAAATAGCATTAGAACCATTATAAAACTACTGTCAAAGCACACTGGGTGGAGGGCCCAAAACATCACTATGAGTAAGGAGATAAAGCAACCAGAGTCATGAAATCAGCACATAGCACTCTCCAAAAAACACCTCCTGAAGGGCCAGGCCCTGGACACTATGTGACCCTTCTTTAATTTAGTAGTGTTCGCAGGTTCAGGACACATAGCAAGCTTTTAAAACACATAAGGGATAGAAAACTAGCCAAAATGATGAAATGGAAGAATTCTCCTCAAAAGAAATTCCAGGAAGAAATGACAGCTAAAGAATTGACCAAAACAGATATGAACAATACATCTGATCAAGAATTTAGAATAATAGTCATAAGATTAATTGCTGGGCTTGAAAAAAATAGAAGACAGCAGAGAATCTATTGCTACAGAGATCAAAGAACTAAAAAATAGTCATGATGAATTAAGAAATGTTGTAAATGAGGTGCAAAAGAAACCAGATGTGGTGACAATGAGGACTGAAGAGGAAGAGGGGAGAATAAGTGAAATAGAAGATAAAATTATGGAAAAAGATGAAGCTGGGAAAAAGATAAAAAAAATTCTCGACCATGAAGGGATAATTAAAGACCTAAGTGATTCAATGAAACATAAAAATATCTGTATCATAGGAGTTCCAGAGGAAGAAGAGAAAGAAAGGAGCAGAAGGTGTTCTTGAACAAATCATAGCTGAGAACATCCCCAATCTGGGGAAGGAAACACACATTGAAATCTAGGAGGCACAGAGAAATCCCTTCAGATGTAACATGAATTGATATTCTGCATGACATATCATAGTGAAACTAGAAAAATGCAAACATAAAGAGAGAATTCTGAAAGCAGCTAGGGACAAATGGGCCTTAACCTACAAGTGTAGACACATAAGGGTAGTAGAAGACCTATCTACTGAAACTTGGCAGGCCAGAAGGGGGTAGTGGGAAATATTCAATGTGTTCAATAGGAAAAATATGCAGCCAAGAATCCTTTATCCAGCAAGGTTGTCATTCAGAATAGAAGGAGAGATAAGAGAAGGAGAGAGAAAGATTTTCCCAGACACACAAAAACTGAAGTTCATAACCACTAAGCTAGTCCTACAAGAGATCCTAAGGGGGACTCCATGAGTAGAATGTTGCAAAGACTACAAAAGACCAGAGACATCACCATAACCATGAAACCTACAGATAACACAATGACACTAAATCCATATCTTTCAATAATAATGCTGAACGTAAATGGAATAATGGTTCCAATCAAAAGACATAGGGTATCAGAATGGATTAAAAAAAACACATTCCATCTATTTGTTGTCTACAAGAGACCCATTTTAGACCTAGGACACCTTCAGATTGAAAGTGATGGGATGGCGAACCATCTATCATGCTACTGGAAGTCAAAACAAAGCTGGACGAGCCATATTTATACCAGACAAACTAGATTTTAAACTAAAGGCTGTGACAAGAGATGAAGAAAGGCATTATATCATACTTATGGGGTCTATCCATCAAGAAGAACTAACAATAATAAATGTTTATGCACCCAATTTGAGAGCACTCAAATATATAAAACAATCACAAACATAAGCAATCTTATTGATAAGAATGTGGCAATTGCAGGAGACTTTAATATTCCAATTAGCAATGGACAGATCCTCTAGGCACAGAATCAATCAAGAAACAAGGGCTCGGAATGATACACTGAACCAGATGGATTTGAGAGATATATTCAGAACTTTTCATCCAAAAGCAGCAGAATACACATTCTCCTTGAGTGCACATGGAATATTCTCCAAGATAGACCACATGTTGGGTCACAAAACAACCAACAACCCTCAATAAATATAAAAGAATTGAGACCATACCATGCACTTTCAGATCACAGTGCTATGAAACCTGTTATCAACCACAGGAAAAAGTTTGGAAAACCTCCAAATGCTTGAAGGTTAAAGAACATCCTACTAATTAATGAATGGGCCAACCAGGCAATTAAAGAAGAAATTTAAAAATACATGGAAACAAATGAAAATGAAACCACAGTCTAAACCCTTTGGGATGCAGCAAAGTCAGCCCAAAGAGGAAAATACATTGCAATCCAGGACTATCTCAAGAAACAAGAAATATCCAAAATACAAAATCTAACAGCACACCTAAAGGAAATAGAAGCATAACAGCAAAGAAACCCCAAGGCCAGCAGAAGAAGAGAAATAATAAAGACTAGAGCAGAAATAAACAATATAGAATCCAAAAAAAAAGTAGAAGAGATCAATGAAACTAAGAGCTGATTTTTTGAAAAGATGAACAAAACCTCTAGTCAGACTTCTCAAAAAGAAGAGAGAGGATCCAAATAGATAAAATTACCAATGAAATTGGACTTATCACAACCAACCCCTCAGAAATACAAACCATTATCAGAGAATACTATGAAAAATTATATGTCAATAAATTGGACAACCTAGAAGACATGGAAAAATTCCTAGATACCTATACTACCAAAACTTAAATGGGAAGAAATAGAAAATTTGAACAGACCCAGAACTAGAGAAGAAATTGAATCAGTTATCAAAAATCTCCCAAGAAATAAGAGTCCTGGGCCAGATGGCTTCGCAGGGGAATTCTACCAGACATTGAAAGCAGAGTTAATACCTATCCTTCTCAACTTGTTCCAAAAAAGAAACAGAAAGAAAGCTTCCGGACTCATTCTATGAAGCCAGCATTACCTTGATTCCCAAACCAAACAGAGTCCCCACTAAAAAGGAGAATTACAGGCCAATATCCCTGATGAAAATGGATGCAAAAATTCTCAACAAGATACTAGCAAATCGAATTCAACAGCATATCACCGTGATCAAGTGGGATTCATTCCTGGGGTGCAGGACTGGTTCAATATTTGCAAATCAATCAATGTGATACATCACATTAATAAAAGGATAAGAACCATATGATCCTGTCAATAGATGCAGAAAAAGTATCTGACAAAATTCAGCATCCTTTCTTAATAAAAACCCTCGAGAAAGTCGGGATCGAAAGAACATACTGAAATATCATAAAAGCCATTTATGAAAAGCCCACAGATAATATCATCCTCAGTGAGGAAAAACTGGGAGCTTACCCCTGAGATCAGGAAGATGACAGGGATGCCCACTCTCACCACTGTTGATTAACTTAGTGTTGGAAGACCTAGCATCAGTAATCAGGCAACAAAATGAAATAAAATGCATCCAAATTGGCAAAGAAGAAATCAAACTTTCACTTTTCGCCAACGACATGACACTCTACATGGAAAACCCGAAAGACTCCACCGAAAGGCCCGTAGAGCTGATGCATGAACTCAGCAAAGTCACAGGACAATATAAATGTACAGAAATCGGTTGCATTTCTATATACCAATAATGAAGCAACAGAAAGAGAAATCAAGAAATCAATCTGACTTACAATTGACCAAAAACCATAAAGTACCTAGCAATAAACCTAACCAAAGATGTAAAAGTTCTGTATGCTGAAAAGTATAGAAAACTTATGAAGGAAGTTGAAAAAGACACAGAGAAATGGAAAAAAATACTATGCTCATGGATTGGAAGAATAAATATCATTAAAATGTCAATATTACCCAAAGCAATCTACACATTCAGTGTAATCCCAATCAAAATTCCACTGGCATTCTTCTCAAAGCTAGAACAAACAATCCTAAAATTTGTATGAAACCACAAAAGACCCCGAATAGCCAAAGTAATGTTGAAAAAGAAAACCAAAGTAGGAGGCATCACAATCCTGGACTTTAGCCTCGACTACAAAGCTGTAATCATCAAGACAGCATGATATTGGCACAAAAAGAGGCACATAAACCAATGGAGTAGAATGGAGACTCCAGAAATAGACCCACAAATGTATGGCCAACTAATCTTTGACAAAGCAGGAAAGAGTATCTAATGTAAAAAGACAGTCTCTCTAGCAAAGGGTGCTGGGAGAACTGGACAGGAACATGCAGAAGAATGAACTAGACCACTTTCTTACACCAAACACAAAAATAAACTCAAAATGGATGAAAGACCTAAATGTGAGACAAGAAACCATCAAAACTCTAGAGAAGAAAACAGGCAACAACCTCCTTGACTCAACCACAGCAATTTCTTGTTTGACATGTCTCCAAATGCAAGGGAATTAAAAGCAAAAATGAAGTACTGGGACATCATCAAGATAAAAAGCTTCTGCACTGCAAAGGAAACAATCAACTAAACTAAAAGGCAACCAACAGAATGGGAAGAGGTATTTGCAAATAACATATCAGATAAAGGATCAGTATCCAAAATCTATAAAGAACTCACCAAACTCAACACCCAAAATATAATCCAGTGAAGAAATGGGCCGAAGACATGAATAGACACTTTTCCAAAGAAGACAGCCAGATGGCCAACAGACACATGAAAAGATGCTCAACATCATTCATAATCAAGGAAATACAAATCAAAACCACACTGAGACAGCACCTCACACTGGTCAGAGTGGCTATTAGCCTTAAGAAACATATAAAGTGAATTCCTCTGGGGAAAGAGGAATAGAGGCCGTGTTGAGAGATGAGTAGGTAATTTATTCACATTTTATCCCATTATGTAAGGTGTTCTCTTTTACTATTCATTATTATCCATTACACATCAATTTTTCTTATAAAAACAAAAGTGTTACACAAAATATTTTGCAGATAGGGCAACAGAAATTTAC
This sequence comes from Leopardus geoffroyi, assembly GCF_018350155.1. NCBI lineage: Eukaryota > Metazoa > Chordata > Mammalia > Carnivora > Felidae > Leopardus > Leopardus geoffroyi. The sequence goes on from NC_059329.1 coordinate 100,551,439, forward strand.
TGAACAAGACAGTCTATACATCATTAACATTATAATTAGTATAATAAAAATAATTACCTGAAATAACAAGAATATAACTAAAATATTACTAAGTATCAAAAAAATTAAAAAACATAAATTGCTTGAAAATTAGAGTAATCATATAAAAATGTACTAAATAATCATGTACTGTTGACACCTTGCTATGAAGGTATTGCACCTTTCTAAATGAAGCAATCTCCAAGGGATAATGGACTATAGATTCTACCAGGGAGGGAAATTGTTATTAAAGCACAATTATCCAGTTCATCCTTTAAAAATAATTAAGTTCTTTGAACAAGGGAACTCAGAATCATTTTATTTTTAAAAAAAATTTTTTTTCCAACGTTTATTTATTTTTGAGACAGAGAGAGACAGAGCATGAACGGGGGAGGGGCAGAGAGAGAGGGAGACACAGAATCGGAAACAGGCTCCAGGCTCTGAGCCATCAGCCCAGAGCCTGACGCGGGGCTCGAACTTACGGACCGCGAGATCGTGACCTGGCTGAAGTCGGACGCTTAACCGACTGCGCCACCCAGGCGCCCCTCAGAATCATTTTAAAAAGACATCTGCATTCTTATAAAATGGCATCCAATGTCAGATAATTCTCTTCATGGTGGATAATGAACTTACACACCAACAGATAACACATTTCTCATCCAGAGCTTCTTCATAGCATTCGTCATCTCAGAATTTCTCAGAGTGTAGATCAGGGGGTTCAGCATGGGGGTTATGACTGTATAGAACACACTCACTGATTTGTCAATAGGGAAGGTCTTAGCAGGTCTCACGTACATGAAAATACAGGGCACAAAGAAGAAGACCACCACAGTGATGTGGGAACCACAGGTCTGGAGGGCTTTCCGCCTCCCTTCCGGACTAAGGTTCTTTAGAGAGTGCAAGATGACACCATAAGAGATGAGCAAGAGCACAAACACAATTGTGCACATCATCCCTCCATTGGCCACCACTAACAGGCCAATGACATATGTGTCAGTACAGGCAAGTCTCAGTAAGGGGTACATTTCACAGGTGAAATGATCAATGACATTGGGACCACAGAATGGGAGACTATAAATCGTGCTAACTTGAATGGCTGAATGCAGAAAACCTCCAACCCAGGACCCTACCAGGAGCACAACACACACCCACTGTCTCATGATAACCAAATAATGCAAGGGCTTACAGATGGCCACATAGCGGTCATAGGCCATCACCAGCAGAAGAAAGACTTCTGATCCACCAAAAAAGTGCTCTACAAATAGCTGGGTCATACAAGATTGGAAGGATATGGTGTTTTCCCCAAAGAACAAGTCCAAAATCAATCTGGGGGAAATGCAAGACGAATAAGTGACATCCATAAAAGACAAGTTAGCAAGAAACAAGTACATAGGGGAGCCCAGCGTCTTACTGACAGCTATAGTCACCACAATGAGCAGGTTGCCCACCACCGTCAAAATATAGAAGAGCAAGAATATAACAAACAGAAACTTCTGTTCCTTTGCATCCTGTGTGAGGCCCAGGAGGACAAAGAAAGTTACATTGTTCTTTGATTCCATCCAGTCTGCATAGGACCTGATTCACATATTAGATGTAGGTTTCCTAGAAAACAAGGAGGGAAACTTAAATGCATAATAAGATTACTCTTTTACTGATTCATCAATTTAAAAAAAGTAGAAGACTACCTGTTTGTGTGGAGTATTTCACTGGTGCTGTGATTCCCAAGTTAAATAAGCCATGGTTTCCTACACTCTGAAAGAGCATACATAATGATTGCCAATGTAATAAGTGACACACAGTGTAGGAATATATCAGTCAAAGAGCAATCAGTGAAGACATCCCAGAGGAAGCAATGCTTTGGCTGAGTTATCTAAAGCAAAAGTGGAAGGACAAAAAAAGAGGACAAGAGAATTCCACGGAAAGGTGCACAGTTCATAATGTCACAAGACTGAAATACTTGAGAACCATGTAAGGTAACTGGCATAGTCAAAGTGAGGGGATCAAATTCAGAATGGAAGGTCACTGTCCTAGAGAGTCTCATCCCTCTTTATTAGGGTCTTTGGTTGGATATCCCCCTTTTTCTGACCAATAAATGTGAAAGCATTCCACCCTTATGTCTCCCCTTAATTTTTAAACTTCACATATGCAACATCTCTAACTCTGGACATCTCCAATAGGATATCAATTCTGTACTTATAGAACTAAATTTTTCATTTTTCACCATAAATCTAGTGTTCCACAATTCATTAAATGTCATTGCTCAGACAAGAAATATCAGTGTGCCTTTATGTCTTTCTTATCTTCATGTCACATATTGATACCTTTAACAAATGCCATTAATGCCCTTTAAAACATATCACAAATTTGATCATTTCCCTTCCCTCCCCGCTTCTCCTGACCCACTCCATTGGCTTCCTGCCACATCCCTCCCCTTGTACTCTGGCCTCCATCAGTACATTCTGCTCATGCAGCCCAATTGATCCTTTTTAAATCTGATTCTGATCTATCACTCCACTGCTCACAATGTCTACAGTGGATACCAATCACACACTCACAACTCAATGAATCACAGTTCCTGTGACCATAAGATGAGCTATAATTCCCAGTTCACGGGTGAACAAACTGAGGCTCAGATCACCTAGTTAATTTTCCCAAGGTCAGCCATTTTTAAATGATTAAACCAGAATCGGAGTCAAAGTTTGCTTCATCTAAAGATGATCTCACTTTTATATAATAAAGAGAGTCACACAATTGCAAAGGCTGGTTTCCAGGACTTACTTTTAGTCTTAACTTGTGAAAGCAGGTCTACAATCTGAAGGAACGCTTTCTACTCATTCCCAGCAACCTGGATTTCTTCTGTCATCCAGTTTGACAAGAGAGGGCAAAAGCTGCCTTATTACTTGAGGATATATTTTATTTCATTCGGCTGTCTATCCGTTTTCTCCATAAGGTCTCCTGGTTATTCAGAAGGTTGCTTTTAGATTTTAGATCACTTCCTAGGAATTCCATGGTCCACAGAGAAAACAAAAATTTATCACATTAGGATACTATATCAAAAAGGTAGTGAACTAACTATCCTTACATAAGAAAATTAGTCACCGGCCATCTCCCATTTTTCTCAAGCAACTTCTTTGCCTCTAATTTCTAAATACAAAAATACCATTCAACAGCTTAGTCATCCTCACTCTATGGTGTTGGTTTGGTCAGATTAGCTGACTTGATATTTTAAAGAGACATGCCTGAGCTTCTCCTTAGGTAATGCTTTAAGCCTAATAGAAACGTCCTCAAAAATGTGGATCAGTTGTTAAGAGCATAGCCTCTTCTTCCCCATGCAGGCAACCATCACTGGACATTTTATTCCTTCTAACCACATTCCTCATTAAGTCCTACAATTGGAAAGCTGCCAACACTGATTCTTGCTTAATTAAATTCACTGGGAATTTCCACAAAATTTAAAAAAAATACCTATAGAAAGATACTAGTAGGCCAAATCACACAATGAGGGTCAGAAACATGCGACATAAACAAAACAAAACAAAAGAAAACAAAACAAAACAGCTTTAGAATCATTGGAAGACTACTGCCAGTCAAGAATAAAATTTCAAGCCAGTCATTTTGTTTTAGGAAAGGTTAATTTATCATATATTTCCCCACTTGCCATAGCAAGTTTTTCTTGCCATTAATATTCAACTTATGCTGCCTTGAAGTGTGGTTAGATGCCGTAGATATTTATTCACAGATTTAGACATAAGGACTATTTATTCAATTAGTAATTTTTTTTTCAGGTTGGACCTCCTATTTATTGCTAGGAACCATGCTGTAAGTGAGGGCACAGCAATTAATGAAATACGGGAAAGAATTATGCAACAGGTCCTTCCTGCTAGGACCTTACATTCTTATAGCAGAGTCAGGAAGTGAATAAGGGGACAATTTAGTAAGCTAATTAAAGTTTTCATCAGTGCTAATAAGAGACCAAACAGGGTACTCAGGGAGAATTCTATTATGGAGAAGGTGACCAGGGGAAGGCCTTTGTTCAAATTGAATGATTGATCTGAGATCCACAGGATAGAAAATGGCTACCATCAGAAAAATTGTTACAAGCAGTAAAATTAAGAAACATTACAAGCAATCTGTTCTCACTTTACTGATGGCATGACCTATAAGTAGAAATGCTGACAATTTCACCAGGGATTTTTAGTCCAGTGCTATTTTGAAAAGGACAGGTGAGCGTGGGCGCTCTGATCTTCTTGATTGTAGTGGGAAAGCTTTCAACCTTGCCCTGGTGAGTGTGATGTTACCGTGGATTGCTCATATATGGCCTCAATTATGTTGAGGTACATTCCTTCTCTCTCTTTTTTAAGTTTATTTATTTATTTTGAGAGAGACAGAGGGGTAGGAGAGTCAGACAGAGGGAGAGACAGAACCCCAAACAGGCTCCACACTGTCAGTGCACAGCATGACGTGGGCCTGGAGCCCACAAACTGTGAGATCGTAACCTAAACCAAGATCAAGAGTCAGACACTAAATGGACTGAGCCACCCAGATGCCCCAAGGTACATCCCTTCCATATACAACTTGTTGAGATGCTTATTTTATCATGAAAGATAATGAATATCTGTGCTACCAATGAGCAACCCACAGAGGATTAAGGAAACAATTCCTTTTAGCGCAGCATCAAAAAGAACAAAGTACTTAAGAATAAACTTAAACAAGGAAGTAAAAGTCTTTATACGGAAAACTAAAAAATGCTGCTGAAAGCTATTCTAGAAGACAGAAATAAATGGAAGAGTTTCATGAACTGATACAGTTCATATTAAGATGTCAATGCACCTAAAGTAATCTACAGATTCAATGCAATCCCGATAAAAATCCAAAAAATACATTTTTTGCTGAAAGAGATAAATCCATCCTAAAATTCAGGTGGAAACTCAAGGCACTCCAAGCAGCCAGAATAACCTTGGAGAACAAACAAACAAACAAACGTTTGGAGGACTTCCTGGTTCTAAAACTTACTACAAAGCTACAACAAACAAAACAGAATGATATTGGCATAAATAGGGACATAACAATGGAAGAAAATACAGAGCCTGGAGAGAAACCTTTGCATATGTGATCAAATGATTTTCAACGGGTGACAAGAACATTCTTGGGGAGAGGACAGGTGGTTCAAAACATGGTGTGGTGAAACTGGATATGCACATGCAAAAGAATGAAACAGAACCCTTCATGTACACCATTTACAAAAATTGACTCAAAAGGGATCAAAGACCTCAATTGTCAGCTAGAACTAAGAAACTTTTAGAAGAAAACATGACAGAAAAGCTCATAACTTTGGATTTGGCAATGATTATTTGGGTACAACACAAAAACCACAGGCAAGAAAAGAAAAAACACAGAAATTACTTGATCAAATTTAAGAAATTTTGTACATCACAGGACACTATCAACAGAGAGATAAGGCATCCCACAAACAGCAGACAATATTTTCAAAGGATATAGTTGATGATGTGTTAATATCCAGAATATATAACAAATTTCTACATCTCATTAACACAGAAAAACACCATTGTGATAAAAAATGGGCAAAGGACTCTAAAAAATGGGCAAAGGACTCTATGAAATTAGAAGACAACCACAAGAAAAATTTGGTCAGCCCTCAAACACATGGAAGTTAAAGAAAATCATACTAAAGAATGAATGGTTACCTAGAAAATGAAAGAAGAAATAAATATATGGAAGCAAGTGAAAATGAAAACATGAAAGTCCAAAACCTTTGGGATTTAGCAAAGGCAGTCCTAAGAGGGAAGTATACTGCAATCTAGGCCTTTCTCAAGAAGCAAGAGAGGTCCCAAATACACAACCTAATGTTACACCTAAAGGAGCTAAAAAGGGAACACCAGATAATCCTAAAGCCAGCCGAAGGGAAATAATAAAGAGTAGAGCAGAAATAAATGATATACTAACAACACCCCCCCCCCCCCCAGTAGAACAGATCAATGAATATAGGACCTGGTTCTTTGAAGGAATTAATAAAACTGATAAGCCCTTAGCCAGACTTTCAAAAGAAAAGAGAAAGTACCCCCCAGAAATAAAGTCATGAATGAAAGAGGAGAGATCACAACCAACACTTCAGAAATATAAACAATTATAAAAGAATATTATGAAAAATCATATGCCAACAAAGTCAGCAGTCTGGAAGAAAAGGATAAATTCCTAGAAACATATAAACTACCAAAACTGAAACAGGAAGAAATGGAAAATTTGAACAAACCAATAACTGGCAAAGAAATGGAAACAGTATTGAAAAAATCTCCCAACAACAACAAAAAAATCCAGGGCTAGGTAGCTTGCCAGAAAAATTCTACCAGACATTTAATTTTTTTTAAATGTTTGTTCATTGTTGAAAGACAGAGACAGAGCATAAGCAGGGGTGGGGCAGAAATAGAGGGAGATACAGAATCTGAAGCAGGCTCCAGGCTCTGAGCTGTCAGCAGAGAGTCTGATTTGGGACTTGAACTCATGAACTCTGAGATCATGACCTTGTGGGACCCAAGGAATTTAACAAAAATCCCCTACCCCTGGACAAGCAGAGCAGGACTAACTCCATTTTGTGTTACACCCAGCGTCTCATGTATAACCCCCACATGACCTGCTTATCGCTTAAGACACTCCCCCACCCTAGTCAAGCCGCTGAGCACACCCTTACTGGAAACCAGCTGAAATAGGAATGCGGAACCCCTAACCACCAAAGAATGTAAACCCCACCTTTTGCCCCCCAAACTTGCGCGCCAATTCTGACCAGAGTGATAGGCTAGTTCAAACAGTTACTATAGGGTAAACTGTAGTTCAATTGGCTACCTGCGTGTGGACTGACATGACTATGCAACTTTCTGTGTGTGTTACAATCTCATTGGCCACTGGCCCCTATAAAACTGTTACACCTTTTTTTTTTTTATAATATATGAAATTTATTGTCAAATTGGTTTCCATACAACACCCAGTGCTCATCCCAAAAGGTGCCCTCCTCAATACCCATCACCCACCCTCCCCTCCCTCCCACCCCCCATCAACCCTAGTTACTGTTACACCTTTTAACCTAGGCGTCCAAGTCCCTGCTCCGCTGTGTCGGGTATACTTGGGCCCAAGCTCCAGCTTGCAAATAAACGCTTGTGCGTTTGCATCGGTATCGGCTCCTTGGTGGTCTCTCGGATTTGAAATTGGGGGCATTACACACCTGAGCTGAAGTTGGATGCGTAAACTACTGAGCCACCCAAGTGCCCTCTGCCAGACATTTAAAGAAGTTAATATCTATTCTCAAATTGTTCTTCAAAAGAGAAATGGAAGGCAAACTTACAAACTCATTTTACGAGACCAGCATTACCTCGAATCTAAAACCAGGCAAAGACCCCACTGAAGAGAATGATAGGGCAATATCCCTGATGAACATGGATACAAAAATTCTCAACAAGCAAATAGAAACCAACAGTACATTAAAGGAATTATTCATCACAATCAAGTGGGATTTATTCCTGGGCTGCAAGGGTGGTTTGCAAATCAATGAATGCAATACACCATATTAATAAAAGAAATGGTAAGAACCATATGATCTTGTCGATAGATGCAGAAAAAAAATTTGACAAAATACAGTATCCATTCTTGATAAAAACCCTCAACAATGTAGGGATAGATGGAACATAGCTCCCAATTAAGGCCATCAACAATAGACCCACAGCTTATATTATCCTTAATGGGGAAAAACTGAGAGCCTCTAAGGTTGTGAACAAGCGATTTCCACCCTCACCACTGTTATTTAGTATAGTAATAGAAGTCCTAGCCTCAGCAATCAGATAGCAAAAAGGAAATAAAAGGCATCCAAATTGACAAGGAAGAAGTCAAGCCTTCACTATTCCCAGATGACACGATACTCTCTATAAACCTGAAAGAATCCACCAAACAATTGCCAGAACTGATACATGAATTCAGCAAAGTTGCAGGATACAAAATCAACGTGTAGAAATCTGTTGCTTTTCTATTTATTCATAATGAAGCAGCAGAAAGAAATAAATTAAGGAATCCATCCCATTTACAATTGCACCAAAACCCACAACTTACCTAAGAATAAATGTAAACAAAGAGGAGAAAGATGTCTACTCTGAAAATTATTACAATACCAATACTGATGCAAGTAATTGAATAGAAAGAAATGGAAAAAAATTTCCATGCTCATGGATTGGAAGAACAAATACTGTTAAAAATGTCCATACTACCAGGGGCACCTGGGTGGCTCAGTGGGTTAAGCGTCCGACTTCAGCTCAGGTCATGATCTCACAGTTCATGAGTTGGAGCCCTGTGTCAGGCTCTGTGCTGACAGCTTGGAGCCTGGAGCCTGCTTCAGATTCTGTGTCTCCCTCTCTCTGCCCCTCCACCCAACTTGTGTGCACTCTCTCTCTCTCTCTCTTTCTCTCTCCCTCTCTTGCAAAAATAAAGAAACATTTAAAAATATATTAAAAAATGTCCATACTACCCAAAGCAATATATGGATTTAATGCAATCCCTATCAAGTACCACCAGCATTTTTCACAACCTAAAACAAACAATCCTAAAATCTGTATGGCACCACAAAAGACACCAAATAGCCAAAGCAATCTTGAAAATGAAGAAAGCTGGAGGCATCACAATTCCAGACTTCAAGTTGTATTACAAAGCTGTAGTGATCAAGACAGTATGGTACTAGCTCAAAAACAGACATCTAGATCAATGGGACAAAATAGAAAATCCAGAAATGGACCCACAACTATATGGTCAACTAATCTTCAACAAAGCAAATTGAAAATGGAAAAGATGGAAAAAGTCCTCTTCAATAGAGTATTGGGGAAACTGGACAACAAAATGCAGAAGGATGAAATTGGACCACTTTCTTACACCATGTACAAAAATAAATTCAAAATGGATGAAAGACCTAAGTGTGAGACAGGAAACCATCAAAATCCTAGAGGGGAACACAGGCAGTAACCTCTTTGACCTCGACCATACCATGTCTTCTTACTGACATGTCACTGCTGGCAAGGGAAACAGAAGCAAGATGAACTATTGGGTCTTCATCAAGATAAAAAGCTTCTGCACAGCAAAAGAAACCATCAACAAAACTAAAATCCAACTTAAAGAATTGAGAAGATATTTGAAATGACATATCTGATAAAGGGTTAGTATCTAAAATTTATAAGGAAATTATCAATCTCAACATCCCCCGAATAATCCAGTTAAGAAATGGGCAGTGAGATGTGAATAGACATTTCTCCAAAGACTTCTAGATGGCTAGCAGATGCATGAACAGGTGTTCAACATCACTCATCATCAGGGAAATACAAATGAAAGCCATAATGAGATACCACCTCACACCTGTCAGAATGGCTAACATTAACAACACAAGAAACAACAGATGTTGGTAAGGATGCAGAAATATACTGCTGGTGGGAATGCAAACTGGTGCAACCACTCTGGGAAACAGTATGGAGGTTTCTCAAAAAATTAAAAGCAGAACTACCCTATGACCCAGGAATTGCACTACTAGGTGTTTACCCAAAGGATATAAAAATAGTGATGCAAATGGGCACGTGCATCCTGATGTTTATAGAAGCACTACCAACAATAGCCAAATTGTGGAAAAAGCCCAAACATCCATTGACTGATGAATCGATAAAGAAGATTGGCATATACAATGGAATATTACTCAGCCATGAAAAATAATAAAATCTTGCCATTTACAACAATGTGGTTGGAGAGAGAGTATATTATGCTAAGTGAAATAAGTCAGAAAGACAATACCATATGATTTCACTGATGTGGAATTTAAGAAGCAAAACAGGTGAACATAGGGGAAGGGAAAAAAAGTAAGGGAGGCAAACCATAAGAAACTCTTAACTATAGAGAACAGACTGAAGGTTGCTGGTGGGGAGGTGGTCGGGGAATGGATTAAATGGTGATGGGCATTAAGAAGGCCCTTTGTGATGAGCATTGGGTGTTGTATGTAAAGGATGAATCACTAAATTCTACACTTGAAACTAAGATTACCTTATATGTTTACTAAAATTTAAATAAAAACTTAAATAAATAAATGAAAAATTAAAAAAATAAGAAAGTCGAGGGGCACTTGGGTGGCTTAGTCAGTTGAGTGTCCGACTTCGGCTCTGGTCAGGATCTCACGGTCTATAGGTTTTAGCCCCACATTGGACTTTGTGCTGACAGCTCAGAGCCTGGAACCTGCTTCAGATTTTGTGTCTCCCTCTCTCTCTGCCCCTCCCCTGCTCATGCTCTCTTTCTCTCTCAAAAATAAATAAACATAAAAAAATGAAAAAAAAGAAAGTTGAATTTACATAAGAAAAACAGTCCACTGAAGAAGGAACAAATTAAATAAAATGAAATGTTTTATTTATCATTAAAAAATAAATAAATTTAAACTTCCAAGAAGTTGCAAACATAATATAGAATTCTCACATAGCTTTCACCAGTAGCACAATAAATTAGATGCTCAGTAAACATACTAAAATGTAAGATAAAAATCATTTACTAGAATGAAATTTTTAAAAAACTCTCTTATTGGGGAGGCAAACCATAAGAGACTCTTAAATACAGAGAAGAAAATGAGGGTTGTTGGAGGGTAAATGTGTGGGGGACAGGTTATGGGTGGCGGGCATTAAGGAGGGCACTTTTCCAGATGAACACTGGGTGTCATATGTAAGAGATGAATCACTGGGTTCTACTCCTGAAGTGAAGACTACACTCCATGTTAACTAACCTGAATTTTAAAAAAAATCTCAAAAAATTGGGTATAGAAGGAATGTAACTCAACATAATAAAGGCCATATATGACAGATCCACAGCTAATAACACTCGAGTCAAGGTTGAAAGCTTTCCCACTACTATCAGGCACAATATGAGAGTGCCCACACTTACCACTCCTTTTCAAAAGGGCACTGAAATAAAAATTCCTGTGTAACTTTAGCATTTTCTACATATAGGGCATGCCATCAGTGAAGTGAGAACAGATTGCTTAATTTTACTACCTGTAACAATTTTTCTGGTGGTAGCCACTTTCTATCCTGTGGAAGAAAAGCCTTCCCTGGTTATCTTCTCCATAGGAGAATTCTCCCTGAGTACCCTGTTTGCTCTCTTATTAGCACTGATGAAGACTGTAATTAACGCACTAAATTGTTCTCTTATATACTGCCTCCCTCTACCATGAGAATATAAAGTCCGTGCAGGACCATGCAGGAAGGACTATTTGCATAATTTTTTCCTATTTCATAAATTGCTGTATTCTCACTCGCAGCACAGTTCCTGACAGTAAATAAGCCCTCCAAATTAAAAAAAAATGTAATTGAATAAAGAGTTATTATGTTGAAATCTGCAAAAAAATAAAATGCCCAACCCTACTTCAAGGAAGCATAAATTGAGTATTAATAAAAGGGAAGAGAAACTTGCTATGGGAAGTGGAGAAATACATGAAAAATAATCTTTCTAAAACAAAATGACTGGGCTGAAATTTTATTCTTAACTGGCAGTAGCCTTACAATGGTTCTAAAGCTATTTTTTTTATGTCACATATTTCTGACACTAATTATGTGATTTGGCCTAATAGTATCTTTACATAGATATTTTTGAAAAATTTTGTGAAAATTCCCAGTGAATTTATAAGCAAGAATTGGTCCTGGACATTTTCCAATTGTAGGACTTAATGAAGAATGTGGTTAGAAGGGATAAAATGTCCAGTGATATTTGCCCGTATGGGGAAGAAGAGGCTATGCTCTTAACAACTGATACACATTTTTAGGAGGTTTCTGTTAGGCTTAAAGCATTACCTAAGGAGAAGCCCAATGATGTCTCTTAAAGTATCAAGTCTGCTAATCTGACCAAACCAATAGAATGAGGATGCCTAAGCCACTGGATGGTATTTTTCTATTTAGAAATTAGTAGGAAAAAAGTTACTTGAGAAAAATCTCCCTGGGAGATGGCTGGTGGCTATTTTCCTTATGTAAGGATAGGAGTTAATCTTGTCTTTTTGATATATTATCCTAATGTGATAAATGTTTGTTTTCTGCGTGGACCATGGAATTGCTAGGAAGTCATCTACGGTATTAATAAAAGCAACCTTCTGAATAACCAGGAGAAACTCTGGCGAAAATGGATAGACAGTCGAATGAAAAAAAATACGTCCTCAAGCAATAATGTAGCTTTTGCCCTCTTGCCAAACTGGACGACAGAGTCAAATGTGTTCCTTCAGATTGTGGACATGCCTCTATAAGGTAAGACTAACAGTAAATAGTGGAAACCAGCCTTTGCAACTGTGTAACTATCTTTATTATGTAAAAGTGAGATCACTTTGAAAGAAAGCCAACTTTGATTCCAATTCTAGTTTTATCACTTAAAAATGGTTGACCTTGGGAAAATTAATTAGATGTTCTGAGTCTCAGTTGGTTCAGCAGTGAAATGAGGATTATAATTCCCTTTACTGTAAGATGAACTGTGATTCATTAAGTTCTGAGTGTGTGATTGGAAGCAACTGTGGGCATTGTGAGCAGTGGAGTGATAGATGAGAATCATATTTAAAAAGAATCCATTTTAAGTTTCATCAGGAGAACAAATTGATGGAGACCAGAATGAAAGAGGAGGAACGTGGTAGGAGGCTAGTGCAGTGGGCCAGAGGAAGTGGGGAGGGGAGGGGAATGATTAAATTTGTGATAAATTTTAAAGGGAATAAATATCATTTGTTAAAGGTATTAATATGTGACATGACCGCAAGACTTCATGAAGGACACTGTGATTATTTCTTGTCTGAGCAATGATGTGGAAGGTGGTACCATTTAATGATGTGGGAAGCATCTATGTTTATTGTGCAAGAAAAAATTAGTTTTATAAGTCCTAATTGATATCCAATGGAGATTTCTGAAGTTGGAGATGTTGCATATATGAAGTTTAACAATTAAGGGAGAGACACAATAGTGGAATGCTTCCCCATTTATTGATCAGGGAAAGGAGGCATATCCAACCAAAGATCCTAATAAAGAGGTCTCAGTGGGGGAAGAGACAACCTAGGGAAGTGACCTTCTGTTCCTAATTTGATCTACTCACTTTGAATGTGTCAGTTACCTTAAATGGGTCTCAAGTATTTCACCTTTGGGACTTTATAAACTGTGCATCTTTCCATGAAATTCCCTTTCCCTCTTCTCTTGTTCTTCCACTCTTCCTTTAAAACTCAGGTGAAGCATTGCTTCCTTTGGGAAACTTTTTTGATTCCCGTTTGGTAGATATATTCCTACCCTGGACATTTCGTGTTCTGTATTTTTATAATGGCACCTATTATATTGGTGATTATTATGTATGATATCACTGAGTGTAGGAAACCGTGGCTTATTCAACTTGAAATCCTAATGTCTATGACACATGTCACACATGTGAGACAAATAGGTACTCCTTCTACATTCTTTTAATTGAATGAACCAGTAATCTTATAATGCATTTATATTCCTTGTTTTGTAGATCAGCTGCTTCTAATATGAGAAGCCAGCTTCTATGCAGACTAGATGGAACCAAGGAGCAATGTCACTTATTTTATCCTCTTGGGTCTCACACAGGATCCAAAGGAACAGAAGGTCCTTTTGGTTGTGTTCTCACTCTTCTATATTTTCACTGTGGTGGGCAACCTCCTCATTTTGGCAACTGTAACTGTCAGTAAGACCCTGAACTCACCTATGTACTTGCTTCTTGCTAACTTACCTTTTATGGATGTCATTTACTCCTCTTCTATTTCCCTCAGATTGATTTCAGATTTGATATGTGGGGAAAATACCAGGTCATTTCAACACTGTATGACCCAGCTGTTTACAGAGCAGCTTTTTGGTGGATCAGAGATCATTCTTCTCTTGGTGATGGTTTATGACCTCTATGTGGCCATCTGTAAACCCCTGCATTATTTGTGTATCATGAGGCAAAGGGTGTGTGTTGTGCTCCTGGTAGGGTCCTGGGTTGGAGGTTTTCTGCATTCAGTAATTCAAGTTAGCACTATTTATGGGCTCCCATTCTGTGGTCCCAATTCATTGATCATTTTTTGTGTGACATGTACCCCTTACTGAAACTGGTCTATACTGACGCCCATATCATTGGCCTGTTAGTGGTGGGCGATGAAGGACTGATCTGCACAATTGCGTTTGTGCTCTTGCTCATCTCTTATGGTGTCATCTTGCACTCTCTAAAGAACCTTAGTCCGGAAGGGAGGCGGAAAGCCCTCCAGACCTGTGGTTCCCACATCACTGTGGTGGTCTTCTTCTTTGTGCCCTGTATTTTCATGTACGTGAGACCTGCTAAGACCTTCCCTATTGACAAATCAGTGAGTGTGTTTTATACAGTTATAACCCCCATGCTGAGCCCCCTGATCTACACTCTGAGAAATTCTGAGATGACGAATGCTATGAGGAAGCTCTGGAGGAAGAATGTCACATCAAGTAGTAAAGGAGTGCATTTTCTACCATGAAGAGAATTACTTGACATTGGCCTGCATTTTCTAAGAATGCAGAAGACTCCTTAAAATGATCCTGACTGTCTTTGTGTCAAGTTTTAAGTTAATTATAAAGAACGAACTGGATGATTATGCTTTAATAACAGCTTCCCTTCCAGTAGAATGTAAGGTCGATAATACCTTGTGGATCAGTTCATTTAGAAAAGTGTAATTCCTTTACATAAAAGGAGTCAACATTCCAAAGGCAAGGGAATTAAAAGCAAAAATAAAGTATTGGGAGCTCATCAAGATAAAAAGCTTCTGCACAGCGAAGGAAACAATCAGCAAACCTAAAGGCAACTGACAGAATGGGAGAGGATATTTGCAAATGACTTATCAGATAAAGTGTTAGTATCCAAAATCTATAAGGAACTTATCAAACTCAACACCCAAAAAACAAATAATACAGTGAAGAAATGGGCAAAAGACATGAATAGACACTTCTCCAAGGAAGACATCCAGATGGCCAACCGACACATGAAAAAAGGCTCCACATCACTCATCATCAGGGAAATACAAATCAAAACCACAATGAGATACCACCTTACACCTGTCAGAATGGCGAACATTAACAATTCAGGCAACAACAGATGTTGGCCAGGATGCGGAGAAAGAGGATCTCTTATGCATTATTGGTGGCAATGCCAGCTGGTGCAGCCACTCTGGAAAACAGTATGGAGGTTCCTCAAAAAATTAAAAATAGAACTACCCTTTGACCCAGCAATTGCACTACTAGGCATTTATCCACAGGATACAGGTGTGCTGTTTCAAAGGGACACATGCACCCCCATGTTTACAGCAGCACTGTCAACAACAGCCAAAGTATGGAAGGAGCCCAAATGTCCATCAATGGATGAACAGATAAAGAAGATGTGGTGTATATATATACAATGGAGTATTCCTCAGCAATCAAAAAGATTGAAATCTTGCCATTTGCAACTACGTGGATGGAACTGGAGGGTATTATGCTAAGTGAAATCAGTCAGTCAGAGAAAGACAAAAATCATATGACTTCACTCATATGAGGACTTGAAGAGACAAAATAGATGAACATAAGGGAAGGGAAACAAAAATAATATAAAAACAGGTAGGGGGACAAAACAGAAGAGACTCATAAATATGGAAAACAAATTGAGGGTTGCTAGAGGGGTCGTGGGAGGGGGAGGGGTTAAATGGGTAAGGGGCATTAAGGAACCTACTCCTGAATCATTGTTGCACTATATGCTAACTCATTTGGATGTAAATTTAAAAAAATAAAAAATAAAATAAAAAAAAAGGCCACTGATGGAATGGGAAAAGATATTTGCAAGTGACATCTCGGATAAAGGGCTAGTATCCAAAATCTATAAAGAGCTCACCAAAGTCCACACCTGAAAAACAAATAATCCAGTGAAGAAATGGGCAGAAGACATGAATAGATACTTTTCTAAAGAAGACATTCAGATGGCCAACAGGCACATGAAAAGATGCTCAACGTCACTCCTCATCAGGGAAATACAAATCAAAACCACACTCACATATCACCTCACATCGGTCAGAGTGGCTATAATGATCAAATCAGGAGACTATAGATGCTGGCGAGGATGTGGAGAAACAGGAACCCTCTTGCACTGTTGATGGGAATGCAAACTGGTGCAGCCGCTCTGGAAAACAGTGTGGAGGTTCCTCAAAAAATTAAAAATAGATTTACCCTATGACCCAGCAATAGCACTGCTAGGAATTTACCCAAGGATACAGGAGTGCTGATGCATAGGGGCACTTTTACCCCAATGTTTATAGCAGCACTTTCAACAATAGCCAAATTATGGAAAGAGCCTAAATGTCCATCAACTGACAAATGGATAAAGAAGATGTGGTTTATATATACAATGGAATACTACTTGGCAATGAGAAACAATGAAATATGGCCCTTTGTAGCAACGTGGATGGATCTGGAGAGTGTTATGCTAAGTGATATAAGTCAGGCAGAGATAGATACCATATGTTTTCACTCATATGTGGATCCTGAGAAACTCAACAGGAGACCGGGGGGAGGGGAAGGGGGGAAAAAGTTACAGAGAGGGAAGGAGGCAAAACATAAGAGACTCTTAAATACTGTGAACCAACTGAGTTGATGGGGGGTGGCGAGGGGAAAGTGGGTGATGGGCATTGAGGAGAGCACCTGTTGGGATGAGCACTGGGTGTTGTATGGAAACCAATTTGACAATAAATTTCATATTTAAAAAAAGGAGTCAACAATAGGTAATGAATTAATGAAGAAATTTTTAAATGATTACACTTTTTTATCAACATGTTTTTTTCCTGATACCTAGTATTATTTTTAGTTAGATTCTTATCATTTAAGGAAATTCTTTTTATTTTACTATTTATAATATTTAATGATGTATAGATGGTCTTGCTAAGTAAATATCTGTGGCCTTTTATGTAAAACACTTTGACATTTGTTTTTATAAGAAAAATTGATGTGTAATGGATAGTAATAAATAATTATAGAGAAAAACTTATATAATGGAATAAAATGAGAATAAATTACCTACTCATCTCTCAGCACGGTCTCTAGTCCTCTTCCTCAGAGGGCGTCATTTAATCTGTTTCTTAAGACTCCTGTGATAATAACGACATTTGTATTCAAGTATATGTAATGTTAATTTTTCTCTGTGTATTTAACTTTTGCTCCTATTATACAACTTCTTTCTTTAAAATAAACTTTTAAGTTTAGGATAGTTTTGTTTATTTTTGATATTTCAATTGAAAATTGTTGCCATACAATATTATCCTAGTTTCTGGTACACAACATAGCGACTTAACAATCATGTACATTAAGAAATGATCATATCATGATATGTGTAACTTCTGTTACCATAAAAAGTTGCTATAAACATGTTCACTCTGTTCCCTATGCTGTACTTTTCATTCTTGTGACGTAACTGAAACTTTGTACCTTTCGTCCCTTTCACCCATGTCACCTATCCCTCCAACCTCCGCAGCTCTGGCAACCCCCAGTTTGTTCTCTGATGAGTCCTTTTCTGTTTTTGTCCATGTGTTCTTTCTTTACTTCCACATATAAGTGAAATCATTTGCACCATCTTGAAGATACCGCATACCAGTCCGGAGAGATCTCTTAGTTTTTCTTGTACTCCATATTACTCCCTTATAAAATCAATAAAAATGTATATAAAATAAATGTGTCCTTTTCTATTCATGTTATTACTAACCTTTTTCTATGACAAAGAAGTTTATAATAATGACATGCTTGTGAATGTGTGCAAGTATGAGTTCCTCGGAGTGGAATTGTTGATGTATGTATTTGGAACAGTGATCAGATAGTTTAATGTCGATATTCATAGTTATCACCAAACTGCCAACCTAGAGTTTGTACTAGTAGCTACACTGATGCTCACCGTCTGTGAGAATGCTTCAGTCCACATTCTCAACCACCCATACCTGATATGGATTTATGGCATAAACAGTCCGATTAAATTGCAATCTTTTTCATATTATTGAGTTTACCTATTCACATGTTGGATATGATTTGTATTTCTTTTTCTGTGAATTGTCTATTCATGCCTTTACCTATTTCTTCAGTCGTTGCTCTTTTCCATACATATTTTGATGATTGGTTACATCCTAAAGAAATGATCCTTTTAGTATTGTGTATGTAACTATTATTGTTCTGTCTTGTGATGTATTTTTATCTTTTGTACACTATAAGGAACACTTTCGGTGTGCAAAAAATTTTTCATTTAGTGTGTAATTTTTTATAGGGAATTCACAGGTGTTCCTTGCTATTTATTTATTTATTTATTTATTTATTTATAATATAATTTATTGTCTAGTTGGCTAACATACAGTGTGTAAAGTGTGCTCCTGGTTTTTGGGGTAGATTCCCGTGGCTTATTGCTTACCTACAACACCCAGTGCTCATCCCAAGAAGTGCCCTCCTCAATGCCCATCACCTATTTTCCCCTCTCCCTTACCCCCTCAGCCACCCTCAGTTTGTTCTCTGTATTTAAGAGTCCTTTATGGTATACCTCCCTCCCTCTCTGTTTGTAACTACTTTATTCCCCTTCCCTTCCCCCATGGTCTTCTGTTAAGTTTCCCAAGATCCACGTATGAGTGAAAACATATGATATCTGTCCTTCTCTGACTAACCTATTTCACTCAGTATAATATCTTCCAGTTCCATCCACGTTGCTGCAAATGGCATCACATATATTCTTTGGAGCAAGGTCTCTTAAAGTTCCTTCCTCTTTGGTTTTTAATAAAAAAGAAGTTTTTGTCCCCCGTCCCCCCTTTTTAAATTTAAATTTTAGTTAACATACAGTGCAATATTGGTTTCAGGAGTAGAAATCAGTCATTCATCACTTACATACAACATGCAGTGTTCATCATAACAAGTGCCCTCCTTAGTCCCCTCACCCATGTAAGCCATCTCCCACCTGCTTCCCTTTGTCAACCCATAGTTTTTTCCCCCTCTATCATTAAGAGTCTCTTGTGATTTGTTTCCCTCTCTTCTCTTATCCATATGGTCATCTGTTTGGTTTCTTCCCATATGGTCATCTGTTTGGTTTCTTAAATTTCACATATAAGTGAAATCCTATGGTATTTGTCTTTCTCACATTGACTTATGTCGCTTAGCATAATACATTCTAGTTCCATCCACATTATTTGGATGGCAAGATTTCATTTGTTTTGATGGCTGAGTAATACTCCATCATATATCACATCTTTATCCATTCATCAGTCGATGGACATTTGGACTCTCTCCATAGTTTGGTTATTGTTGATAATGCTGCTATAACATTGGGGTGCTTGTACCCCTTTGAATCTGTATTTTGTATCCTGTGGGTAGATATCTAATAGTGTATTAGGTCACTTGGTCATAATGTAGTTTTATTTTTGCTTTCTTGAAGAACCTCCATACTTTTCTCCAGGGTGAGCACACCAGTTTGCATTCCCACCAACAGTATAAGAGGATTCTCCTTTCTCCACATCCTTGTCAACACCTGGTGTTTCTTGTGTTGTTAATTTTAGCCATTCTGACAGGTGTGAGGTGTTATCTCATCGTGGTTTCGATTTGTATTTCCTTGATGATGAGTGATGTTAAGCATCTGTTCATGCATCTGCTAGCCATCTAGAAGTCTTCGTTAGAGAAATATCTATTCATGTCTTCTGCTCATTTCTTAACTGGGTTATTTGTTTGTTGGGTGTTGAGTTTGAGAAGTTCTTTATAGATTTTGGATACCAACCCTTTATCAGGTATGTCATTTGCAAATATCTTCTCCCATTCTGTAGGTTGCCCTTAGTTTTGTTGATTGTTTCCTTCACTGTGCAGATGTATATATTGATACAGTCTCAGTAGTTCATGTTTATTTTTGTTTCCTTGCCTTCGATGACGTGTCTAGTAACAAGCTATTGTGGCCAAAGTCAAACAGGATATTGCCTTGTTCTCCTCTAAGATTTTGATGGTTTTCTGTCTCACAGTTAGGTCTTTCATCCATTTCAAATTTAGTTTTGTGTATGATGTAAGAAAGTGGCCTAATTTCATTCTTCTGTATATCACTGTCCAGTTTTCCCAACACCATTTGTTGAAGAGACTGTCTTTTTTCCATTGGATATTCTTTCCTGCTTTGTCAAAGACTAGTTGACCATATAGTTGCGGGTCCATTTCTCCGTTTTCTTTTTAGTTCCATTGATAATGTGTCTATATCACATTTGTCTTTTTTTTAAAACTGTCTCGATGACTACAGTGTTGTAATATAGCTTGAATTCTGGAATGGTGATGCCTCCAGTTTTGTTTCTCTTTTTCATGATTGCTTTGGCTACTTGGGGTCTTTTGTGGTTCCATACAAATTTTAGGATTGTTTGTTATAGCTCTTTGAAAAATGCTGGTGTTACTGATAGGGATTGCATTAAATGTGTAGATTTCTTTGGGTAGTATATTTTAACAATGCTTGTTCTTCCCATCCATAACCATGGAATGCTTTTCCATTTCTTTGTGTCCTCTTCAATGTCTTTCATCAATGTTCTACAGTTTTCAGAATATAGATCTTCTTCTATTTATTAATGGTTATTTATTTGGGAGAGAGAGAGAGAGAGAACGAACAAACACTGGCGAGGGGCAGAGAAAGAGAATCCCAAGCAGGGTCCATGTTATCAGTGCAGAACCCGACAGGTTCTTGATTCCACAAACTGTTTGATGATGATCTAAGCCCAAATCAAGAGTCAGACCAGTTGAGCCACCCAGGTGCCGCCAGAGTAGAGATCTTTCACTTCTTTACTTAGGTTTATTCGTAGGTATCATATTGTTTTTGGTACCCTTGTAAATGGGATTGATTCCTTCACTTCCTTTTCTGCTGCTTCCTTATTGGTGTATAGAGGTGCAACAGATTTCTGCATGTTGATTTTATATCCTGTGACTTTGATGAATTCATGTATTAGTTCTAGCAATTTTTTTGGCGCAGTCTTTTGGGTTTTCTACATAGAAAAGCTGTGTAGAAAATAGTGTCATCTGCATGTTGTCTGCAAATAATGAAATTTTGACTTCTTCCTTGCTGATCGGATACCTTTTGTTGTTGTTCTTACTGCTGCTGCTGCTGCTGCTGTTGTCTGATTGCTGAGGCTAAGACTTCCAGTACTAGGTTAAATACCAATGTTGAGAGTGGATATTTTTGTCTTATTCGTGACCATAGGGGAAAGGCTCTCAGTTTTTCCCCATTGAGGATGATATTAGCTGTGGGTCTTTTGTATGTGGCCTTTATGATGTTAAGATATGTTCCATCGATCCCTACTTTGTTGAGGACTTCCATCAAGAATGGATGCCATATTTTGTCACATACTTTTTCTGCATCTATTGACAGGATCATATGGTTCCTATCCTTTCTTTTATTAATATGGTGGATCACACTGATTTGTGTTGTAGTCCAGGAATAAATCCCACTTGATCGTGGTGAGTAATAATTCCTTTAATGTACTGTTGTATTCAATTTGCTAATACCTTGTTGAGAATTTTTGCATCCATGTTCATCAGGGATATTGGCTTGTCGTTCTCCTTTTTAGTAGCGTCTTTGTCTGATTTTGGAATCAAAGTAATGCTGGCCTTGTAAAATGAACTTGGAAGTTTTCTTTCTATTTCTGTTTTGGAAAAGTTTGAGAAGAATAGGTATTAACTCTTTTTAAATGTCTGGTAGAATTTTGCTGGCAAAAAAAGCCCCGGACTTTTTTTGTTGGGAGATTTTTGATTGCTGATTCCATTTCTTTGCTGGTTAGGGTTTTGTTCAAATTTTCTATTTCTTCCTGTTTCAGTTTTGCTAGTTTATGAGTTTCTGAATTTGTCCGTTTCTTCCAGATTGCCCAGTTTTTTGGCATAGTATTCTTTCCCAATTGTTTGTATTTCTGTGATCTTGGTTGTGATCCCTCCTTGTTCATTCATGATTTTATCTACTTGGGACCTTTCTCTTTTACTTTTGAGAAGTCTGCTAGGGGTTCATCAATTTTGTGACTCTTTCTAGGAACCAGTTCTTAGTGTTGTTGATGTATGGTGCTGTTTTGTTTGTTTGTTTTTGTTATATCATTTATTTCTGCTCTGCTCTTTATTATTTCCCTTTGCTGGCTTTAGGTTTTATCTGCTGTTCCCTTTTTAGCTCCTTTAGGTGTAACATTAGGTTGTGTATTTGGGACCTCTCTTGCTTCTTGAGAAAGGCCTAGATTGCAGTATACTTCCCTCTTAGGACTGCCTTTGCTAATCCCAAAGGTTTTGGATTTTCATGTTTTCATTTTCACTTGCTTCCATATATTTTTTTTTCTTCTTTAATTTTCTAGGTAACCATTCATTCTTTAGTATGATTTTCTTTAACTTCCATGTGTTTGAGGGCTGACCAAATTTTTCTTGTGGTTGTCTTCTAATTTCATAGCATCCTTTGTCCATTTTTTATCACGATGGTGTTTTTCTATGTTAATGAGATGTAGAAATTTGTTATATATTCTGGATATTAACACATCATCAACTATATCCTTTGAAAATATTGTCTACTGTTTGTGGGATGCCTTATCTCTCTGTTGATAGTGTCCTGTGATGTACAAAATTTCTTAAATTTGATCAAGTAATTTCTGTGTTTTTTCTTTTCTTGCCTGTGGTTTTCATGTTGTACCCAAATAATCAATGCCAAATCCAAAGTTATGAACTTTTTTGTCATGTTTTCTTATAAGAGTTTCATAGTTGTAGCTGACAATTGAGGTCTTTGATCCCTTTTGAGTCAATTTTTGTAAATGGTGTACATGAAGCGTTCTGTTTCATTCTTTTGCATGTGCATATCCAGTTTCACCACCCCATGTTTTGAACCACCTGTCCTCTCCCCAAGAATGTTCTTGTCACCCGTTGAAAATCATTTGATCACATATGCAAAGGTTTCTCTCCAGGCTCTGTATTTTCTTCCATTGTTATGTCCCTATTTATGCCAATATCATTCTGTTTTGTTTGTTGTAGCTTTGTAGTAAGTTTTAGAACCAGGAAGTCCTCCAACCGTTTGTTTGTTTGTTTGTTTGTTCTCCAAGGTTATTCTGGCTGCTTGGAGTGCCTTGAGTTTCGACCTGAATTTTAGGATGGATTTATCTCTTTCAGCAAAAAATGTATTTTTTGGATTTTTATCGGGATTGCATTGAATCTGTAGATTATTTTAGGTGCATTGACATCTTAATATGAACTGTATCAGTTCATGAAACTCTTCCATTTATTTGTGTCTTCTAGAATAGCTTTCAGCAGCATTTTTTAGTTTTCCGTATAAAGACTTTTACTTCCTTGTTTAAGTTTATTCTTAAGTACTTTGTTCTTTTTGATGCTGCGCTAAAAGGAATTGTTTCCTTAATCCTCTGTGGGTTGCTCATTGGTAGCACAGATATTCATTATCTTTCATGATAAAATAAGCATCTCAACAAGTTGTATATGGAAGGGATGTACCTTGGGGCATCTGGGTGGCTCAGTCCATTTAGTGTCTGACTCTTGATCTTGGTTTAGGTTACGATCTCACAGTTTGTGGGCTCCAGACCCACGTCATGCTGTGCACTGACAGTGTGGAGCCTGTTTGGGGTTCTGTCTCTCCCTCTGTCTGACTCTCCCACCCCTCTGTCTCTCTCAAAATAAATAAATAAACTTAAAAAAGAGAGAGAAGGAATGTACCTCAACATAATTGAGGCCATATATGAGCAATCCACGGTAACATCACACTCACCAGGGCAAGGTTGAAAGCTTTCCCACTACAATCAAGAAGATCAGAGTGCCCACGCTCACCTGTCCTTTTCAAAATAGCACTGGACTAAAAATCCCTGTGAAATTGTCAGCATTTCTACTTATAGGTCATGCCATCAGTAAAGTGAGAACAGATTGCTTGTAATGTTTCTTAATTTTACTGCTTGTAACAATTTTTCTGATGGTAGCCATTTTCTATCCTGTGGATCTCAGATCAATCATTCAATTTGAACAAAGGCCTTCCCCTGGTCACCTTCTCCATAATAGAATTCTCCCTGAGTACCCTGTTTGGTCTCTTATTAGCACTGATGAAAACTTTAATTAGCTTACTAAATTGTCCCCTTATTCACTTCCTGACTCTGCTATGAGAATGTAAGGTCCTAGCAGGAAGGACCTGTTGCATAATTCTTTCCCGTATTTCATTAATTGCTGTGCCCTCACTTACAGCATGGTTCCTAGCAATAAATAGGAGGTCCAACCTGAAAAAAAATTACTAATTGAATAAATAGTCCTTATGTCTAAATCTGTGAATAAATATCTACAGCATCTAACCACACTTCAAGGCAGCATAAGTTGAATATTAATGGCAAGAAAAACTTGCTATGGCAAGTGGGGAAATATATGATAAATTAACCTTTCCTAAAACAAAATGACTGGCTTGAAATTTTATTCTTGACTGGCAGTAGTCTTCCAATGATTCTAAAGCTGTTTTGTTTTGTTTTCTTTTGTTTTGTTTTGTTTATGTCGCATGTTTCTGACCCTCATTATGTGATTTGGCCTACTAGTATCTTTCTATAGGTATTTTTTTAAGTTTTTGTGGAAATTCCCAGTGAATTTAATTAAGCAAGAATCAGTGTTGGCAGCTTTCCAATTGTAGGACTTAATGAGGAATGTGGTTAGAAGGAATAAAATGTCCAGTGATGGTTGCCTGCATGGGGAAGAAGAGGCTATGCTCTTAACAACTGATCCACATTTTTGAGGACGTTTCTGTTAGGCTTAAAGCATTACCTAAGGAGAAGCCCAAGCATGTCTCTTTAAAATATCAAGTCGCTCCGACTTCAGCCAGGTCACGATCTCGCTGTCCGTGAGTTCGAGCCCCGCGTCAAGCTATGGGCTGATGGCTCAGAGCCTGGAGCCTGTTTCCGATTCTGTGTCTCCCTCTCTCTCTACCCCTCCCCCGTTCATGCTTTGTCTCTCTCTGTCCCAAAAATAAATAAACGTTGAAAAAAAATTTTTTTTTTAAATATCAAGTTGCTAATCTGACCAAACCAACACCATAGAATGAGGATGACAAGCTGTTGAATGGTATTTTTGTATTTAGAAATTAGAGGCAAAGAAGTTGCTTGAGAAAAATGGGAGATGGCTGGTGGCTATTTTTCTTATGTAAGGATAGTTAGTTCACTACCTTTTTGATATAGTATCCTAATGTGATAAATTTTTGTTTTCTCTGTGGACCATGGAATTCCTAGGAAGTGATCTAAAATCTAAAAGCAACCTTCTGAATAACCAGGAGACCTTATGGAGAAAACGGATAGACAGCCGAATGAAATAAAATATATCCTCAAGTAATAAGGCAGCTTTTGCCCTCTCTTGTCAAACTGGATGACAGAAGAAATCCAGGTTGCTGGGAATGAGTAGAAAGCGTTCCTTCAGATTGTAGACCTGCTTTCACAAGTTAAGACTAAAAGTAAGTCCTGGAAACCAGCCTTTGCAATTGTGTGACTCTCTTTATTATATAAAAGTGAGATCATCTTTAGATGAAGCAAACTTTGACTCCGATTCTGGTTTAATCATTTAAAAATGGCTGACCTTGGGAAAATTAACTAGGTGATCTGAGCCTCAGTTTGTTCACCCGTGAACTGGGAATTATAGCTCATCTTATGGTCACAGGAACTGTGATTCATTGAGTTGTGAGTGTGTGATTGGTATCCACTGTAGACATTGTGAGCAGTGGAGTGATAGATCAGAATCAGATTTAAAAAGGATCAATTGGGCTGCATGAGCAGAATGTACTGATGGAGGCCAGAGTACAAGGGGAGGGATGTGGCAGGAAGCCAATGGAGTGGGTCAGGAGAAGCGGGGAGGGAAGGGAAATGATCAAATTTGTGATATGTTTTAAAGGGCATTAATGGCATTTGTTAAAGGTATCAATATGTGACATGAAGATAAGAAAGACATAAAGGCACTGTGATATTTCTTGTCTGAGCAATGACATTTAATGAATTGTGGAACACTAGATTTATGGTGAAAAATGAAAAATTTAGTTTTATAAATACAGAATTGATATCCTATTGGAGATGTCCAAAGTTAGAGATGTTGCATATGTGAAGTTTAAAAATTAAGGGGAGACATAAGGGTGGAATGCTTTCACATTTATTGGTCAGAAAAAGGGGGATATCCAACCAAAGACCCTAATAAAGAGGGATGAGACACTCTAGGGCTGTGACCTTCCATTCCGAATTTGATCCCCTCACTTTGAATATGCCAGTTACCTTACATGGTTCTCAAGTATTTCAGTCTTGTGACATTATGAACTGTGCACCTTTCCGTGGAATTCTCTTATCCTCTTTTTCTGTCCTCCCACTTTTGCTTTAGATAACTCAGCTAAAGCATTGTTTCTTCTGGGATGTCTTCACTGATTGCTCTTTGATTGATATATTCCTACACTGTGTGTCACTTATTACATTGGCGATCATTATGTATGCTCTTTCAGAGTGTAGGAAACCATGGGTTATTTAACTTGGGAATCACAGCACCATTGAAATACTCCACACAAACAGGTAGTCTTCTACTTTTTTTAAATTGATGAATCAGTAAAAGAGTAATCTTATTATGCATCTAAGTTTCCCTCCTTGTTTTCTAGGAAACCTACATCTAATATGTGAATCAGGTCCTATACAGACTGGATGGAATCAAAGAACAATGTAACTTTCTTTGTCCTCCTGGGCCTCACACAGGATGGAAAGGAACAGAAGTTTCTGTTTGTTATATTCTTGCTCTTCTATATTTTGACGGTGGTGGGCAACCTGCTCATTGTGGTGACTATAGCTGTCAGTAAGACCCTAGGCTCCCCTATGTACTTGTTTCTTGCTAACTTATCTTTTATGGATGTCACTTATTCGTCTTGCATTTCCCCCAGATTGATTTCGGACTTGTTCTTTGGGGAAAATACCATATCCTTCCAATCTTGTATGACCCAGCTATTTACAGAGCACCTTTTCGGTGGATCAGAGGTCATTCTTCTGCTGGTGATGGCTTATGACCGCTATGTGGCCATCTGTAAGCCTTTGCGTTATTTGGTTGTCATGAGGCAAGAGGTGTGTGTTGTGCTCCTGGTAGGGTCCTGGGTTGGAGGTTTTCTGCATTCAGCCATTCAAGTTAGCACGATTTATAGTCTCCCATTCTGTGGTCCCAATGTCATTGATCATTTCATCTGTGAAATGTACCCCTTACTGAGACTTGCCTGTACTGACACATATGTCATTGGCCTGTTAGTGGTGGCCAACGGAGGGATGATGTGCACAATTGTGTTTGTGCTCTTGCTCATCTCTTATGGTGTCATCTTGCACTCTCTAAAGAACCTTAGTCCGGAAGGGAGGCGGAAAGCCCTCCAGACCTGTGGTTCCCACATCACTGTGGTGGTCTTCTTCTTTGTGCCCTGTATTTTCATGTACGTGAGACCTGCTAAGACCTTCCCCGTTGACAAATCATTGAGTGTGTTTTTTACAGTTATAACCCCCATGCTGAACCCCCTGATCTATACTCTGAGAAATTCTGAGATGACAAATGCGATGAAGAAGCTCTGGATGAGAAATGTCGTATCTGTTGGTATATAAGTGCTCTATCCACCATGAAGAGAATTATTTGACATTGGATGCCATTTTATAAGAATGCAGATATTTTGTTAAAATGATTCTGAGTTCCCTTGTTCAAAGAACTTAATTATTTTTAAAGTATGAACTGGATAATTGTGCTTTAATAACAATTTCCCTCCCTGGTAGAATCTATAGTCCATTATCCCTTGGAGATTGCTTCATTTAGAAAGGTGCAAAACCTTCATAGCAAGGTGTCAACAATAGGTAATTATTTAGGAAATTTTCATGGTTAATTTTCAAGCAATTTATGTTTTTTAATTTTTTTGATACTTAGTAATATTTTACTTATATTCTTGTTATTTCAGGTAATTCTTTTTATTATACTAATTATAATGTTAATGATGCATAGACTGTCTTGTTCAGTAAATTTCTGTTGCCTTATCTGCAAAATATTTTGTGTAACACTTTTATTTTTACAAGAAAAATTGATGTGTAATGGATAATAATGAATAGTAAAAGAGAACACTTTACATAATGGGATAAAATGTGAATAAATTACCTACTCATCTCTCAACACGGTCTCTATTCCTCTTTCCCCAAAGGAACTCACTTAATCTATTTCTTAAGCCTCTTGAGGTATTAACATCATTTGTATTTATGTATGCAAATTTTTCTCTGTGTATTTAAATATTTGTTTTTATTATCAAATTTTTAAAAACTAAACTTTTAAGTTTAGGATAGTTTTATTTATTTTTTATTTTTCAGTTGAAAAATTGTCCTACAATATTATCCTAGTTTCGGGTACACAACATAGCAACTGAACTATCATGTACGTTAAGAAATGCTCATTATGATCATTGTAGCTTCCATCTGTTAAGATAAAAAGTTGCTACAACATATTGGATGTGTTCCCTATGCTATACTTTTCATTCTTGTGATGTATTTATTTTATAAGTGAAACTCTGTACCCTTTATCTCCTTCACCCATTTTGCCTATCCCTCCATCTCCCTCAACTCTGGCAACTGCCAGTTTGTTCTCTGTATGCGTGAGTTGGTTCCTGGTTTTTGTTTTTGTTTTTGTTTTTGTTTTTTAAATTCCACGTATAAGTGAAATCATTTGCAACATCTTGAAGATATTGCATACTAGTCCATAGAGATCTCTTAGTTTTTCTTGTACTGCACATTACTTATTAACATATACTAAAATAAATATATCCATTCCTGTTCATGTTTTTACTAACCTTTTTTTTTTGACAAAGAATTTTGCTATAATTGTATGCTTGTGAATAAGTGCAAGTATGAGTTCCTAGGAGTGGAATTGTTGAGATATGTATTTGAAACAATGATCACATAGTTAAATGTCGATGTTCATAGGTATCGCCAAAGTGCCGTCCTAGAGATTGCCCCAGTAGCTACACTGATGCTCACCGTCTGTGAGGGTACTTCAGTCCACATTCTCAACCACCTGTAGCTGACGAATATTTGTGGCATAGAACAATCTGACTAAATTGTAGCTTTCTTATTGTTTAGTTTATCTTTCCAGATGTTGAATATGGTTTGTATTTCTTTTTCTGGGAATCATCTATTAATACCTTTACCTATTTCATTCAATTGTTGCTCATTTCCAAACTGATTATTATTGATTACATTCTAAGAAAGGATCCCTTTTACTATTGTGAATGTAAGTATTATCTTTCTGACCACTGGTGTGTTTTTAACTTTTGTATACTCTGTAGAATGCTTTTGGTGTGTAATGATGTTTTCTTTAAAAACATTTTTTTAATGTTTTCTTATTTGTGAGAGAGAGAGACAGAGACAGAGCTTGAGCAGGGGAGGGGAAGAGAGAGAGGGAGACAGAATCCGAAGCAGGCTCCAGGCTGTGAGCTGTCGGCGCAGAGCACAGTGTGGGGCTCAAATTCACTAGCTGTGAGATCATGACCTGGGCCAAAGTCGGATGCTTAACTGACTGAGCCACTCAGGTGCCCAATGTTTTCTTTTAAATCCAATAAGGATTTTTTTTAAAGACTCTTTGTTCATACCAAAATATTCTTCAACTATATTTGAGCACTTAATTTTTAAAGTAGTTTTGAGGTTATGTATCATGCATTAGAACTTTTGCTGCATTTGGAATTTATTTTCATCTATGAGTTGAAAAGAGATAGAATTTTAGTGGATTTTCTAAAATTTAAGATTTTTTTTTATAGTTGCATATTTTTCTTTTTGCCATTGACTTGAAATCCTGATATTATATTCCTAAGCCCCATATATGTTTGTATCCAATTCAAGAATCAATTCTGTTTCATTGATCTCTTTATTCATGTCCCAGTTGATATGAAATATAGTTGCTTTGATACAATGACACATTTTGATATGTGATGAGACCAGCAGTCCCTCCTTAATATGCTTTTTCAGAATTATGTCTAGTTTTGCATATTTACATTTCCAAATCAAGTTTAAAATGAAATAGTAAGTTTACATTTAAATAAGATAATACAAGTTTAACATTACAATAAGTTTACAATGAAGTTAAACAGGTTTAAAATAGCATAGTTATAAAACAAAAGTCAGTTATGATTTTCAAGAAGATTCAATTAGAGAAGATTAAGGAAATTTACCTCTTCCGAGCGCTGAGAACTGTTATCCCCTACCGGGTCTTGACATTTAACATTGGGTACTGCTTCCATTTTCCACCTGTATGACATATCCCTTCTAGAAGTCTGCTGTTAATCCTCCATGACCCCTGAAATGCTGCCTAGCACTTTTCTGTAAGAAAACCATCTCTTTGAGGAAGTATATGACTTATTTCTTTGCTGAGCATCCATATGGCCATCTGCAAACCCCAGCACCATGACATCATCACGAGTGACAGGGATATGGCTTCCTCTTTCAGGTGGCATGTGCTAGAGACTTTGTCCCAGCAGCCATTTAGGTCCTCTTCACAGTGTAGCTGTGTGTGTGTGGCCCCAATGTCATAGACCATTTGTGTGTGATGTAAACCCGTTTTTGAAAGTTGTCTGCATGGACCCAATCATACCCTTGGTCTCTTTGTTGCTGTCGACAGTGGGTTCATTGACCTGTTAACATTTTCTTCTTGATGGTCTCATAGGTGGTCATCTTCTACTACTCTTGCTCCCTGAAGACCTATAGCTTCAAGAGGAGACACAAAGCCATGTCCACCTGTGTCCCTCACGTCACTGTGGTGGTCTTAGTATTGTGTCCGTATATTTATATATTTGCACCCAATCACCACCTTTCCACTGATCAAGTTGTGGCTGGGTTGTATACCACAGTAACCCCCTTGTTAAACTTCTTAAACCTGTGCATTCAGAAATTTGGAGGTGAAAAATGCCGTGAGGAAGTTCTGGAGGAAAAAAGGTAACTGAGAGATATCTGTAACTTTATTAAATGTTGGTCTCTTTAATGGAAAAGGGAAAAGAAGATAATTTCTGTGGTGCAGAGGCACATGAACACTATTTGTCCCAAGTATGTTTATTTTGTTATATAGGTACTGTGAGGAAAGGTCCAGGCAGGAAATTATTTATCATTGTAAAAATAGCGTATTTAGACTTATGTATGTCTAATTGATTGTCAAAGTTTAACGTACTATCCGAATTAGAGTTCTTGTAAATGCAGATTATCAGGACACAGCTCTGGAGATTTTCGTTTACTAGCTTTGTTGTTGAATGACATACTACTTTCTAAAGAGGTGTACGTAAAGCCAAAGAGTTCTGCATGTACTCTTGCTATTGTGCTGTGCTTTGTGTTGACCTGATGCACCTTTTAATGAAGTCAACTTAGTTTTTACACTTAGTTTTTAACTTGTAGTAAAATACAAATAACAAACTTGCAGTTTTAGCCATTTGTAAGTGCATAGTTCAGGGGCGTTGAGTTAATTCACATTGTCATGATAGTTAAGTTAATTCGTCTTGGTTACGCAAACACAAGCACCATTTGTCTCCAAAGCTTTTTCATCTTCCCAGATTGAAATTCCACACTCATTAAACATTAATTCTCTATTTCCCTTTCTCTGGGCCTTAGAAGATACCATTCTACTTACTTTCTGTCTATGAATTTGGCTACTTTAAGCACCATATGTAAGTGGAATCATATGTTAAATTGTCTTTTTGTGACTATCTTTTTTCACTTAATAAGTGAATGTATGTGTTAGCATGTGTCACAATTTCCTTCATTTTTAAGGGTGAATAATAACCCGTTGTGTACATAAACCTTACACTGTTTATACATTTATCTGTCAGTAGACACCTTGGCTGCTTCTACTTTCTGTCTATTATGAATTATAGTGCCATGAATATAGATATAGAAATATCTGTCTGAGACTGTGGTTTCCATGATATTGTGTATATACCCCAATTGTGGATCATATAATAATTTTTTGCTTAATTTTTTTGGAACTACCATAACATTTTCCATAGCAGCTACATCATTTTACATTCCCACCAGAATGCACGGTTGTTCCCATTTCTCCACTTTCTTACATGTGTTGTTATCATTACATTTTGTGGTAATAGCTCTCCCGTTGGATATGAAATGGTATTGCACTATGGTTTTGAAGCGCCTTTCCTAAGAAAAATGATTAATGTAATGTAAGCACATCTTTTCATGTGCTTATAGGGCATTCATGCGTCTCTTCTGGAGAAATGTCTACTGAAGTCCTTTTCTCATTAAAAAAATTTTTTTTAATGTTTATTTATTTACTTTGAGATGGAGAGAGAGCAAGTGGGGGAGGGGCAGAGAGAGGAGGAGAGAGAGAATCCCAAGCATGCTCTGCGCTCTCAGGCGCTGGCACTTTTGCTGTAAGAAAACCATCTCTGTCAGGAAATACACGACTTAAGTCTTTGCTGAGCATCCATGTGGCCATCTGCAAACCCCTGTACTATGACATCATCATGAGTGACAGGGATATGGCTTCCTCTTTCAGGTGGCATGTGTGAGAGGCTTTGTCCTTGCAGCCACTCATGTGAGACTCGAACTCACAAACTGTGATATCATGACCTGAGCCTTAATCAAGAGTTGGATGCTTAGCCTACTGAGGCACCCAGGTGCCCCCCTTTGCTTGTATTTCATCAGGTTCTTTTATTTTTTGAGATGCAGTACTTCTTTATATAGTATTGATATTAATACCTTATCAAATATATCATTTGCAAATATTTTCTCTCCTTTGTGGGATACCTTTTCAGTCTGTTGATAGTGTCTTTTGGTGTATAAAAGTTCTTAAATTTGATAAAGTAATTTATGCATTTTTTCTTTTCTTGCCTGTGGTTTTGGTGTCCTACCCGTGAAATTATTGCCAAACCCAAAGTTATGAATTTTTCTTTCACGTTTTCTTCCAAGAGTCTCATAGTTCTGTCTAGTAGTTGAGGTCTTTGTTCCATTTTAAGTTAATTTTTGTATATGCTGTGCATTAAGGGTTCAGTTTCATTTTTTTTTGTGGATATCCAGTTTCACAGCACCATTTTTTTTAACCACCTGTCCTCTCCCCATGAATGTTCTTGTCACCTGTTGACAATCATTTGAAGACATATGCAAAAGTTTATAGGCTCTGTATTTTATTTCATTGTTATGTCCATCTTTATGCCAACATCATACTGTTTCGATTACTGTAGCTTTGTAATAAATTTTAGAACCAGGAAGTCCTCAACTGTTTGTTTGTTTCCCAAGGTTATCTTGGCTGCATTGAGTTTCCACCAGAATCTTAGGATGGATTTATTTATTTCAACAAAAAACTTTTTTTTTTAAATTTTGGTAGGGATTGCATTCAATATGTAGATTACTTTAGGTAGCGTTAACATCTTAATAACATGAGCCACATCAGTCCTTGCCATTTATTTGTGTCTTCTAGATTATTTTTCAGCAACATTTTGTAGTTTTTCATTGTACAAGACTTTTGCTTCCTTGTTTAAGTTTCTTCTCAAGTACTTTGCTCTCTTTGAAGCTATTGTAAATGGAAGTATTGTCTTAATTCCCTCTATGGGTTGTCATTGGTAGCACAGAAATTCAGCGTCTTTCTGTGAAAACAAAACAAAACAGAACAGAACAACCCAAACCAGAAAACTCCCAACAAATTGGGTGTAGAAGAAATGTACCTCAACATAAGAAAGGCCACGTATGACTGATCCACAGGTAACATCACACTCAACAGGGAAAGGTTGAAAGCTTTCCCAATCAGGAACAAGATGAAAGTGCCCATGATCACCCCTCCTTTTCAACATGGCACTGGGATAAAAGTCCCTGTGACATTTTTAGTGACATGAGGTTATTTTGCTTACTTAATTTTTACTAAATTTTACTATAACAGTTTTTCTGATGGTAGCCACTTTCTATCCTGTGGATCTCAGCTTAAGCATCAACTTTGAAGAAAGGCCTTCCCTGGTCACCTTCTCCATAGTAGAATTCTCTCTGAGTACCCTGTTTGCTCTCTTATTAGCACTGATGAAGACTGTAATTAGCTTACTAAATTGTCCCCTTATTTACTGTCTGACTTTATTATGAGAATATAGGCTTCATTCAGGAAGGACCTTATACATGATATTTCCCATCGTTAATTGCTGGATCCTCACTCTTAGTACATTTCCTATCATTAAAGAGTTGCTCCATATAAGAAAAATACTCAAACAAAAAAACTTGAATAGTGATTACATTAAAATTTATGAATAAATATTTAAAATATGTAACAACACTTCTAGGCAGAGTTAATTGAGTATTAAATAAAATGAAGGAAAAACATTATATGACAAGTGGGGAAATATATGATAAATTAATCTTTACTGGAACAAAATAACGGCTGAAATTTTATTCTTGACTGGCAAAGGTCTCATAATGGTTTTAAAGCTTTTTTTGTTTTGTTTTGTTTTTGCTCCATGTTATATCTTATAGGCCTTCATTATGTGATTTAGCCTAGTAGTATCTTACGTTTAGATGTGCTTTCAAACTTTTGTGAAAATCTGAGTGAATTATGTAATTAAGCAAGAATCAGTCTTGGACATTTTCCAATCCTATAACTTAATGAAGAATGTGGTCAGAAGGGATGAAATGTCCAGTTATCTTTGCCTGTATGGGGCAGAAGATGCTAGAACTGATAACATTTTCAGGAGGTCCTTCTTAGGCTTAAAATATTGCTTAAGAAAAAGTACAAGGGTGTCTCTCAAATTTCAAGTCAACTATTCTGCCCAAACCAATACTATAGAATGATAAGGACTCACTAGCTGAATGGTATTTTCTATTTAGAAATTAGTGGGAAAGAAATTACCTGAGAAGGTCTCCTTGGGAAATGGCTGGTGGCTCTTTCCTTATGTAAGGATAGGAATTCCTTGTCTTTTTGATAAATTATCCTAATGCGATCAATTTTTGTTTTTCTGTGTAGACCATGAAATTCCTAGGATGTAGTCTACAGTGCAAATAAAAACAACGTTCTGAATAAGAAGGAGACTCCACAGGGAAAATGGATAGACAGTTGATTGAAAGAAAATATATCCTCATGTAATAATGCAACTTTTTGTCCTCTCTTGTCAAAGTGGATGACAGAGGAAATCCAGGTGGTTGGAAATGAGTAAAAAGTGTTCCTTCAGATTGTGGATTTGCCTTCACAAGATAAGACTAACAGTAAATAGTGGAAACCAGCTTTTGCTATTGTGTTGACTACTTTATTATGTAAAAGTGAGCTCACTTTGAGATAAAGAAAACTTTCATTCCAATTCTAATTTTATCACTTAAAAATGGGTGACCTTGGGAAAATTAATTAGATGATCTGATGAGCCTCAGTTTGTTTAACTGTGAAATGGGGATTATAATTCCTGTTACTGTAAGATGAACTGTGATTCATTAAGTTGTGAGTGTGTGATTGGAATCCACTGTAGGCATTGTGAGCAGTGGAGTAATAGATCAGAATCATATTTAAAAAGGATCATTTTTAAGTTGCATCAAGAGAATCAATTGATGGAAGTCAGAATGAAAGGGGAGGGACAAGGCTAGTGTGGTGGGACATAAGAAGTGGGGAGGGGAGGGAAATGATTAAATTTGTGATATATACATATATTTTTAAATGTTTATTTATTATTGAGAGAGAGAGAGAGAGAGAGACAGAGAGAGAGAGAGAAAGAGAGCGTTGGGGAGGGCAGAGAGAGAGAGTGGGAGACACAGAATCTGAAGCAGGCTCCAGGCTCCAAGCTGTCAGCACAGAGCCCTACGTGAGGCTTGAACTCACAAACTGTGAGATCATGACCTGAGCTGAAGTTGTATGCTTAACTGACTGAGCTCCCCCCAACCGGTGCCCCAAATTTGTGATATATTTTAAAGGAGGTTAAAGATGAAGAGATCAATATGTGATATAAGAGCAAGAAAACAAGAAGGGCACTGTGATATTTTTTGTCTGAGCAATGACATGGAAGATGGTTCCATTTAATGAGGTGGGGACCACCTATGTTTGTTGCTGAAAAGTAAAAAATTGGTTTTATAAGTCCTGAACTGATACCCAATTGGAGATGTCCAAAGTTAGAGATGTTGCATATATGAAGTCAAGGGAGAGACACAATAGTGGAATGCTTCCACATTTATTGGTCAGGAAAATGGGGCATATCCAACCAGGGAAGTGACCTTCCATTCCTAATTTGATCCATTCAATTTGAATATGTCAATTACCTTAAATCGGTCTCAAATATTTTACTTTTGTGACTTTATAAACTGTGCATCTTGTCGTGAATTCCCTTGTTCTCTTTTCTTGTCCTTCCATTTTCCCTTTAAAAGTCAGCTAAAGCCTTGTTTTCTCTGGGAAGTCTTCTCTGATTGCATTTACTCTTTGGTTGATATATTCTTACCCATGGTCTTTGCATTGTGTAACCCTTTTCATAATATTTTTATTACATTGATGTGATTATTATGTATTTATCACTGAGTATATGAAAGCATGGCTTAGTCAACTTGGAAACCGCGACATCTATGAAACACTCCACAAACACGTAGTCCTTCTACATTCTTTAATTGAATTAATCAATAAAAAATTAATCTTATAATGCATTTAAGTGTCCCCCCCCACCCCCGCCTTGTTTTGTAGATCACCTGCTTCTAATGTGAGAAGTCAGCTCCTATGCAGACTGGATGGCATCCAGAAACAATGTAACCCACTTTGTCCTCTTGGGCCTCACACAGGATGGAAAGGAACACAAGGTCCTTTTTATTATATTCTTGCTCTTCTATATTTTGACCGTGGTGGGCAACCTGCTCATTGTGGTGACTCTAGCTGTCAGTAAGACCCTGGGCTCAACTATGTACTTGTTTCTTGCTAACTTATCTTTTATGGATGTCATTTATTTCTCTACTATTTCCCCCAGATTGATTTCAGACTTGTTGTTTGGGAAAAACTCCATATCCTTCCAATCTTGTATGACCCAGCTATTTGCAGAGCACCTTTTCGGTGGATTAGAGGTCATTCTTCTTCTGGTGATGGCTTATGACCGCTATGTGGCCATCTGTAAGCCCTTGCGTTATTTGGTTGTCATGAGGCAAGAGGTGTGTGTTATGTTGCTGGTAGGGTCCTGGGTTGGAGGTTTTCTGCATTCAGCCATTCAAGTTAGCACGATTTATAGTCTCCCATTCTGTGGTCCCAATGTCATTGATCATTTCATCTGTGAAATGTACCCCTTACTGAGACTTGCCTGTACTGACACATATGTCATTGGCCTGTTAGTGGTGGCCAACGGAGGGATGATGTGCACAATTGTGTTTGTGCTCTTGCTCATCTCTTATGGTGTCATCTTGCACTCTCTAAAGAACCTTAGTCCGGAAGGGAGGCGGAAAGCCCTCCAGACCTGTGGTTCCCACATCACTGTGGTGGTCTTCTTCTTTGTGCCCTGCATTTTCATGTACGTGAGACCTGCTAAGACCTTCCCTATTGACAAATCAGTGAGTGTGTTTTATACAGTCATAACCCCCATGCTGAACCCCCTGATCTACACTCTGAGAAATTCTGCGATGACAAATGCTATAACGCAGCTGTGGAGGAGAATGTGAACATGAAGTAGTGAGTGAGTGTATCATCCCTCATGAAGGGAGTAACTTAGCATTAGGGCCAGTCTTCTCAAGTGTTGAAGTCCTTTTTACTGTAAATGTATTTACTGTTGGAGTCAATAAATAATCTGCAATGAAAACATAAGTGAAATACAGAGTTACGCTAATTCATAATTAGTTGCTCCATTTACTTTTATTACTCTTATTTTCATTCTTAATTTTATTTCTATTCAGTTTCTTGTCTTTTATTTATATTCTTTTCATCGTTAAAATATTTGTTGCTATATAGACTTTCTTCTCTATTTAATTTCTTTCCATTACATATGAGATTTTAATGTAATAGTTACTTTAAAAAAGTTTATTCATTTTATGAGAGAGAGAGAGAGAGAGAAGAGTGGAGGTGGGGGGACAGAGAGAGAACCCCCTACAGCCTCCTTGCTGTCAGTGCAAAGCCCTACACAGAGCTCTACCTCATGAATCACAAGATCATGACCTGAGCTGAAATCATGGGTAGGACACTTAAACAACTAAACCATCCAGGTGCCCCAACATTTTAAGATATATTTGAAAGTATTGTAGATAATAATAAACATTAAAAATAGAATCCATACTAAGGGGACATAGTATGGGATAAACATCCTCCCCATCTCTCACTGTAGTCTCCCTGTTCTTCTATATGTAATCAGTATACTAAGAGTATCATTGATTCTAAGACTTCTCAATTAATAATCTTTGCTAATAAAATCATATTTCCATATATGTGTTTGTGTTTATGTCTCTGTGTATAACTTGTGCACTTACTACTCAGCCTCTGAAGATCTTTCCATATCAGTCTATAGATGTAATTCATTCTCAGGTTCCTCATACTGCCTAAAACTTCTCTATAAAGATACAGTAAAATTAGTGTTTCCAGTCCTTTTCATGTTCCTGAGCCTTTTTCTATGGTCAATAACTCTGTCTTTGTGAAAATTTTCAAGTGTGAGTTTTAGAAGTGGAATTGTTCCATCATTTGGTATGTGTATTTAAAATTGTTGATAATGGAGTTATTGCCCAAATATCATCCATGAGCTTGGACCAAATTACACTACTTCCCTTGGTCTAGAAAACACCTTTTTGTGCACATTCTCATCAACCAGTGCTTGACAAACATTTATGGTATTTTAGAATCTGATTAAAGGACTTGTGTTTCATTACTTTAATTGAAATTCAATAACTATAATTGAACTTGAGCATCTATTCATATGTTTAAAATTATTATATTATTCTTTTGTGAATTATATATTAATGACTTTTACCTGCTTTATTTGATTGCTGATCTTTTCCATGTGGATTTGTGTGATTTAGTCATACAGTGAAGAAGCTATCCCTTTCACCATTGTATGTGTATATTCAATTTGGATATGATTCAGTTTGGATATTATTATAGCATGCAGAATATTTTTTGTCATGTAGAAATATTATTACATTTATATAATCAAATCTCTTAATAATGTCTTTGGCTTTTGTATCTTGCTCAGAACATCCTTCACTATTTCAGTGTTAACAAAATATTCTTCCACATGCTTTCCAACATTTAACTTTTTCATTGTTTTGTGGTCATATATTTTACATTGAATTTTTGATCTATCTACATTTTGATGTAAGGAGTTACTAGAGATTAAATTTTATTTATTTTTCTAGGTATTTGTACAGATGTATCCTTCTTTTCCCCCATTGCTTTGATATCCTAAGTTTGTATTCTAAAATATGGCATATGCTTAGATCCAATTAAGACTCTGTTATTTTCCATTTTTTTTATTCATGTGCCATTTAAGATACAATGTAATTGTACTTTATTTATAAGACACCTTGATATCTGACAAGCCTAGTACTCCATACTATTTCTTATCAGAACTGTGTCTATTCTTTCATATTTATGTTTTAACATAAAAATTTAATGGGTTACTCTAGTAAAAACTAAGTTTAATTAATATTTTCAATGCGATTTGATTTAGAAAGAGCTAATATCTTTAGAGAATTGAGAATTCTCATCCGAAAACTGGGTAGGTCTTTTCATTTAACAAACCTTCTTTGATGTTCATATAGACCTAGTGTGTTTCTTTGTAAATGTACTCTTTTTGAGTAAAGTTCTTTTATGCTCTTTTGCAAATAGAATCTTATATTATGTTTTCCAAGTGTCTGTTGTTTCAGTGTAGAAAATGTTTTTTCCCCACTTTTAAATAAGATATAATCTTCATAGTACATATTTCATCCTTTTTAGTCTAAGTTCCCCCAAGTTTTGACAAATACATACAGTTATGTATGGTATGGTAAACACCATCACCATCAGTATGTGAATGTTTCATCACCAAAACCATTTCTCCGTGTATCTTTGTAGGCCCCTTCTACTCTAGCCTCTAGATCCTGGCCAATTCTGATCTATTTCTATCCCTATTGTTCTATCTTTTCCAGAATGTCATATGAATTGAATCATCCAGAGAGTCCTTTTTTCTTCTACCTTTATTGAGGTATAATTGACTAATTGAAATTGTATAGATTTAAGATCCAATATGTGATGATTTGATATATGTACACATTGTGAAGTGGTTACCACAGTCAAACTCATGAACGCATCTATTACCTCACATATTTTTTCTTTTTTTTTTTAAATGGTAAGACCACTTAAAATGTACTCTTAGCAAATTTCAAGTAAATAATAAGAGTATTATTAACCAGAGACACCATGCTGTATATTAGATCCTCAGAATTTATTCATCTTATAACTGAAAGTTTATAGTTTGTTTTTTTTTTAATTTTTTTTTCAACGTTTATTTATTTTTGGGACAGAGAGAGACAGAGCATGAACGGGGGAGGGGCAGAGAGAGAGGGAGACACAATCGGAAACAGGCTCCAGGCTCCGAGCCATCAGCCCAGAGCCTGACGCGGGGCTCGAACTCACAGACCGCGAGATCGTGACCTGGCTGAAGTCGGATGCTTAACCGACTGCGCCACTCAGGCGCCCCGAAAGTTTATAGTTTTTGAACATCATTTTGCTGACTCCTTGTCCCTGGCAATCAACATTTTCCCCTCTGCCTCTATAAATTTGACTTTTTTTTTTGCTTCCACATATAAATGAGGTCATATAGTATTTGCCTTTATGTATCTGGCTTATTTCACTTAACATCCTCCAGGTTCATCCATGTCTCAAAAGGCAGAATTTCCCTTTTTATGACTGAATAATATTCCACTGTTTATATATGCCTCATTTCTTTGTCCCTTCATCATTAACAAACACTTGGGTGGTTTTTGTATCTTGGCTATTGTGAATAACTCTTCAGTGAGCATGGGGGTGCAGATATCTCAAGATACTGATATCATTTCCTTTGGATATACATATATATACACCTAGAGGTAGGATTGCTATATCATAGGAATAGTTCTACTTGTAATTATTTTAGGAATTTCCATAGTGTTTTTCACAGTGGTTGCACCAATTTACATTCCCACCAACAGTTTATAAAGGTTTCACCTTTTCTACAGCCTCACCAACAAGCTTCTTTTATAAGGGTATTAATTTCATTCATAAGAGCTCTGCCCTCATGATCTAATCACCTCCCAAAGGCACACCTCCTAATACCATTACATTGGACATTAGGATTTGAAAATATGAGTTTTGGGGAATACAAATGTTCAAACAATAGCTCAGGTCCAATTTCATTCTTTTGCATATTGATATCCAGTTTTCCAAGCATAACAAAGTAACTTTCCTTTCTCCACAGTATGTTCCCAGCCCCGTTTTCAAAGATCAATTGACTGTATATACATGTAATTATTTCTGAGCTTTCTTCTATTCCATGGGTCTGCATACCTGTTTTAATGCCAGAACTATACTCTTGATTACCATAATTTTGTAATATATTTTGTGATGTCTCTAGCTTTTTTCTTTCTCAAGATTGTTTTGGCTACATGGGGTCTTCAGGGTTCTTTCTGAATTTTATGATTTTTTTTTCAGTTTCTGTGAAAATTGCCATTGGAGTTTTGATAGGGATTGTATTGAATCTGCAGATTAACTTGGATAGTATGGACATTTAAATAATATTTATTCTTTCAATCCATGAACACAGGATATCTTTCCTTTTATTTGTATCTTTAATTTCTTCATCAATGTCATATCATTTTAAGGGTGCAAATTATTCATTTCTTTGGTTAAATTTATTCCTAAGTATTTTATTCTTTTTGATGGCATTATAAATGAGATTTTCTTAATTTGGTTTTTGGATGGTTAATTGCTAGTATGTATAATGCAACTGGATTTTTAAAAATTTTGTTATTAAAAAAATTTTTTTAGATTTATTTTTGAGAGACAGAGAGAGACAGAGCGTGAGCAGGAGAGGGACAGAGGGAGACACAAAATCTGAAGCAGACTCCAGGCTCTGAGCTGTCAGCACAAAGCCCGATGCGGGGCTCGAACCCATGAACCATGAGATCATGACCTGAGCTGAAGTCAGATGCTTAACCGACTGAGCCACACAGGTGCCCCTGCAGCTGGATTTTGTATACTGATTTTGGATTTTGCAACTTCATTGAATTTGTTTATTAGTTCTAACAGTTTTTGGTGGAACATTTAGGGTTCTTTATATATAAGATCATGTCCAGGATGTAGTCTTTTCAATCTGGCTTCTTTCTCTTACTATTATGCATTTAAGAGTTATGGAGATCACTGTGTTTATCAGTAGTTCATTGATTTTTATTGCTGAGTACTATTCCATCTTATGGATATATGAGGGTTTGTTTATCCCTTTTTCGGTTGAGAGGTATTGGGTTATTTTCAGATATTTGAAATTATGAGTGAAACTACTATAAATATTCATGTATGGGTTTTTGCATGAATGTAAGTTCCCATTACAATTGGATACGTTCCTAAGAGCAGGCAAGATGGGTCTTATGGTGAGTGTATAATTTCATAAAACACTTTTAAACTGTTTTCCAAAGGGTAGCATATTACCAGCAGAGAATAACATTTCTAGGTTTTCTCTACATTTGTCAGAACCTGGTATTGTCAAGTTTTAAATTCTGTCCTTTGAATAGGTCAGTAGTGATACCTTGTTGTGGTTTTGCTTTGTATTTCCTGAATATTTAATGATTTTGGACAGTTTTCATGTGCTGTTTTGCCACTTATGTATCTTCTTTGGTGAAATGTCTGCTCAGTTCTTTGGACTATTATATGCTGAGTTGTTTATTATTCTTGAAAGTTGAGAGTTCTTTATGGGTTTTGAAAACAAGCCCTTGTTCAGATATATAATTTGCAAATGTTTTCTTGCAGTCTGTTCTTGTCTTTTCATTTTCATTTTTTTAAAATAAACTTATTACCAAATTGGTTTCCATACAACACCCAGTGCTCATCCCAATTGGTGCCCTCCTCAATGACCATCACCCACTTTCCCCTCCCTCCCCCCATCAACCCTCAGTTTATTCTTAGTTTTTAAGAGTCTCTTATGGTTTGCCTCCCTCCCTGTCTAACTTTTCCCCTCCTTTTCCCTCCCCCCATGGTCTTCTGTTAAGTTTCTCAGGATCCACATAAGAGTGAAAACATATGGTATCTGTCTCTGTCTGTATGACTTATTTCACTTAGCATAACATGCTCCAGTTGCATCCACGTTGCTGCAAAAGGCCAGATTTCATTCTTTCTCATTGCCAAGTAGTAGTCCATTGTATATATAAACCACATCTTCTTTATCCATTTGTCAGTTGATGGACATTTAGGCTCTTTCCATAATTTGGCTATTGTTGATAGTGCTGCTATAAACATTAGGGTAGAATGCCCAATGCATTTTACAAGTGCCCCTATGCATCAGCACTCCTGTATCCTTGGGTAAATTCCTAGCAGTGCTATTGCTGGGTCATAGGATAGATATATTTTTAATTTTTTGAGGAACCTCCACACTGTTTTCCAGAGTGGCTGCACCAGTTTGCATTCCCATCAACAGTGCAAGAGGGTTCCTGTTTCTCCACATCCTCGCCAGCATCTATAGTCTCCTGATTTGTTCATTTTAGCCACTCTGACTGGTGTGAGGTGGTATCTGAGTGTGGTTTTGATTTGTATTTCCCTGATGAGGAGCGACGTTGAGCATCTTTTCATGTGCCTGTTAGCCAATTGAATGTCTTCTTTAGAGAAGTGTCCATTCATTTCTTCACTGGATTATTTGTTTTTCGGGTGTAGCGTTTGGTGAGTCCTTTATAGATTTTGAATACTAGCCCTTTATCCGATATGTCACTTGCAAATATCTTTTCCCATTCCATCAGTTGCCTTTTAGTTTTTTGATTGTTTCCTTTGCAGTGCAGA
Organism: Leopardus geoffroyi; assembly: GCF_018350155.1. Classification (NCBI taxonomy): domain Eukaryota; kingdom Metazoa; phylum Chordata; class Mammalia; order Carnivora; family Felidae; genus Leopardus; species Leopardus geoffroyi. The sequence goes on from NC_059329.1 coordinate 100,595,409, forward strand.
AGATTTTCATTTTTGCTTTTAATTCCCTTGCCTTTGGAGATGTGTCAAGTAAGAAATTGCTGTGGCTGAGGTCAGAGAGGTCTTTTCTTGCTTTCTCCTCTAGGGTTTTGATGGTTTCCTGTCTCACATTCAGGTCCTTTATCCATTTTGAGTTTATTTTTGTGAATGGTGTAAGAAAGTGGTCTAGTTTCATCCTTTTGCATGTTGCTGTCCAGTTCTCCCAGCACCATTTGTTAAAGAGACTGCCTTTTTTCCATTGGATATTCTTTCATGCTTTATCAAAGATTAGTTGGCCATACTTTTGTGGGTCCAATTCTGGAGCCTCTATTCTATTCCATTGGTCTATGTGTCTGTTTTTGTGCCAATACCATGCTGTCTTGATGATGACAGTTTTGTAGTAGAGGCTAAAGTCTGGGATTGTGATGCCTCCTGCTTTGGTCTTCTTCAATATTACTTGGCTATTTGGGGTCTTTTGTGGTTCCATACAAATTTTAGGATTGCTTGTTCTAGCTTTGAGAAGAATGCTGGTGAAATTTTGATTCAGATTGCATTGAATGTGTAGGTAGCTTTGGGTAGTATTGACATTTTAACAATATTTATTCTTCTAATCCTTGAGGATAGAATGTTATTCCATTTCTTTGTATCTTCTTCAATTTCTTTCATAAGCTTTCTATAGTTTTCAGTATACAGATCTCTTACATCTTTGGTTAGGTTTATTCCTAGATACTTTATGATTCTTGGTGCAGTAGTGAATGGGATCAGTTTCTTTATTTGTCTTTCTGTTGCTTATTATTAGTGTATAAGAATGCAACTGATTTCTGTACACTGATTTTGTATCCTGAGACTTTGCTGAATTCATGTGTCAGTTCTAGCAGACTTTTGGTGGAGTCTATCAGGTTTTTCATGTATAGTATCATGTCATCTGCAAAAAATGAAAGCTTGACTTCATCTTTGCCAATTATGATGCCTTTGATTTCCTTTTGTTGTCTGATTGCTGATGCTAGAACTTCCAACACTATGTTAAACAACAGCGGTGAGAGTGAACATCTCTGTCGTGTTCCTGAATTCAGGAGGGAAGCTCAGTTTTTCCCCATTGAGTATGATGTTAACTGTGGGCTTTTCTTAAATGACTTTTATGGTGTTTAAGTATGTTTCTTCTATCCTGACTTTCTCGAGCGTTTTTATTAAGAAAGGATGCTGAATTTTGTCAAATGCTTTTTCTGCATCGATTGACAGGATCATATGGTTCTGTTCTTTTCTTTTATTAATGTGATGTATCACATTGATTGATTTGCGAATATTGAACCAGCCCTGCAGCCCAGGAATGAATCCCACTTGATCATGGTGAATAATTCTGTTTATATGCCGTTGAATTCGATTTGCTAGTATCTTGTTGAGAATTTTTGCATCCATATTCATCAGGGATATTGGCCTGTAGTTCTCCTTTTTTGCTGGGTCTCTGTCTGGTTTGGGAATCAAAGTAATGCTGGATTCATAGAATGAGTGTGGAAGTTTTCCTTCCCTTTCTGTTTTTTGGAATAGCTTGAGAAGGATAGGTATTATCTCTGCTTTAAACGTCTGGTAGAACTCCCCAGGGAAGCCATCTTGTCCTGGACTCTTATTTGTTGGGAGATTTTTGATAACTGATTCAATTTCTTCGCTGGTTATGGGTCTGTTCAAGCTTTCTATTTCCTCCTGATTGAGTTTTGTCCATTTCTTCCAGGTTGTCCAATTTGTTGGCATATAATTTTTCATAGTATTCCCTGATAATTGCTTGTATTTCTGAGGGATTGGTTGTAATAATTCCATTTTCATTCATGATTTTATCTATTTGGATCATCTCCCTTTTCTTTTTGAGAGGCCTGGCTAGAGGTTTATCAATTTTGTTTATTTTTTCAAAAAACCAACTCTTGGTTTCATTGATCTGCTCTACAGTTTTTTTTAGATTCTATATTGTTTATTTCTGCTCTGATCTTTATTATTTCTCTTCTTCTGCTGGGTTTGGGGTGTCTTTGCTATTCCGCTTCTATTTCCTTTGGTGTGCTGTTAGATTTTGTATTTGGGATTTTTCTTGTTTCTTGAGATAGGCCTGGATTGCAATGTATTTTCAGGACTGCCTTTGCTGCATCCCAAAACGTTTGGATTGTTGCATTTCCATTTTAATTTGTTTCCATATATTTTTTAATTTCTTCTCTAATTTCCCGGTTGACCCACTCATTCTTTAGTAGGGTGTTCTTTAACCTCCATGCTTTTGGAGGTTTTCCAGACTTTTTTCTGTGGTTGATTTCAAGTTTCATAGCATTGTGGTCTGAAAGTGTGCATGGTATGATCTCAGTTCTTGTATACTTATGAAGGGCTGTTTTGTGACCCAGTGTGATCTATTTGGAGAATGTTCCATGTGCACTCAAGAAGAAAGTATATTCTGTTGCTTTGGGATGCAGAGTTCTAAATATATCTGTCAAGTCCATCTGATCCAATGTATCATTCAGGGCCCTGGTTTCTTTATTGATGCTGTGTCTAGATGATCTATCCATTTCTGTAAGTGGAGTGTTAAAGTCCCCTGCAATACCACATTCTTGTCAATAAGGTTGCTTATTTTTGTGAGTAGTTGTTTTATATATTTGGGGGCTCCCGTATTCAGCGCATAGACATTTATAATTGTTAGTTCTTCTTGATGGATAGACCCTGTAATTATTATATAATGCCCTTCTTCAACTCTTATTACAACCTTTAATTTAACGTTTATTTATTTTTGAGACAGAGAGAGACAGAGCATGAACAGGGAGGTGCAGAGAGAGAGAGGGAGACACAGAATCTGAAACAGGCTCCAGGCTCTGAGCGGTCAGCACAGAGCCCGACGTGGGGCTCGAACTCACGGACCGTGAGATCATGACCTGAGCTGAGGTCGGACACTTAACCGACCAAGCCACCCAGGCGTCCCACAACCTTTATTTTAAACTCTAGTTTGTCTGAAGGGCTAGTATCCAAAATCTATAAGGAGCTCACCAAACTCCACACCCGAAAAACAAATAATCCAGTGAAGAAATGGGCAGAAAACATGAATAGATACTTCTCTAAGAAGACATCCAGAGGGCCAACAGGCACATGAAAAGATGCTCAACATCACTACTCATGAGGGAAATACAAATCAAAACCACACTCAGATTCAACCTCACGCCAGTCAGAGTGGCCAAAATGAACAAATCAGGAGACTATAGATGCTGGAAAGGATGTGGAGAAATTGGAACCCTCTTGCACTGTTGATGGGAATGCAAATTGTTGCAGCCACTCTGGAAAACAGTGTGGAGGTTCCTCAAAAAATTAAAAATAGACCTACCCTATGACCCAATAGTAGCACTACTAGGAATTTACCCAAGGGATACAGGAGTGCTGATGCATACGGGCACTTGTACCCCAATGTTTATAGCAGCACTCTCAACAATAGCCAAATTATGGAAAGAGCCTAAATGTCCATCAACTGATGAATGGATAAAGAAATTGTGGTTTATATACACAGTGGAGTACTATGTGGCAATGAGAAAGAATGAAATATGGCCCTTTGTAGCAACATGGATGGAACTGGAGAGTGTGATGCTAAGTGAAATAAGCCATACAGAGAAAGACAGATACCATATGTTTTCACTCTTATGTGGATCCTGAGAAACTTAACAGAAACCCATAGGAGAGGGGAAGGAGAAAAAAAGAGGTTAGAGTGGGAGAAAGCCAAAGCATAAGAGACTCTTAAAAACTGAGAACAAACTGAGGGTTGATGGGGGGGGTGGGTGATGAATATTGAGGAGGGCACCTTTTGGGATGAGCACTGGGTGTTGTATGGAAACCAATTTGACAATAAATTTCAAAAAAAAAAAAAATAACGTCCAGTTTGTCTGATATAAGTATGGCTACTCCAGCTTTCTTTTGACTTCCAGTAGCGTGATAGATAGTTCTCCATCCCCTCACTTTCAATCTGAAGGTGTCCTCAGGTCTAAAATGAGTCTCTTGTAGACAGCAAATAGATGGGTCTTGTTTTTTTATCCATTCTGATACCTTATGTCTTTTGGTTGGAGCATTTATTCCATTTACATTCAGTGTTATTATGAAAGATGTGGGTTTAGAGTCATTGTGATGTCTGTAGTTTTCATGCTTGTAGTGACGTCTCTGGTACTTTGTAGTCCTTGCAACATTTCACTCACAGAGTCCCTTTTAGGATCTCTTGTAGGGCTGATTTAGCGGTGAGGAATTCCTTCAGTTTTTGTTTGTTTGGGAAAACCTTTATCTCTCCTTCTATTCTGAATGACAGACTTGCTGGATAAAGGATTCTCGGCTGCATATTTTTTCTGTTGATCACATTGAAGATTTCCTGCCATTCTTTTCTGGCCTGCCAAGTTTCAGTAGATAGGTCTGCCACTGGTCTTATGGGTCTCCCTTTATAAGTTAGAGCCTGTTTATCACTAGCTGCTTTCAGAATTCTCTATTTATCCTTGTATTTTGCCAGTTTCACTATATGTCATGCAGAAGATCGATTCAAGTTATGTCTGAAGGGAGTTCTCTGTGCCTCTTGGATTTCAATGCCTATTTCCTTCCCCAGATCAGGGAAGTTCAGCTCCAATTTGTTCAAGTACACCTTCAGCCCCTTTCTCTCTCTCTTCCTCTTCTGGAATTCCTATGATAGGGATATTGTTCCGTTTGATTGGATCACTTAGTTCTCTAACTCTCCCCTCATACTCCTGGACTTTATTTTCTCTCTTTTTCTCAGCTTCCTCTTTTTCCATAATTTTATCTTCTAATTCACCTATTTTCTCCTCTGCCTCTTCAAACTGTGCTATGGCCACCTCCATTTTATTTTGCACCTCATTTATAGCATTTTTTAGTTCCTCATGACTATTTTTTAGTTCCTTGATCTCTGTAGCAATAGATTCTCTGCTGTCCTCTATGCTATTTTCAAGCCCAGTGATTAATTTTATGACTATTATTCTAAATTATTCTATTATTCTAAATTATTCTATTATTCTAAATTATTCTAATTTCTGAAATCGGTTTTGATCAATTTGTTAGCTGTCACTACTTCCTGGAGTTTCTTTTGAGGAGCATTCTTCTGTTTCATCATTTTGGCTAGTCCCTGTGGTAGCTCCAAACTGCAGGGCACCTCCTCTGTGTTGTCCAGAGAAACTTTTGTTGGTGGGTGCGGCCGCAGTCAGAACTGGTGTCTGACCCCAGCCCACTGCTGGGGCCACAGTCAGACTGGTGGGTACCTTTTCTTCCCCTCTCCCAGGGGCAGGACTCACTGTGGAGTGGTGTGGCCCCTGTCTGGGCTGCTTGCACACTGCCAGGCTTGTGCTACTTTGATGGGATCTGGCCAAGGTCGTATTAGCCGGGGTGGATCTGCAAGGTGTACAGGGGTGGGAGGGGCAGGCATAGCTCGCTTTGCTGTTGGTGGTCCCCTGCGGGAGGGGCCCTGCAACACCGGGAGGGAGGCAGGCCCGTGAGAGGGATGGATCCACAGAAGCACAGTGTTGGGCGTTTGCGTGGTGCAGGCAAGTTGGTGAGGGGAACTGCTTCCCTTTGGAATTTCAGCTGGGGGGATGGAGAGGGAAATGGCGCTTGCCATTGCCTTTGTTCCCCAGCTGAACTCTGTCCTTTTGGGGCTCAACAACTCTCCCTCCTGGTATCCTCTCACCCTCCCTGCTCTCTGACAGCAGAGATGTTGACTTTTAACATTCCAGATGTTAAGTCCCGCTGGCTGTCAGAACTCACAGAGTCCGGACCTTCTGCTTTTGCATTCCAGACTTTGGGGGCTCTGCTTTGCCGGTTGGACTGCCCCTCCACTGCCCCTGCTCCCTCCCGCCAGTCCGTGTAGCACGCACCACCTCTCTGCCCTTCCTACCCTCTTCTGTGGGCCTCTTGTCTATGCTTAGCTCAAGGGAGTTTGTTCTGCTAGTCTTCTGGCAGTTTTCTGGGTTATTTAGGCCAATGTGGGTGGAATCTACACAATCAGCAGGACGAGGTGAGTCTAGCATCCTCATACGTCACCATCTTCCTGTCCCCCCCCCCTTTTTAAAGCAAGCTCTATGCCCAATGTGAGGCTTGAACTCACAACCCTGAGATCAAGAGTGGTTTGCACTACCCACTGAACCAGCCAGTCAGTCACCTCCAGAATACTTCTTTTCTGTAAGGCTTGGGAGAAGTGACTCATTTTCTTTAAAATATTTTCTGAAGTGCAGAATTTCTGTGTTATGGAATCCAATTTATCATTTTTTAAAATTTAAACATGGTTTTATTGTCATACCTAGGAAATCTTTGCCTGATTTAAGGTCACAAACATCTCTGATGTTCACATTGAGAAGTCCTATAGTTTTAGGTTAAACATTTAACTTTGTGAGCCATTTTGGATTAAATTTTATTTATGGTTTGAGGTATCGATCAAAAGTTCACTTTTTGCAAATAGGTATCTTATTATTGCAGAGACATTTGTTGAAAAGACTATCATTTCTATCCTGAATTGCCTCTGTGCATTTGTCATAAGTCATTAAATATGAGGGTCTGTCTGTAGACTTCTCCATTTCATTGATCTCGTATGTATCTTTTTTCCAATACTGTATATTGAGTCTAGAAAGCAGATAGTACAAGTTCTTAAACTTGTTCTTTTCAAAATTAATTTTGGCTATTCTAGTTATTTGACCTTTCTATATAAATTTTTGAATCAGCTTGTTAATTTTTACACACACACACACACACACACACACACACACACACACAACTTAGTGGGATTTGTTGAGAATTGCCTTGAGTCTACAGATCGATATGAGGAGATTTGAGATTTTAATAATAATGAGTGTTCAAGTTCCTGACTATGGTATATGTCTCCACATATTTAGTTTTCCTTTGTCATTTTCATCAGTATTTTGTAGTTTAAGCATCTTGCAGCATATATTTATGTATTTTATGCCTAAGGATTTCACAATTTGTATTGTTAGTTTAGATGGTGCATTTAAAAATTACAATTTCAAATTGCTTTTTTTGTTAGTTTATAGATAGATAGAACCCCCAAGGCACCCCTATCTTTCCCTACTTTCAACTGATATTTTTGCCCATAAGAGGGAAATATCCTCCTAGACAGAATAAAATAACAGGACAGGCAGCTTGTTTGTACCATGCATGTTGTGAGTGCTGAAGTCTCATTATTATTCTCCTTCTCCTCTCCTTCTCACAGAAAGATACTAAGAGAGAGAAAATTCTAAACAGCCGTTAGGATCCCCCTGGATTGTTCATCAGAGTAGGGATCAGTGCTGCATTTGAGGAAACTACTTGAACCTGGGTGGAGTTTTCCTGGGTACATTAGGGAGGAGTGTCTGGTACTCATTGGTCCAGGAGTGGTGCTTGTTCTCCCAGCTGGACAACCTCCTAGTTCACAGGGCAGGGCACTGGGTTGAGTAAATTACAAAGATTGTGCCCCAGTAGTGGGATGTAATTAGCACTATGCTGAGCGCTGTTCCAAACCTGCCTTGTAAACATTAACAGTAAGAATTTTAAAAAATCCAAAAGAAACTAAATATTGTATTCAAGATTTTCTGTCTCTGCTAATGTGAGATATTAGTCTGATTATTTTTCTTATAATCCCCTTAATATCTTCTTATTATTGTTTCTTTCTGGTATTAGGGTTATGCTGAGTGCATAAAATGAGTCTGGAAGTATTTTAATTTCCCCACATTCCCTGAACTTGTTTATATAAGATTGGTACTATATTTTGATTAATTTTTATACAGAATCCTTGATAAAGCTGTATAGGAGTGAAATTTTATTTTGGAGGGGAAGGATTTTTTTTAGGTTTATTTGAGTAATCTATACACCCTGCATGGGGCTTGAACTCACAACCCCAAGACTGAGAGCTACATGCTCCCCCAACAGAGGGAGTCACCCTGGGAGGGGAAGAATTTTAAAGAAATAATTTAATGGTATTAGAATATTCCATTAAAAATATTATTATTTGACTTAAGTAACCTTTACACCAATGGCGGCCGGAACTGGGAAGTGGTGGAACTGGTCAGAATGACTGACCACTCTGGGATCCAGTGTGGCAGGTTCTACTGATTGATCCAGCCAGGTGCCCCAGGTTATTCATTTTTAATTATTTTTCTGTGCCTGTTTAGAAAGTCATATATTTCATAGCAGTGGTCCACTTTCTTTTTTAATACTTTTTTTTTTTAATTTTTTTTTTCAACGTTTATTTATTTTTGGGACAGAGAGAGACAGAGCATGAACGGGGGAGGGTCAGAGAGAGAGGGAGACACAGAATCGGAAACAGGCTCCAGGCTCTGAGCCATCAGCCCAGAGCCCGACGCGGGGCTCGAACTCACGGACCGCGAGATCGTGACCTGGCTGAAGTCGGACGCTTAACCGACTGCGCCACCCAGGCGCCCCGCAGTAGTCCACTTTCTAATTGACAAGTTTGCCAACATAAAACCATTTATGATATTCTTTTGTTATCTTTTTCACATCAGTAGAATGCAGTAATGGCTCTCCCTTCATTCTTGATTCTGATCCTTTTTCTTTCTCTTAGTTTTTCTTAATCCATTTAGCTAAGAACATCAATCTTATGAATCTTTTGAGGAACCTATTCCTGGATTTATAGTTTTTTTTTCTGTTTTATTTTAATACTCTTCTACTTTCTATTTAATTAATTTCTCTTTCCACGATTTCTTTTATTTACTATTTCTATCCTACAATGTTCTCTGGGTTTATTTTGCTTTCCCTTTTTTCAGGTTCTTAGGATGGTAGCTTACTTCATTTCTGTAATATCTCTTGTTTTCTAGTACTTCTACCTAAAGCTCTACATTTCTTTCTAAGCACTCCTTTAGCTGTATCCAGCGCGCGCGCGCGCACACACACACACACACACACACACACATCTTTCATTATCTTTCTCTTGAAATTTTATTTTAAAAACTATTCACTGGTATTTCTTCTTTAATCCATGGTAATTCAGATTTATGTTGCTCAATTTGTAAATAATTGGGAAACGTATTTTTGTTATCAATTTCCAGCTGAATTTCATTATATATATTCTGTATGATTTAAGTTCTTTGAAATGCATTGCAACTTGTTTTCTGGGCTCCTGTCTATCTGTTTTGGTGAGCATTCCCTGGGCACCCCGAGATAGTGGAATCCTCCCACACTCTTTTTTCCCTCCCCTCGCCCCCCCCCCATACTGACACGGATGCTATCAACTTACCTGTGTGCCACTATGTGACAAACTCAAGACTCTCCTTTTAGGGGAGAAGCTTGCCTTATCTACATTAGAGATGGTTTTAAATGGCTTATTATGAAATTTGTTTTCATCATCTTCTGGAAGTCAGTGCAGTTTCTGTGGGCAAAGACGTAGCTTAAACCTGACACACCTTTGTCTATTTTGAAAGTCATGATTTAAAGAAGAGAGTGTTTACATGTTTTATTTCTGCCCACACTGGACATTTCCCTTTTGGTGACTCAATCTCAAGTTGTTCTTTTGTGATCCACCCCATCCCCTCACCCCAAGGACGTGTTTCTGCAAGTCCTGTTGTACATGGTGATTATTCTGCTGGCATCTCTGGAGATGCAGGGTCTACTCTTAAAATTATGATGAAGGTCCCAATGAATTTAATTAGGGAGAAATGACTCTTGGAGATGCACCAATTGAATGACTCATCCATATGTATTGTAGTCCAACCCCAGATAAAGTGTTTACAGATATTTGTCTTGACCTCAGAGAGTGTTTGTATCACTGTTCACACAACTGGATTTTTCAGGAATTGAAATGATGGACTCAGAACATAATGAAGTATGTATATGAGTTATTCTCCATCATTCAGGAAATCCAAAATTTTACTGTGCTTTGTGAAGACAGGCCAGTGTAATTGATAGAGAATTGAATGTTGTCAAAGGATATTTCACTATCTTACTTATATTGACATAAAAACCAAACCACATAACCTTTGTTTAAACAAATCACAATTTTATCTCCTATAAAGCTGACCCCTTTTTTTAACCTCACGATGTTTGTTTAACATTTATTTGTTGTTAGAACAAATTCTGCCAACAATGAAGATTTGGGGTCTCTTTGTCCCCAGTCGAGATTCAGACTTGTTTAGGTTACAGGACCTTCGTATTTGTTTTGAAAAAACCCAGCAATTTAAGGGGTAGCCTTTTTCTGAAAGACTGAAATGACTGAGACTTTCTGCAAGCATGGAAAGTATTGTTCACATGGAAACAGTTCAAGGTCCAGTGATGGTGCATGTGTTTTCCTGCTCTGTGTGCACAGAGGTGTCATCAGCGTACAAAAAACATGGGAGAAGGGACTACAACCCAGACCTTGGACTGAACGGCTGTCTTAGTTGCAGGTAACCCAGGAAGGTTAACTAGATGTAAGAGTCCAGCATAGGCTTTACATTTTAGATTTTGGTGGTGCGGGAATTCACAGTTCTTTAAAAGTTCTCCTGTGTGATTCTTAATATCAGCCATGTTAGACACTCTTTGGGATACTAACATATGTGAGGATTGACTCAGTTTTGTAATATGCTTTTAGCTATTTTCACATACAAAGATCCACAATAAATGCACTTTCTCTAACATCTGTGTTTCTAGACATAGTTTCAGGTGTAACTACTTAGGGATATTTTAATGGGCAGATCCTTGTAAATCTCATGATAGTTTCAACTCATGTGTTCTCTGAGCATTGCTTATTAACCTGTGAAAGTTTAGAAGATGATGTAGCATCCACATATCTTGAAAATGTGATTTTGAAGAGTCCAAGGGAACACTATCATAAGCCAGGAGTTACTTCAATTCATGTTTCTGTTCATAGGTGAGTTTCAGCATCAGAACATACATTTGTTGGCCATTCTTTTTATTACTTGCTTATATGATTTACTCACTTTGCCATTGAGTCATTTCTCATTTACTTAAATGTTTAGAGCTCTGTGTCCATTTTGATATTAACTCTGTGTATGTCCTCTAAAATGTAAATATTTTCTCCCAAATACTTTCATCTATTGATGTTGTGGTATCTTTTTTTAAATCCTTAAGATGTTTTGAAATTGTAAAATACATCAATTTGTGATTTTATTTACTAGTTAAGAGGATTCTAGAATATAGATAGTCACCTCTTTTATTAACTGGGGAGTAAGTATAAATTTTGCTTTAGTTTTTCATTAAACCTTAATCCATTAAAAATTTTTATTTGAAGAATCTTCTATTGGTACAATTGTACTAGTTTCCAGATGCAAAGCTGCTTGTAGCAACCCATTTATTTAATAATATTCCCCTTCCCCACAAATGTCTTTAATTACTTGTCTCTCCATTAATCTGCAATATTGCTGAGCCTAGGGAGCATGCTTTAATCAGCCTTGTATACTATAATTTCTGAAAGTAGTGGGACATAAGAAATTATAATATTTATTTGTTGAATGAATAAAAAGATTAGGTTAAAGTTTCAGGAAGTTACTAGTCATAATTATATTTATAGCTAATTTTCTCCTGAACTCTGATATAAGGACGAAAGGACATATGGAACATAGGATCAATGTGACTGAGTTTGTCCTCTTGGGGCTCACTCAGAGCCTCCAAGGTCAGAAAATATTATTTGTTGTGTTCTTGCTCATCTACATTGTGACAATGGTGGGCAACCTCCTCATTGTGGTGACCGTGGTGGTCAGTCCAACCTTGGATGCTCCTATGTATTTCTTTCTTGGTTATTTATCATTTATGGATGCTGTGTATTCTACTACAGTCACTCCAAATATGATTATAGACTTACTCTATGAGAAGAAAACCATTTCCTTCCAAGCTTGCATGTCCCAGCTCTTTATAGGACACTTGTTTGGTGGTGCAGAGATTTTACTTCTGGTGGTCATGGCCTATGACCGCTATGTGGCCATCTGCAAACCCTTGCATTATTTGACCATCATGAATCAACGGGTGTGTGTTTTGTTGCTGCTGTTGGCCTGGGTTGGAGGTTTTTTGCATGCTGTTGTTCAACTTCTCTTTGTTTACAACCTTCCGTTCTGTGGTCCCAATGTCATTGACCACTTCATCTGTGACATGTACCCATTATTAAAACTTGCCTGCACTGACACTTACGTTATTGGCCTCACTGTGGTTGCCAATGATGGGGCAATCTGTGTGGTCATCTTTACGGTCTTGCTCATCTCCTATGGGGTCATTCTGCACTCTCTGAAGAACCTTAGTCAGGAAGGGAGGCGCAAAGCCTTATCCACCTGTGGCTCCCACATTACAGTGGTGGTCCTCTTCTTTGTCCCCTGCATCTTCATGTATGTGAGACCTCCTTCTACATTACCCATTGATAAATCCTTGACTGTATTTTACACAGTTATCACCCCTATGTTGAATCCCCTAATCTATACTCTGAGAAATGGAGAGATGAAAAATGCCATGAAGAAGCTCTGGACCAGAAGAAGAAAATGAGGCAGAAGAGAAATGTATCACCTTTTTTTTTCAATGAAGAGTTTGCTCCATCCAGGAAAGGATTATTTATTTGTAGTAAGTTCCTCCTCAGGTTTAAAGTTGTGCATGATGAAAAGCATTTAAGATGTAAGTACTTCCAATGGCCAAAACATATTTCTAAGATTTTCATAATTTCTTAGGAAAGTAGATGTGTAGCTTTTGCATATAAAATGTCTCTATTGAAACTATAGGTTTAAGTTCTATGTGATCAGTTATGCTGTAGTTAACACTATAAATTTATTTTTGTTAGTGGACATTTTTTGCTTTTCACTCTTACATAATTGTTCACTTTCAGAATTCATAGTGCTCTTTATATATTTCAGAGAAAGAAATTCAGAAATGGGACATAAATCCTTGGTTCACTCCTCCCATACAAAAACAACTCATATTAAGACTTGAAGTATAGATCTTATTTTTGTATCTGCAAGACATTTAAGTATATAATTTTGTTCATGTTGCTTAGCACGTTAAGGTTGAGGAGGAATGCTGCTTCCTAGGTAGAATATTACTCATAAGGAAGCTAATTGTAGAAAAAAAATCTGAACAAAAGAGATAGATATAATAAGTAAGTTTTACTCATTTTTCTGAGTGGGGGATCCTATTATCTCCTAAAATGGAATGACTTTGTTTAGTGTTATATTTCATAGAAATGATTCATTAAATTTCCTACATAGTTTAGTATATCTAATAATTCTCTGCCATTTTTTCAGTGCCCCTACATCTTTTTTTTTGTTTACAGTGTTTAGTAGCCTCCTATAGGACTCAGGGCTTACCTTTCATATATAAAATTATCATAGTACATAATCCATGACGTTTAAATATGCAACACAGAACCTGACACCAGATATTTGGGTGATATCATTGGTAAGAAAGGTGCTGACAATGGGTGCCTGGGTGGCTCAGTTGGTTAAGCGTCTGACACTTGGTTTTGGCTCAGGTCATGATCTCAGGGTTTGTGAGTTCAAGCCCCACATCAGGCTCTGTTCTGACAGCAGGAAGCTTGCTTGGGAACTCTTTCTCCCTCTTTCTCTGCCCCTCCCTTACTCTCTGTCTCTCTGTCTCTTTCTCAAAAATAAATAAACACAAAAAATAAAAAGAAAAGAAAAGTGCTGACGATATGGCATGCCATTCTGACCTCTGCTCTTAATGGAATGCAGATTACTAGGTAATAAAGAAGCCATAATATATATTGATTTATTTAACAGAGACCTCTTTCATAAGCCTCCCTCTCTCAATTAGGCTTGAAAGAAAATATTATCTGTCCATACTACAGTAGGAAATATGTGGTCAAAGAAACTCATGGTTCTGCCTCTTTTAGTCTGGATCCATGAGGCGCCCAGGCTATGGGGACATGGAACCTTTTTCCTGGTAAATCACAGTGTATGAGAAACTTTATATCCTGATTTTCATCCCTATTATTATTACATGAAGACTTGTTATGTCATCGCAAAGTCTTCCCAAACATAACACTATTCTTTAAATAAGATTAAACATTTGATTTTATCAGAATTTGTATAGTTAAGTCATCAACTTTTGGATGTTGCTATACACTGAATATTAGTGTTCCCCTCGAAATTCATGAGTTATGTCCTCTATGATAGGTCGTGTTTGGAGGTGGGGCCTTTGAGAGGTGATTATGTCATGAGAGGAGAGCTCTCATGAATGAGATTAGTGTCTCTGTAAAAACAGACCTGTTAGAACTCACTTGCCCCTTCTGCCATGTAAGGGCACAGCAAAAAGAGACTAGTCTTGAATTCTTGATCTATTGGAGTAAGAATTGGAGTCTTTTCTTCATTAAACACAAATATATATATATATATATATATATATATATATATATATATATATATTTTCTTCTACAAATGTTTAGTATTCTTTGATATTGTTACAAATATGTTGTTTTGCTGTAACTATGGGTGTTTTTATATAAAGACATTATATTGTATTATTATTTTACTTTTTGATTTCTTCTATTGAATCACTCTTGGAAAATTTCATTTACATTCCGTGAATTTATACATTTTAACATTAAAAAAATAACTCTCAGAAAAGTTTCCTTTTATATTACTGCTTTTATTTTAATCAATTAATTTTTTTAAAGTAGGCTCCACACTGGGTGTGGAGCTTGAACTCAAGACCTTGAGATTAAGACCTGAGCTGAGATCAAGGGTTGGGCACTCAACCAACTGAGCCATCCTGGGGCTCCAAAAAGCTTTCTTTTAAAATTATCTAGAATTTGCTTTTGTTTGTGATGAAGACATGTATAATCCTGTTTTCCTCAAACAGGATAAGTAATCTGCCAGTGTTATTATTAATTTTAGTAATTGAAAATTTTCTATTTAATATGTCAAATTTTATACAACTAGTAGGTTTGATTTGGGGGCCATTTCACCTCCTCTTCTGTTGCTGACTCCTCTGCCTCCTCCTTCTTTACCTTTGGTGTCATTCTTTACCACTAACATTCTGTATCAGTAGTCAAGGATTTTCACTTGTTTTTATACCTCATAGGGATAATCGCTTTTAAATACTCACCCTTTCAAGTTTCTTGCCATTTATAAACATTTATTTTTCCTGATCAGCTTCAGGCTTATTTTGTTTAGTTTGAAAACTTCACTTAAAATATTTAGAATTTCATGACCCTCCACATTGATTTTGAGGAAAACGGCATGTTTTAATATCTTCTTTTACCATCCAGAAAGAGACATGTATTATGAAGGCTTGTTCAATGTCTCGATAAAAATTTGTAATCATCTTCATAGAGTGTACAGGCATCTTGCCTTTTGGTTTTCTTATTTTAAAAGTGGCTTGCCTTATTTACCTTTGATTCACATTTTCAAAGAGCTGATTGGAAAGAGCTTAGTGTCTTTTGCTGGCATGAATTACAGCACAGTCCTCAAAGGCATTGGTGTATGTTTGTATGCCATGTTGATAGGCCTACATTTGACAATACACAAGTATATATTGAACCACAGAGATCTGTATCTGACCTCACGTAGGTACATATTCAATGATATGTAGGTCGTATCCAGCTTCATATATGTGTCTGTATGTGAACACACAGAGGTCTGTATCTGACAGCACATGGGTCAGTATCTGACTACACATATGAATGCATACATGTATATATATGCATTTGATCTGATCACACACAGGCCTGTATCTGTCTACACACAGAGCTATATCTTGCCACACACAGGTCTGAATCTGAGCACATATGAATTTTGGCAGGACTTGACTGAACAATTCTTCTGTTCCATGTGGCACGGACTGAGGTCCCTCTCTGGTATTCAGTACGTTGCCTGGATTTTAGGGAGTATTTAAGATGACTTTACTCATGTAAGTGGTGCCTTGGCAGGGATGGCTGGAAGACCAGGCTCCTCTGGCCCCTTCTTCTTCTCCATGTAGCCTGTCGCTCCAGTGAGTTTGTCAGACTTGTAAAATGGCAGTTCAGGACTTCCGGAGGGAGGACACAGAAGGTCTTAAGCCAGTTAAGATCTCATCTCATCCTGACATCAGCTTGAAGTTCAGGATCTCAAGTTGTAAATCCAGACTGCATCTGCACCAAAAGAAAAGGCAAACTATGGAATGGGGGAAAATATTTGCAAGTCTTATACCTCACAAGGGGTTAATATCCAAAATGTATGAAAGACTTTGCAACCAGATAGCAAAAAACAAAACAAAACAAAAACCTGGTTAAAAACTAGGCAATGGGCCTGAAAAGACATTTTCCAAAGAAGACATACAAATGGCCAATAGGAACATGGAAGGGTCTCAACATTAGTAATCATCAAGGACATGCAAATCAAAACCACAATGAGGGGCGCCTGGGTGGCTCAGTCAGTTAGTGGCTGAGTTTGGCTCAGGTCATGATCTCACAGCTCGAAGCCTCCTGAGTTCAAGCCCCCCATCAGTCTCGGTGCTGATAGCTCAAAGCCTGGAGCCTGCTTCCAATTTTGTGTCTCCCTCTCTCTCTCTGACCCTTCCTTGCAGGTGCTCTCTCTCTCTCTCTTTTTCTCTCTCTCTCAAAAATAAATAAACATTAAAAATATTAAAAGCCACAATGAGATATTGCCTCATACTTGTTAGGATGGATGTTATCAAAGAGAAAAGAGATTACATGGTTCAGTCAGTTAAGTGTCTGACTCTTGATTTGGGCTCAGGTCACGATCTCATGGTTCGTGAGATTGAGCCTCAGGTTGGGCTATGTGCTTCAGGTCAGAACCTTCTTGGGATTCTCTCTCCACCTCTCTCTCTGACCCTCCCCTACTTGTGTGCATGCTCTCTCTTTCTCTTGCTCTCTCTTTCAAAATAAATAAATAAAAACTTAAAAAAAAGAGGGAGTCCAGTTCGCTGTTGGGTATGTAAATTATTTTAGCCACTCTAGAAATCTCTATGGAGATTCCTCAAAAAAGTGACATAGAATTACTATACATTCCACATATTCCACTTCTGTGTGTATATCTAAGAATATGAAATCAGAATGCTGAGGAGATATCTGCGTTCCCATGTTCACATCAGTATTATTCACCGTAGTCAAGACATGGGAACAACCTAAGTGTCCATCGATTAATGAATGGAAACATAAATATATATTTATGTAAATATATAATACATATATATAATATCAGATAATACATAATATATAATATCAGATATTATATACATATATATATGTTATATATATATGTATATAATATATATATACACAAGAGAAGATTATTAGGTAAAACAAAGAAGAAAATCCTGCCAATTGCAACACCATGAGAGGCTTTGAAGGCATTAAGCTAGGCAGAATTAGTCAGACAGAGAAAGACAAATACTGTATGATCTCATTTCTATGTGGAATTAAAAACCCAGATTATAGAAGCCAGAGAATGGTGCTTGCCAGGGCCTGGAGGGTGGGGCAAATAGGGAGATGTTAGTCAAAGGGCACAAAATTTTCTAGTTATAAGATGAATAAGTTCTGGGGAGCTAATGTATAGTGGGATACAGTAGTTAACAATAATGTATTATATAGACATAGTTGCTGAGAGAGTGAATCTTAAATAGTTTCATCCCACACCGAAATTCTAATTATGTGAGGTGCCATATGTGTTAGCTACTCCTATTATGGTAATCATTTTGCTTGTAAGCCAGCAATTCTGGCCGAGGTTGGCTGGATATTTCTTCTGCTTCATGGGGCATGGACTGAAGTCAGTCTGTGTTATTCATCTGATAGCTGAGGGGTCTGCAGGATCCAGGGAAGCTTCATTCCTGTTCAGAGTGGCTTTGAAATGGCGACTGGAAGGAACCCAACAGGTCCCTTCCCCTATTCAGTTAGATGCAGGACCACAAGCAGGACAATCAGACTTTTTACATGGTGCTCAGGGACCTCAGTGGTAGAAAGTAGGAGTCAGGTCAGTTAAGGGTTATATCCAAAACCAGCCCAGTGTCATTTTCACCATCTCATACTGGTTAGAGCAGGCACACCCCGATTTGTGGTGGTGGAGAACTAGATGATGACACGTGGTGTGGAGGTCAATGCTTGGTGGCAAAGTCACAATGTGGAACAGCATGTAGGATGGAAGACATTGTCTCCTTTTTGGAAGATACAACCGTCCACATCCCTGAAAGGGCATGCTGGAGGTTTCAGGTCATAGATCATTTTGGAGTGAATTGCGTCTTAACAATATTGAATTTTCTAGCTCCTGAACACAAGATACTTATTTGTTGGGGTGTTTTCAAAATTTTGCTTCATAAATATTTGAAATAAAAAAAAAATTTTTTTAACGTTTATTTATTTTTGAGACAGAGAGAGACAGAGCATGAGCAGGGGAGGGTCAGAGAGAGAGGGAGACACAGAATCCGAAACGGGCTCCAGGCTCTGAGCTGTCAGCACAGAGCCCGACACGGGGCTTGAACTCACGGACTGCGAGATCATGACCTGAGCTGAAGTCGGCCGCTTAACTGACTGAGCCACCCAGGCGCCCCATAAATATTTGAAATTTTTAGTGGAAGGATGTTGCTCATTTTTTTCCTGAGTACCTTTCTTTTCCGATACTAATGTAAAAGGTGTTTAGAATTGTGTAAGTTTTCAGTTGTTATGGATACTAATAGATAGAAACGCAATTGAATGTTTTATTTGGACCTTGTGTTCCTGAAAACTAAATCCACTTATTATTTCTAGTAATCTCTGTAGATTCTTTAGGGTTTTCTATGACACAACCATGTTGTTTACAAGAAAGGGACAGTTCATTTCTTGGAGAGATATAGGAGTATTTAGCTTTTGTAATTCTATTTATTTTTGAGTCTTTTTCAGAAGGTTGTCTTTTTCCTTTATTTTACACATTTTATCTGAGGATTCAAATTTATAGAATAATCGGAACTTTTTAAACTCTGAAACATCAGTACAATTTTATGTGCTTTTCAATTCCTGATATTGGTAATTTTCTCTTGATTTCACCTGCTATAATGTTATCAGTTGTAATATAAAATACTCAACCTCACAACTTTGGCTATTTTAGTTTACTCTATGTACTCAATTTCATTCATTTTTATCTTTCTTCATTACGTCTTTTTTTTTTTTTTTTACTTTGGCTTTAGATGTCTTTGTCTAGCTTCTTTAGATAAAAGCTTAGATGCTTTTTGAGCTTTATATTTAACACAAGCATAAAGCTATACATACATTTTAGGTAAGCTATGAATACGCTTAGGTAAGCAATTTTGTGTGGCTTAGCATGTAAGAAAGATCTTCAGTTATTTATTTGTATATTTATTTATACATACAGATATTTATTTGTATTTATATTTATATATATACACTATTTATTTTTATATATTTTAAAGAATTTATTTATTTAAATTCAAGTTAGTTAACATACAGTGTATGTTCGATACAGTATGTTACTCCTTGGCTTCAGGAGTAGAATCTAGTGATTCATCACTTACATACAACATGCCGCACTCACCCTAAGAAGTGCCCTCCTTAATGGCCATCACCCATGGAGCCCAACCCTCACCCATAACCCCTCCGACAACCCTCAGTTTGTTCTTTGTATTTAAGAGTCTTTTAGGGTTTGCTCTACTCTCTGTTTTTATCTTGTTTTTCCTTCCCTTCACCTATGTTCATCTGTTTTGTTTCTTAAATTCTACATATGAGTGATATCATGATATTTGTCTTTCTCTAACTAAACTATTTTGCTTAGCATAATATACTCTAGTTCCATCCACATTGTTGCAAATGGTAAGATGTTATTCTTTTTGTTCACCAATATTCCATTATATATATATATATATATATATATATGTATATATATTCCATTATATAATATATATAATTATAATATACTATAATTCCATTATATGTATATATATATAAAATCACATCATATCATATCTTCTTTATCCATTCATCAGTTGATGGATATTTGGGCTCTGCCATACTTTGGCTATTATTTTGGGGGGGATCTTCATTTTTCTTTTAATTTTACTTTTAATTTTTTTAATTTACATAAAAATTAACATACAGTGCAACAATGATTTCAGGAGCAGATTCCTTAGTGCCTCTTACCCATTTAGCCCATCCCCCCTCCCACAACCCCTCCAATAACCCTCAGTTTGTTCTCCATATTTATGAGTCTCTTATGTTTTGTCCCCCTCCCTGTTTTATATTATTTTGTTTCCCTTCCCTGATATTCATATGTTTTGTCTCTTAAAGTCCTCATATGTGTGAAGTCATATGATATTTTTATTTCTCTGACTGACTAATTTCACTTAGCATAATACCCTCCAGTTCCATCCACGTAGTTACAAATGGCAAGATTTCATGCTTTTTGATTGCCAAGGAATACTCTGTTGTATGTATATACACCATATCTTCTTTATCCATTCATCCATTGATGCACATTTGGGCTCTTTCCATACTTTGGCTATTGTTGATGGTGCTGCTATAAACATTGGGGTGCAGGTGTCCCTTCAAAACAGCACACCTGTATCTCGTGGATAAATGCCTAGTAGTGCAATTGCTGGGTCATAGGGTAGTTCTATTTTTAGTTTCTTGAGGAACCTCCATACTATTTTCCACAGTAGCTGCACCAGTCTGCATTCCCACCAACAATGCAAAAGAGATCCTCTTTCTCCACATCCTCGCCAACATCTGTTGTTGCCTGAGTTGTTCATGTTAGCCATTCTGACAAGTGTAAGGTGGTATCTCATTGTGGTTTTGCTTTGTATTTCCCTGATGATGAGTGATGTGGAGCAACTTTTCATGTGTCTGTTGGCTACCTGGATGTCTTCTTTGGAAAAGTGTCTTTTCACGTCTTCTGCCCATTTCTTCACTGGAATATATATATATTCATCTTTTCTCCCCTCAGAGAGTCCCCTTAAAATTTCTTGCAGAGATGGTTTAGTGGTCACAAACTCCTTTAGTTTTTGTTTGTTGGGAAACTTTTTATCTCTCCTATTTTTTTTTTAACATTTATTTATTTTTGAGACAGAGAGACAGAGCATGAATGGGGGAGGGTCAGAGAGAGGGAGACACAGAATCTGAAACAGGCTCCAGGCTCTGAGCTGTCAGCACAGAGCCCGATGCGGGGCTCAAACCCACGGACCGTGAGATCATGACCTGAGCCAAAGTCGGCCGCTTAACTGACTGAGCCACCCAGGCGCCCCTATCTCTCCTTTTTTGAATGACAGCTTTGCTGGATAAGGAATTCTTGACTGCATATTTTTCTGATTCAACACATTGAACATATCCCGCCACTCCCTTCTGGACTGCCAAGTTTCTGTGGATAGATCTGCTGCAAACTTGATCTGTCTTCCCTTGTAGGTTAGCGACTTTTTTTCCCTTGCTGCTTTCATGATTCTCTTTTTGCCTGAGTATTTTGTGAATTTGACTATGACATGCCTTGTTGATGGTCAGTTTTTGTTGAATCTAATGGGGGTCCTCTGTGCTTCCTGGATTTTGATGTCTGTGTCTTTCCCCAGGTTAGGAAATTTTTCTGCTATGATTTGATCACATAACCCTTCTACCCCTATTTCTCTCTCTTCCTCTTCTGGGACCCCTATGATTCTGATGTTGTTCCTTTTTAATGAGTCACTGATTTCTCTAATTCTTAAATCATGCTCTTTTGCCTTAATCTCCTCTTTTTTTCTACTTCATTATTCTCTATAAGTTTGTCCTCTATATCACTGAGCATCCTTTGCTCATTTTTAATCAATATGGTGTTTTGATGTGTGTGTTTTTGAGATGTAGAAATTTGTTATGTAATCTAGATTTTAACCTTATCAACTATATAATTTGTCAATATTTTCTCTCATCTGTGAGTTGTCTTTTTTCTGTTAATAGTGTCCTTTCATGTACAGAAGTTCTTAAATTTGATAAAGTAATTTATATATTTTTTCTTTTCTTGCCTGTGGTTTTAGTGTAATATGAGTGTCAATGAGCTGCAGGGCTCATTCGATATTTGCAAATCTATCAATGTGATACATGACATTAATAAAAGAAAGGATAGGAACCACATGATCCTGTCAATAGACTCAGAAAAAGCAGTAGACAAAATACAGGATCTCTTCTTAATAAGTGCCCTCAAGAAAGTCGGGACAGAAAGAACATACCTTAACATCATAAAAGCCACATATGAAAGGCTCACAGCTAATATCATCCTCAATGGGGGAAAAACTGAGAGCTTCCCCCTGAGACCAGGAACATAACACGGATGTCTATTCTCACCGCTGTTGTTTAACATAGTATTGGAAGTCCTAGTATCAGAAGACAACAAAATGAAATGAAAGGCATCCAAAGTGGGCAAGAAGAAGTCAAACTTTCACTTTTCACAGATGACATAATACTCTACATGGAAACCCCAAAAGTCCCCACTGCAAAACTGCTAGAACTGATACATGAATTCAGCAAAGTCGCAGGATATAAAGTCAGTGTCCAGAAATCGGTTGCATTTCTATACACCAATAATGAAGCAACATAAATAGAAATGAAGGAATCTATCCATTTACAGTTGCACCAAGAACCATAAAATTCCGAGGAATAAACCTAACCAAAGTGGTAAAAGTTTGTACTCTGAAAACTATAGGAAATGTGTGAAAGAAATTGGAAGAAGACACAAAGAAATGGAGAAACATTCCATGCTCCTGGATAGGAAGAACACATATTGTTAAAATGTCAATACTACCCAAACCAATCTACACATCCAATGCAATTCCTATCAAAATAGCACCAGCGTTCTCCTCAGAGCTAGAAAACACAATTCCAAAATTTGTATGGAACCACAAAAGACCCTGAATAGCCAAAGCAGTCCTGAAAAAGAAGACCAATGCTGCAGGCATCACGATCCTGGACTTTAGCCTGTACTACAAAGCTGTAATCATCAGGACAATATGGTATTGGAAAAACCCAGACACATAGTCAGTGGAATAGAATACAGAACTAAGAAGCAGACTCAGAAATATGTGGCCAACTAATCTTTGACAAAGCAGGAAAGAGTCTCCAATGGACAAAAGACAGTCTCTTTAGCAAATGGTGCTGGGAGAACTGGATAGCAACATGCAGATGAATGACACTGGGCCACGTTCATACACCATATACAAAAATAAACTTAAAGTGGATGAAAGACCTAAATGTGAGACAGGAAACCATCAAAATCTTAGAGGAGAAAACAGGCATCGATCTCTTTGACCTCAGCCACAGCAACTTCTTACTTTCCATGTCTCCAAAGACAAGGTAAATAAAAGCAAAATGAACTATTGGGACCTCAACAAGGTAAAAAGCTTCTGCACTGCAAAGGAAACAATCAACAGAACTAAAAGGCAACCGACAGAATGGGAGAAGATATTTGCAAATGACATATCAGATAAAGGGTTAGGTTCCAAAATCTATAAAGAACTTACCATGGTCAACACCTGCAAGTTGTTTCTTTCGTAGAAGTTGTCCACTTTCTAAATTGGCAAGTTTACCAACGTAAATCCATTTATGGTATTCTTTTTTAATCTTTTACACGTCAGTAGAATGCAGTAATGACTCTCCCTTCATTCTGATTTTGATCTCTTTTTTCTCTTAGTTTATCTTAATCCATTTTGCTAGGAACATCAATTTTATGAATCTTTCAAGGAACCAATTCCTGGATTTATAGATTTTCTCTGTTCTATTTTAATACTATGCTAATTTCTATTTAATTAATTTCTCTTTGCATTATTTCTTTTATTTACTATTTCCATTGTACAATGTTCTTTGTGTTTATTTTGCTTTTCCATTTTTTAGGTTTCTAGTAAGCTTACTTCATTTCTGTAATATCTCTTGTCTTATAATACTTCTATTAAAACTATACATTTCTTTCTAAGCACTCCTTAAGCTGTATCCAGTACACACACACACACTCACACACACACACCTCCCTCATTATCTCTGCTTAAAATTTATTTAAGAAACTATTCACTGATATTTCTTCTTTAATCCACGGTAATTCATACTTACGTTGCTTAATTTGTAAATAATTAGGAAACATTGTTATATTGTTCTTATCAATTCCCAGGTGAACTTTGTTATATATATTCTGGATGATTTAAATCTGTGGGACATACGTTTAGGAATTCCCTGAGCTTGCACCAATAGGTTAACAAGGCTTAGGACAGAAGTATCTGAGAATCAGTAAACAGGCAAAAGTGCCTCAGCATAGAACTAAAGCTTTGAGCAGAAAGCTCCTTCCACAGGATGAAAGAATAGGGAAACAGGGAAATAGACTGCCATAGCAGGGTGAAATTGCCTGGAGCTAATTAGGAAACAAAAAAAAAAAGTGACTTGCTGACCCTGAGGTAGCATGCTCTATCTGTCTTATCCCCTAGGCAAGTTAAGATGAACAGACCCAGTGCCTGGTGCCTGCTGTAAACAGCTATCTGCTCCTTGCCAGGATTGTGTCTTGTATTGAGCCAAACCCCTAACACCATATATCTTCGAAACCCCCTTTCTCTCACACACTTGAGTTAATGATCACTGTTTCATTGTCTCACGTGCTTCATTCTGCACGTCCATCATGTTTGTAAGCCTTCTGATCCAATAAATACGGAGCAAGGATCCTTACTCAGGGCTCTTATCTCTTCCCTGACATTAGCCTCTCTTATATTCAATTCTGCATCTGCTCTCTTGCTGGGCAAGAGAGAACTCCAGACTCAAAGTCTGTGACATAAGTCCATTGAAATGCTTTGCCAATTGTTTTCTGGGCTCCTGTAATGCCCATTTCTGTGAGCATTTCCTGAGCACTCAGAGATACTGGAATCTTCCCACACTCTTCTCCCTCCCTCCTCCCTTACTAACACAGATGTTATCAACTTGCTTGTGTGCCACTATGTGACAAACTCTTCCTTTTCTGGGGGAAGCTTGCTTTATCTACATTTGAGACAAGTTTAAATTAAAAAACATTTTTAACATTTTTATTTATTTTTGAGAGAGAGAGACAGAGCATGAGCTTGAGAGGGGCAGAGAGAGAGGAAGACACGGAATCTGAAGCAGGCTCTGAGCTGTCATCACAGAGCCTGACCCAGGGCTTGAACTCACAGACCATGAGATGATCACCTGGGCTGAAGTCGAACGATTAACTGCTTGAGCCACCCAGGTGCCCCAATGTTTTATTATTTTTAAGAGAGAGAGAGAGAGAGAGAGAGAGAGAGAGAGAGAGACTGAAGCAAGTGCAGGTTCTGAGCTATCGGCACAGAGCCCGATGCGGGGCTCAAACTCACAAACCATGAGGTCATGACCTGAGCCGAAGTTGGACGCTTAACTGACTGAGCCACCCAGGTGCCCCAAGACTAGTTTAAATGTCTTGTTCTGAAATTCATCGTCTTCTGGAAGTCAGTTCAGGTGCCAGTGTGCAAAGATGTAGCTTAAAGCTAACTGATATAGCTTTGCCTATTTTGAAAATCATGCTTTAAAGAAGAGAGTTCTTAACGTATTTTATTTCTGCCCATACTGGACATTTCCCTTTTGATGATTCAATCTCAAGCTGTTCTTTTGTGATTTCCCTGCATCCCACCCCCAGAGGGCATGTTTCTGGAAGTCCTGTTGTACATGGTGATTATCCTGCTGGAATCTCTGGAGATGCAGGTGGCATCTCTGGAGATCAAAGTTAGAAGAAGGTCCCAATGAATTTAATTAGGAAAGCATCACTCTTGGAATTGTACCAACTGAATGACTCATGCATATGTATTGTAGTCCATCCCCAGATAAAGTGTTTACAGACCTTTGTCTTGACCTCAGAGAGTGTTTGTATCACTGTTCACACAACTGGCTCTTTCAGGACTTGAAACAATGGACTTAGAACATAATTAAGTTTATTCTCCATCATTAAGGGAATCCAAAATTTAACTGTACTTTGTGAAGACAGGTCAGTATAATTGATTGAGAGTGGAATGTTGTCAAGGATATTTCACTATTTTACTTATATTGACATAAAAACCAAACCACATAAAAATCTTTGTTTAAACAAATCACAATTTTCTCTCCCATACAGCTGAACCCTCCCTTTTGTGTAACCTCACAATGTTGGTGTAACATTCATTTGTTGTTAGGACAAATTCTGCCAACAATGAAGACTTGGGGTCTCTTTTATCCCAGTCAAGAGTCAAACTTGATTAGGTTACAGGACTTTGTAGTCATTTTGAAAAACCCAGCAATTAAGAGGTAGCCTTTTTCTGAAAGACTGGAATGAATGGCTTTCTGAGAGCATGGAAAGCCTTGTTTACACGGAAATGGTTCAAGGTCCAGTGATGGTGCGTTTGTTTTCCTGCTTTGTGTGCACAGAGGTGGCACCCGTGTACCAAAGACAAGGGAGAATGGACTACACCCACACGTTGAACTGAACGGCTGTCTTAGTATGCAGGTAACCCAGGAAGGGTAATTAGATGTAAGATTGCAGCCTAGGCTTTACATTTTTGATTTTGGTCGTGAGGGAATTCACAGTCCTTTAAAAGTTCCTCTGTGTGGTTCTGATAATCATCCATGTTAGACATTCTTTGTGATTACTAACATATATGAGGATTGACTCAGTTCTGTAATATTCTTTTGGTTATTTTCACATACCAAGATCCAGAATAAATTTTCTTCCTCTAACATCAGTGTTTCTACACATTAGTTTCAGGTGTAACTATTTAGGGATATTTTAATGGGCAGATCCTTGTAAATCTCATGATAGTTTCAACTGATATGTTCTCTGAACATTGCTTGCTAATCTGTGAAAGTTTAGAGGATGATGTAGCAACCACACGTCTTGAAAGAGTGATTTTGAAGCGTCCAAGTAACGATTTCATTACCCAAGTGTTACTTCAGTTCCTGTGTTTCTGTTCGTAAGTGAGTTTCAGCATGAGAGCATACCTGTGTTGGCCAATCCTTTTATTACTTGTTTATATGATTTACTAACTTTGCCATTGATTCATTTGTCCTTTATTTAAATGCTTAGAGTTCTGTGTTCATTTTGACATTAACTCTGTGTATGTCTTCTAAAATGTAAATCTTTTCCCTAAGTACTTTTGTCTATTGATGTTATGATATCCTTTTTAAATCCTTAAGATGTTTTGAAATTGTAAAATACATCAATTTGGGATTTCATTTATTAGTTAAAAGGATTCTTGAATATAGCCAGTCATTTCTTTTATTAACTGGGGAGTAAATATAAATCTTGCTTTAGTTTTATATTAAACCTTAGTCCATTAAAAAATGTTATATGTAGAATCTGCTATAGGTACAATTGTACTAACTTCCAGATGGAAAGCTGGTTGCAGCAAACTATTTTTTTAATATGTTTTTTCTCACACATGTCTTTAATTTCTTGTCTCTCTATTGGTCTGCAGATTGCTGAGCTTACTAAGCATGTTTTTTAATCAGCCTTGAATTCTTGGAATTTCTGAGGGTACTGGAAGATAATAAATTGTAATGCATATTTGTTGAATGAACAAACAGATTCTATTAAGGCTGCAGGCAGTCACTAATAATAATTACATTTGTAACTAATTTTGTCCTGAACTCTGAAATAAGGACATGCAAAAGGACATATGGAACATAGGATCAATGTGACTGAGTTTGTCCTCTTGGGGCTCACTCAGAGCCTCCAAGGTCAGAAAATATTATTTGTTGTGTTCTTGCTCATCTACATTGTGACAATGGTGGGCAACCTCCTCATTGTGGTGACCGTGGTGGTCAGCCCAACCCTGGATTCCCCTATGTATTTCTTTCTTGGTTACTTATCTTTTATGGATGCTGTGTATTCTACTACAGTCACTCCAAATATGATTATAGACTTACTCTGTGAGAAGAAAACCATTTCCTTCCAAGCTTGCATGTCCCAGCTCTTTCTAGGGCACTTGTTTGGTGGTGCAGAGATTTTACTCCTGGTGGCCATGGCCTATGACCGCTATGTGGCCATCTGCAAACCCTTGCATTATTTGACCATCATGAATCAACGGGTGTGTGTTTTATTGCTGCTGTTGGCCTGGGTTGGAGGTTTTTTGCATGCTGTTGTTCACCTTGTCTTTGTTTACAACCTTCCCTTCTGTGGTCCCAATGTCATTGACCACTTCATCTGTGACATGTACCCATTATTAAAACTTGCCTGCACTGACACTTACGTTATTGGCCTCACTGTGGTTGCCAATGATGGGGCAATCTGTGTGGTCATCTTTACGGTCTTGCTCATCTCCTATGGGGTCATTCTGCACTCTCTGAAGAACCTTAGTCAGGAAGGGAGGCGCAAAGCCTTATCCACCTGTGGCTCCCACATTACAGTGGTGGTCCTCTTCTTTGTCCCCTGCATCTTCATGTATGTGAGACCTCCTTCTACATTACCCATTGATAAATCCTTGACTGTATTTTACACAGTTATCCCACCTATGTTGAACCCCCTAATCTATACTCTGAGAAACGGAGAGATGAAAAATGCCATGGAAAAGCTCTGGACCAGAAGAAGAAAATGAGGCAGAAGAGAAATATATCACCTGTTTTCAGTGAATAGTTGCTACATCCAGTAAAGAATTATTTATTGATAGTAAGTTTCTCCTGAGGTTTAAAGTTGTGCATGATGAAAAGGCATTTAAGATGTAAGTACTTCCAGTGGTCAAAATATAGTTCTAAGATTTTCATAAGTTCTTAGGAAAGCAGATGTGTAGCTCTTGAATATAAAATGTCTCTATGGAAACTATAGGTTTAAGTTCTATGTGATCAGTTATGCTATAGTTAATACTATAAATTTATTTTTGTTAGTGGACATTTTTCACTTTTCGGTCTTACATAAGTGTTCACTTTCAGAAATCATAGTGCTCATTACATATTTGAGAAACGGGACGTAAACCCTTGGTTCATTCCTCCCATACAAAGACAACCCATATTAATACTTAAAGTATGGATCTTATTTTTATATCAGAAACAATTTTAAGTATATAATTTTGTTCATATTGCTTAACACATTAAGGTTGAGGAGGAATGCTGCTTCCAATGTTGAATATTAATCATAAGCTAAGTGTAGGAAAAAAATCTGAACAAAAGAGATAGATATAGTAAGATCTAGGGAGAGGGAAGATGGCAGCGTAGGAGGACGCTGGGCTCACCGCGCGTCCTGCTGATC